>NC_062545.1:212393240-212719907 GCF_016906955.1 Phacochoerus africanus
TGATAGATGCCATTAAATCTGAAGATTGCCTTGAATGTTATGGAAATTTTAACATTTATTCTTACAATACAAGAATATAAGATATCTTGCCATTTACTTGTATCTTTTTCAAATTCCTTTGCTAATATTTTAAGGGTTTTAGAGTATATGTCTCTCATCTTCTTGGTTAAGTTTATTCCTATTTACTTTATATTGATGTGATTTTAAATGGGATTGTTTTCTTGCTTTTTTCCTCTGATAGTTCATGATTAGCATATAAGAAAGTAAAATATTTCTGGAGTTCCCATAGTGGATCAGCAGGTTGAGAACCCAATATAGTGTCTGTGGGGATGTGGGTTCAATCCCTGGCCTTGCTCAGTGGGTTGAAGATCCAGCATTGCAACAAGCTGGAGCATAGGTTGCAGATGTGGCTTTCACCTGGTGTTGATGTAGCTGTGGCATAGGCCTATATTTGCAGCTCCAATTTGACCCCTAGCCTGGGAGCTTCCATGCTTTCCAGGTGTGGCCATAAAAATGGAAAAAAAAGGAACATATTTCTGTATATTATTCTTTTATCCTGAAATTTTACTGAATTCATTTATTCTCATAATTTTGAGTGTGACACTAGGATTTTCTATATATAGTATCATGTCTTATACAAAAAATGTTTCACTTCTCTTCCAATTTGGATGTCTTTTATTTCTTATTCTTGTTTTATTTCTGTGCTAGATTATCTAACACTGTGTTAAATAGATGTAGGAAAATGAGCATCTTTGTTTTGTATCTGATTTAACAGGAAGAGCTTTAAAGCTTTTCACCATTCAGCATGATTTTAGCTTTTGCTTTGTCATAAATGGCCTCTATTATGTTAATATATATTCCTTCTTTTTTTATAATTTATTTTTTTCCCATGTACAGCAAGGGGATCAAGTTATCCTTACATGTATACATTTTTCCCCCCACCCTTTGTTCTGTTGCAATATGAGTATCTAGACATAGTTCTCAATGCTACTCAGCAGGATCTCCTTGTAAATCTATTCTAAGTTGTATCTGATAAGCCCAAGCTCCCTATCCCTCCCACTCCCTCCCTCTCCTATCAGGCAGCCACAAGTCTGTTTTCCAAGTCCATGATTTTCTTTTCTGAGGAGATGTTCATTTGTGCTGGATATTAGATTCCAGTTATAAGTGATATCATATGGTATTTGTCTTTGTCTTTCTGGCTCATTTCACTCAGTATGAGATTCTCTAGTTCCATCCATGTTGCTGCAAATGGCATTATGTCATTCTTTTTATGGCTGAGTAGTATTTCATTGTGTATATATAACACATCTTCCAAATCCAATCATCTGTTGATGGACATTATATTCCTTCTGTACTCATTTTGATGACTGGTTTTATTATGAATGGATGCTGAATATTGTCAAATACTTCTTCAGCTATTAGGATGATAGTGTAATATTTATTCTTTGTTTAATGAGGTATAACAAATGATTTGTGGGTATTGAACCATCCTTGAATCCTTGAAATAAATCTCACTTGATCATGATGTATGATCCATTTTATATATTGTTGAATTTGATTTTCTAATTTTTTGTTGAGGATTTTTGCATCTATATTATAGTGGCTTGTACTTTTCTTTTTTTTTTTTGTAATCTGGTTTTGATTTCAGAATAATGGTGGCCTCATAATGAATTGAGGAGTGTTCCATCCTCTTCTGTTTCCTGGAATAGTTTGAGAAGGTTAGATATTAGCTCTTTTTTATGTTTGATGGAATTCCTCTGGTCCTGGACTTTTGATTGCTAGGGTTTTTTAAATTACAGATTCAATTCCACTACTAGTTATTGATCTCTTCATATTATCTATTTTTTCTTTATTCAGTTTGGGAAAGATGCATTCTTCTAGAAGTTTATTTATTTCTTTGGGGTTATCCAGTATTTGGGGAATATAACTGTTCATTGTATCCTCTTATGATTTTTTGTGTCTCTTTAATACTGGTTGGTATTTCTTCTCTTTCATTTCTCTTTTGTTTATTTGGGTTCCTTCTGTCTTTCTTCCCCCTGTTACACTTTTTGATGTTTTTTTTTTTGTTTCTTGAGTTTGGTCTCTATTGTTATAAACTTCCCTCTTAGATCTGACTTTGTTTTGTCCCATAGATTTTGGAAGGCTGTGTTTCCATTTTCATTTATCTCTAGGTATTTTCTGAATTTCTCTTTGATTTCTTCATTTATCTATTTGTTTTCTGGGTGTACATTGTTTAGTCTCCATATGTTTATGTTTTTTCTCACTTTTCTTCCTATTTTTGACTGCTAATTTTCTACTGTTGTGATTAGGAAAATGTCTTGATGCGATTTCTATCCTCTTGCTAAATAAAGAGGGGCTGGAAGGTGTTCTCAGCATTGGGTAGGCTGCTGCCTTCTTAAGCAGCAACAATTGGTGCCCCCTGCTTCAGATGAGCTTTCAAGCCAACTCTGTCCCTTACCCTGAGCACTCTCCTCAACCAAGGCAACCCTCCCCCATGTCTGGAGCTGCATTGTGGAGCCATTGGGGCTAGAAGGGACACTTGGCTCAGGCAGGGGCATACACTAGGCTGGTCATGGGGAACTGGCCAGGGTCCCATGTAGTTTCAGTCTGCTTCCTCTGACATGTTTAGGGAATAAGCAAGTGTTTGCACATGCTTCACAAGTGGAGTATACATTTCTTACATCCCTCATAATAGTCCTTCTCATTTCAAACCAGTTAGGGGGACTTGACTTTCTGATATCGGACTCCAGGGCTGGAACCCTCAATATGTGACCAGAACCACTTACTCCCCAGGAAGGATATCTGCCTTTATAAACCCCAAACCCCCATCCTCTTCCTTGTCTCCTCCAAGGAGCCATCCTGATCACTTCTTATGAATTACTACCAGATTCTAAGGGGATCTTTCTTTCAGCCTTGACTGTATCAGATTCTTTCTGTGAGTTTCCAGTTTGTTTTCAGTGAGAATTGCTCCACATGTAAATGTTTTTTGATGGGGTGAGGTGAACTCTGTGTCCTCCTACTCTGCCATTTTGATATTCTCTCTAGGATGGTCTTTTTAAATCAAATATTCTAGGTTCATTGTAAATCTTTCTGGACAACATTAATCTTTTGTCCTACTTAACATCATAAGAAAACATTAACTCCAGTTAAATTGTAGCCTAAACATGAAAGGCACAAAAAAGAAACCTTCTTCAAGAAAACATAGAACATCTTTGTAACCTTGGAATAGTTAAAAATAGTTAAAATTTCTTAAAGTCAGACAATATAAAATTTTGATATGATGTGGAAAGAACTGAATGATTATAATTGCTACAGTAAAGTAAATTTATACTAACAAGCTGAATAAAATGTTTGGCTTTATCTGTAAAGCTAAACAAATTGTTACTCCATGATCAAGAAATGCCATTTCCAGTTATACATCAAATGAAATTATGGATATATGCTTTTTTAAAATGAAAATAATCCAAGTATATATCAGTCATACATTGCACATCTGTGGTTTTCACACCATAGGAAAACTTATATGCATCTCACAGAAAAAAATATTTGGAGAAAGTGGTCAAACACCAGTAGGTACCTACTATAGGATTCCATGAATCTCAGTTTCAGATTTTCTTTTTTTTAATTGATCTGATTTTATTTTATTTTATCAATTTTAAATGATTTTTATTTTTTTCTGTTAAAGTTGGTTTACAGTGTTCTGACAATTCCTACTGTACAGCATAGTGAACCAGTTAAAATCTATAGGATGCCACAAAAGCAGTGCTTAGAGGGAAGTTCCCAGCAATATAGGATACAATAAAATAGTCAAAAAATAATATAAAAAATCAATAAAACCAAGAGCTGGTTCTTTGAAAAGGTGAACAAAATTGACAAACCTCTGGCCTGACTCACCAAGAAGAGGAGAGGAAAAACCCAAATAAGAAATGAAAAAGGAAAAATCTCAATGAATACTGCAGAAATACAAAAGAAAAACCATAAGAAAATGCTATAAACAATTATATGCCAACAAATTTGACAATCTAGAAGAAATGGACAACTTTATAGAGACTTACAGTCTGCCAAAACTGGATCAAGAAGAAATAGATCAATTGAACAGACTGATCACTAGATATGAAATTGAATATGTAATAAAAACACTCCCTTCAAACAAAACTCCGGGAGCAGATGGCTTCACAGGGGAATTCTACCAAACATAGAAATAAGAATTTATAACTATCATTCTTAAACTTTTCTAAAAGGTTGAGCAAGAAGGAATACTCTCAAAGATATTCTATGAAGTCACCATCACCTCAATACAAAAGCCAGACAGATACTACCAAAAAAGATTTTCTGTATGTCTATTATAATTCATAAAAACTCTAAAGATACAAATATTACTGCTTCTAATTATCAAGTTGCATGTTCATCTTACTATTTCAGAGGGTACTGGCCTTAATGATTATGTGTAAAGATATAATTTTATTTACTCTTATTTGACACAAATTGAACTGTAGTTTAATTAAATTTGCGGCAACAGTACCTGTTGAAAATAGTAAATGAAAAAAATAAAGCATTTCTCTAAGTTCAGTTTATCTTCCTTGTATATCCATTTCTGAATGTCTATAATTGATTGTTTATATCACATAAAAATGTTTCAGTGTTTTTCAAGCATTATTCATTCACAGTAGGTAGGTTTTTTTGTGTGTGTGTCTTTTTGCATTTTTTCTTGAGCCGCTCCCCTGGCATATGAAGGTTCCCAGGCTAGGTGTCTAATCAGAGCTGTAGCCACCGGCCTACGCCAGAGCCACAGCAATGCAGGATCTGAGCTACGTCTGTGACCCACACCACAGCTCTCAGGGCAATGCCAGATCCTTAACCCTCTGAGCAAGGCCAGGGATTGAACCTGCAACCTCATGGTTCCTCGTCGGATTCGTTAACCACTGCGCCACAACGGGAACTTCACAGTAGGTAGGTATTATACACATTTTATAGTTGAGAAATCTTACTCTTACAGATATTAAAGAACTTTCTTAATTTTGCACCAGTAGAAAACTAAAGAATTTTGAATCATGCCCAGTTTATAAAACTGTGAAAAATGTTTGTCACCACTAATGATATCTTCAAATGCATGTACTTCATAATTTATTTTTACTTCAGTATTTCTGAAAATAAAAATAACATGTGTTTAGCACCATATATTTATAACATACTTTTTTTTAAAGAGCTATCCCCCCAAAAATAATCATTTTTTACTTTAAAATATTTTTATTTTTAAAAATGATTAAATTCACATTGTACATTGCATCATTTTTACAATAGTCAAGATATTAATATTTCAGTGCTAGGTTTGGTTGCTCGAGTTCAAATAATCAGTCAACTGCCTGATATAACATGCAGTGTAATTAACATAACTTAATGGAAAACAATTTATAATCCCTCATGTACTTCGCAGAATTATAGTAATGAAATTAGTATCCAAAGGTCACAATAATGTCGTTTTTGGAAAGCATTCATTCAGGAATGAATTAAGGATGAGTAACATTTTCTCAAGTTATTGATTATAAAAAATAAAATTAGCATTTTTAAAGCTGATTTATACATTAATGTTTTTGTTGGCATTTCATTTTGGTTAAAAAATTGATCTTACAACCTCTAAAGGTGAGAAAAAATTCTTACAAGTCTAAATCATGGCTTATATTTGAGTAAAGTTATCAAAATAGAAATTTAGAGTTTGAATGAAGTTGTAAATTCATTATGTGTGTTCTAAATCATAAATATATTTATTTCATTGTATTATGTACTGTGTCTAAAACATTGTTAATCTGATTATTGCCACTAAATAGTAGCACATAATATTATTATTGCATATTTCAAGTTTTAGGATATAACTGAAAATATTTGTTTTACTTAGAGGTATTTATTTATTATTGAAGTATAGTTGATTTTCAATGTGTTGTGTTAGTTTTGTTTATTCTTTCTCAAGTTGTTTTAGTTGTAAGGTTATATTGTTTATTTGGGATTTTTCTTGTTTTCTGAGGTAAGTTTGTATTGCTATAAACTTCCCCCTTAGAACTGCTTTTGCTATGTCCAATTGGTTTTAGATCATCATATTTTCATTGTCATTTGTCTTCATGTATTTTTTTGATTTCTTCTTTGATATCTTCAGTGATCCAATGGTTGTTTAATCCATATTGTTTAACCTCCTCATGTTTGTGTTTTTTGTAGGTTTTTTTTGTTTTGTTTTTGTGGTTGATTTTTAGTCTAATAGTGTAGTGGTAGGAAAAATGCTTGATATGATTTCAATTTTTTTAAATTTACTTGATTTACGGCCTAAGGTATGATGTGTGCTTTAGCAGTATATATATTCTGATGCTTTTAGATGGAGTGTTCTACTTATATCAATTAAGTCTAGCTGGTCTAATATGTCATTTAAGGCTTATGTTTCTCTATTCATTTTCTACTTGGATGATGTATGTGTGGTATTATTGTGCGACTGTCAATTTCTCCTTTTATGGCCATTAGTAGTTGCCTTATATATTCTGGTATTCCCATGTTGGGTTCATATATAATTACAATAGTTATATCTTCTTAAATTTATTTCTTGATCATTAGGTTGTGTCCTTTGTCTTTTGTGATATTCTTTTTTTTAAGTTTATTTTGTCTGATATGAGTATTGCTATTCTAGATTTCTTTTGATTTCCATTTGCATGGAATATCTTATTCTATATTCTTACTTTCAGTCTATGTCCCTAGATCTGAAGTGGGTCTCTTGTAGACTATATATAGACTATATACATATAGACTATATATATAGACTATATACATATAGACTATATATATAGACTATATACATATAGACTATATATATAGACTATATACATATAGACTATATATATAGACTATATACATATAGACTATATATAGACTATATACATATAGACTATATATATAGACTATACACACGCCCCGACCACCCTGTACATGCACATAGACTATACACATGCCCCGACTACCCTGTACACACATATAGACTATACACATGCCCAGACTATATGCATGTCTTTGTATCCATTAAGCCAGTCTATGCCTTTTTTTTGGAGCATTTAATCCATTTACATTCAAGGTAATTATTTATATGTATGTTTTTATTGCCATTTTCTTTTTGTCTTTCAAGAAATTTTTAAAGTTTAATTTTATCTTCTAAACAATATTAGTCTACCTAATTATAATGTGTTTTCAGCACAGAAGATGATTTGAATGATGAAATGTATTTTTTTAAATAGGCAGGTTTAATATGCTTTAACATTTTAATGGTCTGAAATCCTTACACATTTTCCTGTAAACATTTGAATATGATTGCTAGTCACATTTAATTTGAATCTGTTATTATTGGTTGGACTTTTTCTTTCCTTCCTCTATTGCATTTTTCTCTTGTGATTTGATAACTGTCTCTACTGTTGTAGTTGAATTGCTTTATTTTTGTGTGTGTGTGTGTGTCTTTTATTTCATGAAGATTATCCTGTATGGAATTATTTGTGCTTTCTCAACTTGAGTGTTTCCTTTCCATATTAGGGACGTTTGGGGCTTTAGTCTCTCCAAATATTTTTTTAGGACCTTTCTTTCTTCTCCTACTGGGACCTCTATGATGCAAATGTTTGTATCTTCAATGTTGTCCCAGAGGTCTCTTAGACAGTCCTCATTTCTTTTTATTCATTTTTCTTTATTATTTTTCATTGCAGAGATTTCCACGACTCTATCTTCCACCTCACTATGTGTTCTTCTGCCTCAGTTATTATGCTTGTTGATTCCTTCTAGGGTATTTTTCATTTCAGATATTGTGTCATTCATCTTTGCTGGCTCCTTAGATCTACCAGCACTTTGTTAAAAATTTCTCGTAACTTCTTTTTTTTTTTTTCTTTTCCCGCTGTACAGCAAGGGGATCAAGTTATCCTTACATGTATACATTACAATTACATTTTTTCCCCCACCCTTTGTTCTGTTGCAACATGAGTATCTAGACAAAGTTCTCAATGCTACTCAGCAGGATCTCCTTGTAAATCTATTCTAAGTTGTGTCTGATAAGTCCAAGCTCCCGATCTCTCCCACTCCCTCCCCCTCCCATCAGGCAGCCACAAGTCTCTTCTCCAAGTCCATGATTTTCTTTTCTGAGGAGATGTTCATTTGTGCTGGATATTAGATTCCAGTTATAAGTGATATCATATGGTATTTGTCTTTGTCTTTCTGGCTCATTTCACTCAGTATGAGATTCTCTAGTTCCATCCATGTTGCTGCAAATGGCATGATGTCATTCCTTTTTATGGCTGAGTAGTATTCCATTGTGTATATATACCACCTCTTCCCAATCCAATCCTCTGTCGATGGACATCTGGGTTGTTTCCATGTCCTGGCTATTGTGAATAGTGCTGCAATGAACATGCGGGTGCACGTGTCTCTTTTAAGTAGAGTTTTGTCTGGATAGATGCCCAAGAGTGGGATTGCAGGGTCATATGGAAGTTCTATGTATAGATTTCTAAGGTATCTCCAAACTGTTCTCCATAGTGGCTGTACCAGATGACATTACCACTAACAGTGCAGGAGGGTTCCCTTTTCTCCACAGCCCCTCCAGCACTTGTTATTTGTGGATTTATTAATGATGGCCATTCTGACAGGTGTGAGGTGGTATCTCATGGTAGTTTTGATTTGCATTTCTCTTATAATCAGAGAAGTTGAGCATTTTTTCATGTGTTTGCTGGCCATCTGTATATCTTCTTTGGAGAAATGTCTATTCAGGTCTTTGGCCCATTTTTCCATTGATTGATTGGCTTTTTTGCTGTTGGGTTGTATAAGTTGCTTATATATTCTAGAGATTAAGCCCTTGTCCGTTGCATCCTTTGAAACTATTTTCTCCCATTCTGTAAGCCTTTTTTTGTTTTCTTTTTGGTTTCCTTTACTGTGCAAAAGCTTTTCAGGTTGATGAGGTCCCATGGGTTTATTTTTGCTCTCATTTCTATTGCTTTGGGAGACTGACCTGAGAAAATACTCATCATGTAGATGTCAGAGAATGTTTTGCCTATGTTTTCATCTAGGAGTTTGATGGTGTCCTGTCGTATATTTAAGACTTTCAGCCATTTTGAGTTTATTTTTTGTGCATGGTGTGAGGGTGTGTTCTAGTTTCATTGCTTTGCATGCAGCTGTCCAGGTTTCCCAGCAATGCTTGCTGAATAGCCTTTCTTTTTCCCATTGTATGTTCTTGCCTCCCTTGTCAAAGATTAATTGACCATGGGTGTCAGGGTTTATTTCCGGGTTCTCTCTTCTGTTCCATTGGTCTGTCTGTCTGTTTTGATCCCAGTACCACACTGTTTTGATGACTGTGGCTTTGTAGTATTTCTTGAAGTCTGGGAGAGTGATGCTTCCTGCTTGGTTTTTGTTTCTCAGGATTGCTTTGGCGATTCTGGGTCTTTTGTGGTTCCATCTAAATGTTTGGATTGTTTGTTCTAGTTCTATGAAAAATGTCCTGGGTAATTTGATAGGGATTGCATTGAATCTGTAGATTGCTTTGGGTAGTATGGCCACTTTTACAATATTGATTTTCCCGATCCAGGAACATGGAATATCTTTCCATTTCTTTCCATCTTCTTTGATTTATTTGATTAAAGTTTTATAGTTCTCGGCATATAGGTAGGTCCTTTACCTCCTTGTTCAGGTGTATTCTGAGGTATTTGATTTTGTGAGGTGCAATTTTAAAAGGTATTACATTTTTGTATTCCTTTTCTAATATTTCATTGCTGGTATACAGAAATGCAACTGACTTCTGAATGTTAATCTTATATCCTGCTACTTTGCTGAATTTATGAATCAGTTCGAGTAGCTTTGGGGTTGAGTCCTTGGGGTTTTCTATGTATAGTATCACGTCATCTGCATACAGTGACAGTTTGATCTCTTCTCTTCCTATATGGATGCCTTTTATTTCTTTTGTTTGTCTAATTGCTGTGGCTAGGACTTCCAAACCTATGTTGAAGAGCAGTGGTGAGAGTGGGCATCCCTGTCTTGTTCCAGATTGGAGTGAGAAGGCTTTCAGTTTTTCTCCATTGAGTATATATTTGCTGTGGATTTCTCATCAATGGCTTTGATTATGTTCATGAATGTTCCCTCTATACCCACTTTGGCGAGGGTCTTGATCATGAATGGATGTTGGACTTTGTCAAATTCTTTTTCTGCGTCTATTGAGATGATCATATGATTTTTGACTTTTTTTTTGTTAATGTGGTGTATGATGCTGATTGATTTGTGTGTGTTGAACCATCCTTGTGAACCTGGGATGAACCCAACCTGGTCATGGTGTCTAATTTTTTTTGATATGTTGTTGGATTCGGTTGGCTAAGATTTTGTTGAGAATTTTTGCATCTATATTCATCAATGATGTTGGGCGATAGTTTTCTTTTTTGGTGGTATCTCTGTCTGGTTTTGGAATGAGGGTGATGGTGGCATCATAGAATGTCTTTGGGAGTATTCCTTCTTCTTCCACCTTTTGAAAGAGTTTCAGGAGGATGGGCACCAATTCCTCTTTATAGGTTTGATAAAATTCACCTGTGAAGCCATCTGGTCCTGGACTTTTATTTGTAGGGAGTGATTTTATGACCTCTTCCATTTCATTTCTAGCGATCAGTCTGTTCAGTTGGTCTGTTTCTACTTGATTCAGTTTTGCCAGGCTGTAAGATTCTAGAAAATTGTCCATTTCTTCCAGATTGTCAAACTTGTTGCCATAGAGTTGTTCATCGTATTCTCTTATGGTTTTTTGTATTTCTGCTGTATCCGTTGTGATTTCTCCTTCTTCATTTATAATTTTGGTTATTTGGGTTCTCTCTCTCCTCTTTTTAGTGAGTCTGGCCAGGGGTATGTCAATTTCGTTTACCTTTTCAAGGAACCAGCTCTTGGTTTTATTAATTTTCTCTATTGTTTTTTGAGTCTCTATTTTATTGATTTCTTCTTTGATCTTTATAATTTCCTTCCTTCTGCTGGCCTATCTCCTTATATAGTTTCTCAGCATATTTCTCTGTCATATCATTTTGTCTGTCTTTCTCTCATGATCTCCTTTCTGCAGGCTATGGGGTTTTAGTTCCTTATGCTTCTGGTTTCTGCCCTCTGGTGGGTTCCTGGTTTAATGGATTGGTATCATCCCACTGGTGGTGGAGCTGGATTTTGTCCTCTTGTTTTCAGGGCCTTGTGAAGGGGTATGTTTAAAGGTGCCTGTCAGCTCATATCACTTTAGGCAGCCGCCTGTTTTATACATTGTGGTTGGACTTTTTCTTTCCTCCCTCTGTTGCGTTCTTCTCTTGTGATTTGATAACTGTCTCTAATGTTGGTAGTTGAATGCTTTTTTGGGGAGGGTGTCTTTTATTTCATACAGATTATCCTATATGGAATTCTCTGTGCTTCCTCAAATGAGTGTTTTTGAGCTACAAGTCTGCAGATATTGGCTGGTGCTGAGTGTGGGAGTGTGGGGTTTAGAGAACAATGCTGTAGATAAAAAGCTGTGTGAAAACTAGAGGAGTGAATGCTGGGCACTATAACAGGGAATATTCAGAGAGGTGGTCCAGGGCCACCAAGAGTCTAAATTCCATTGTTAGATGGTATGCAATGGGCAGGGCACACATTAAGCCATCTTGCTCCCTCCAGCTATGCCATATCTTTATCATTATCTGTTTATGGACATTTACATTGCTTCCATGTCTTGGCTATTGTAAATATTGCTGTTATGAATATTTGGGTGAATGTATCTTTTTGAAACATATTCTCCATCTTTTCCAGATATATGCCCAGGAGTGGGATTGCTGAATTATATGTTAACACTACTTTTAGTTTTTAAGTAACCTACATATGGTAGTTCTATATTTAGGAACCTCCATGCTCTTCTCCTAGTTGCTACACCAATTTATATTTCCAACCAACATATAGAATGTTCCCTTCCTCCACACCCTGTCTAGCCTTTATTATTAACTTTTTGATGATCACCATTCTGATTGATATGATTGGTAAATCATTATAGTTTTGATTTGCATTTCTCTATAATTAGCAATGTTGCTCATCATTTCATGTACCTGTTGGCCGTCTGTCTGTCTTTGGAGAAATGTCTGTTTAGCTTCTGCCCACTTTTTGATTTGGTGTTTTTTTTTTGTGTTTTGTTTTTTGTTGTTGTTGTTGAGCTCTATGAGCTATTTATATATTTTGGAAATTAATCCCTTATCAGTCACATCATTAGCAAATATTTCTTCCATTGTTTGTTGTCTTTCATTTGTAATAATTTGAATTTCTTTGCTGTGCAAAAGCTTTTTAGTTCAACTGGATCTTTTTTTTCTTTTGTTTTCATACTCTAGATGATGTATCCAATAAATATTGGCTGGAATTTAGGTCAAGGAGTTTTGCCTATGTTTTCCTCTAAGAGTTTTATAGTATCTGTTCTTATATTTAGGTCTTTAATCAATTTTGAGTTTATTTTTATAAATGGTATTAAATAATTTTCCAACTTCATTACTTTACAAGTTGTTACAGCTTTCCGAGCACCATTTACTGAAGATACTGTCTTTTCCCCCTTATTATTCTTGTCTCCTTTGTTGTAGGTTAATTAACCATAAGTGTGTAGGTTTATTCCTGGGCTTTCTTTCTTGTCCATTGATCTTTGTGTCTGTTTTCATGCCAGTACCATACTGTTTTGATAAATATTTGTAGTATAGTCTGAAGTCTGGGTGCATGATTCCCCAGGTACTCTCTTCAACATGATTGTTTTGGCTATTTAGGGTCTTTCATTTTACCATACAAATTTTAGAATTATTTTTGTTTTGTGAACACATCCTATTGGTTATTTGATAGGATTTAATTTAATGAATTGGTAGGTTCTTGGGCATTAGCAGCATTCAACTCCATTTATGATTAAAATCTGTTCACAAAAGGCATGAAGGGAATACACTCAATATAATAAAGGTCATGTATGACAGACTCCCAGCTAACATCATACTCAGTGGTGAAAAGCTGAAAGCGTATCCTCTAAGATCAGGAATAAGACACAGGATTCCCATTTTTTTACCACTGTATTCAACTATTTGTAAGTCCCAGCCACAGCAATCATAGAAGAAAAAAAATGAAGCAATCCAAATTGGAAAGAAAGAAGTAAAATGGTCACAATTGCAGACAACATATTATACACATGATGATGCTAATAGAGCTCATCAATGAAGCTGGTAAAGTTGCAGGATGAAGAAATATATCAGAATCCTTGCATTTATATAGACTAACAATGAAATATCATAAAGAGAAATTAGGGGATGATTCCATAACAATCACGTCAAAATAACAATATATCTAGGAAGAGACCTAGATGTATTGGAGGTAAAAGACTAGTACTCTGAAAGCTATGAGATGTTAATGAAAGAAATTGAAGACAATTGGAAGAATCAGTATTGTTAAAAATGACTTTTTTTCCCACTATCAGTTATTTTATCAGAGCATTTCCTCGTCAGCTAACTTTGCAGGATAATAGAACAAAAAAGCAATATGTAATGATGTCAAGTTTCATTATGTTTATTCTAGTATTCCATTTTGGACTTCTTGAAAATTTAAGTACCATAATTCTGGCACTTTCCTTTCTTTTTCTTTTTACCATTTTGTAAATTTATAAAAGAAACATTTTCTAAGAAATTAATACCATAAACAATATGACAATACAAAGGTTATCACAACTAAAATATACCAAAAAAAGTCCCAGTAGGATTTGTGCAGCTAAATTTTATTGAACATCACACAAAATGGGAGAAAAAATATCAACTGATATTCTAGGAGCAGTTCAACCTTTATTATCTGAAAGTTTATCCCATTATGTAGATTCCTAAGGTATTTTTAAGTACCCTTCCAATAGTAAAATGCTTTTGGCATTATGTGTTCTTAAATATTTCAGCAATGCTACTATGGCAGAGAACTTACTACTTATAAATTTTTCTTAATGAGGGGGTTTAATAGAATATGCTTGCTCTATTAGCAATTGTGGTATTAATCATTTTAAATAATTATGGTGGTTTGTTAATAGCCCAAATATAGATTTCATTTTTGTGGTTCTATTAATCTATAACAGTTAAGTCTTTGTATCAACCAAGTGTTTCTAAATCAAAGATATAATGAAAAAAATTATTAATCATTTTATTAGAAGGAAAAAATGGTTCTTAGTTGAACTAATAATGAAATCCATAATATTTTATTTAAATTACTAGAATATTATAGTTTAATGTGAATATATAGATTTTCTTCCAATTTCAAAGGTCTTATATCACTTGTGAACATGAAAATTATATTTTGTTGATGATATTTTCTCTGTGTAATATTACATTTTTGTGAGGTTTCTATAATCAAGTCAAGGTTTATGTCTGAAAATTCTTACATTATGCAATTTATTTTCAAAAATGGAACAAGTTAACTTTGTTTTAAAAATATAAGTAAGAAATAAAGAAATATGTGGAAATATATTAATTCTAAGGATTCCATAAAGAAAATAGAGGTTAATTAAATGGTGTTACTGTCTACTTCCAGGGATTACTTACCATTTTCTTTATCATTTTAAAACTCTCTTTTCAGGATGACAGATTAACATTTTAGAATAATCCTTTAGAAAAAATGTTTTTTTTTTCCTAACTAGGAAATATTCTTCTAAAGAAATATTTCCTCCTCGTATGACAATTCCCCAAACAATTGATATACAGATTCTCCACCTCCTGATCTCCCTAAATCCCCCTCTCTTTAGAAACTCAATAAAACACAACAATCAAAAAATGATTTGGGCAATTCCTTTAGTGGCTCAGTGTGTTAAGGACCTGACACCATCACTGTGAGGATACAGGTTCAATCCCTGGCCCACTCAGTAGGTTAGGGATCTACATTGCTGCAAACTTGGCATATGTTGCAGATGCAGCTTGGAGCAGGTGTTGCTATGGTTGTGCTGTAGGCTTGCAGATGCAGCTCTGATTCAACCCCTAGGCTTGGAGCTTCATGTGCCACAGGCAGGGCATAAAAAATAAATATATAAATAAATAAAAAAGAAATCTTTCTTCTGGCTTCCTATTTTATTCTGAGTAAGACCTAACCTGCAATCTCTACGTGGCCCCTGTGTGATCTGGCCTTTCTAGTTCCTTCTTTCATTTTTTTTAATTTCACTTATCTCCAGCCATACTTGCCTCCTTACTGTTATCGAATATGGCAAGTACATTCTCATATTTTCACTGTTGTCTAAAAGTATCTTCCAACATACATCTGTGTGGTCAATTAATAAATGTTTAAATCTTCTTAGTGTGAACACCTTAAAATCTCATTTAAAATGCATACTACAGTCTTACCCTTAGGGTGTAGCCTTTGCTTCTTCATAGCACTCATTACCTTTTAACATATTATATATTTGCTCATTTATTGTTTATTTTCTTCTTCAATATCAAGAATGTAAGTTTCACAAAGGCAGAGTTCGTTGTCTAATTTCTGTGCTTAAGATAAAGCAAGCATAGGGTAAACTCTCCAAACTTTTGTTAAATGACTGCATTCAGAATTAGATAAATGAATTAATAGCTATATTTTGATTATGCCATGAAAAGCGTTAACATACCATGCTTAATATAAAATGCATCAAAAAACATTATAAAAGTATGGAATTAGTGAGTATACAGACCTGGCCCATGATATCTAGCTACATGCACACTCTGGCTAGCAGGATTGGATACAACACTAGGACGACACAGGAAGGCATGAGTTTCAGACTGTAGATGTTCCATTATCCTGAATTTTAAATTATTTTTTATTATACTGGAATGTGAGTTTTCTAGAGTTCTCTCAGAAAAAAAGTTATTAAGGAGGATTCATTCATAACCGAATCACTTTGCTATACACTGAAACTATACCACACTGCAAATTTACCATATTTAAATGAAAAAGAGGGAGCTAAGGGTATGATGTCAGGAATTTGACAGATTTCTCACCACACGCACGCACACCCACACACACCAACACACACACACACACACAAAACGTGGGGTGTTGGATACGTTAATTAACCTGTCATGGTTCTGACTTTGCAATATACAAGTATATCAAACCATCACATTATATACCTTAAACTTACACAATCTTAAATGTTTTTTATAATGATTTTATTTTTCCATTAGAGGTGATTTACACAGTGTTCTGTCAATTTTTCTACTGCCAGCAAAGGTGACTCAGTCACACATATATGTATACATTTTTTTGCTACATTTTTATGCTCCATCATAAGTGAGGAGGCATAGTTCCCGTGCTACATAGGAGGATCCAATTCTTCTCCATTCCAAAGGCAATAATTTGCATTATTAACCTCAAATTCCCAATTTCTCCCCACTCCTCCCCCTCCCCATTGGAACCACAAGCTCTTTCTCGTCCATGATTTTTTTTTCTGGGAAAGGTTCATTTGCGGCATATTAGATTCCAGTATAAGTGAAATCAATGGTATTTGTCTTTCTCTTCTGGATTAGTTTGCTTGTCTTCTAGTTCCATCATGTGCTGCAAATGGCATCATTTTTTATGGCTGAGTAGTATTCCATTGTGTATATATCCACCTTTAATCCATCTCTGTCATGGACTGGGGTGTTTCCATGTCTGGCTATTGTGAATAGTGCTGCATGAACATGCGGGTGTCGTGTTCAAGGAAGTTTGTCCAGATAATGCCAAGAGTGGGGTTGCGGGTCATATGGAGTTCTATATAGTTTTCTAAGTTACTCAACTTTCTCCATAGTGGTCTGTACCAGCTTGACATTCCCACCAACAGGCAGGAGGGTTCCTTTCTACAGCCCTCCAGCACTTGTTATTTGTGGATTATAATGATGCATTGACTGGTGTGAGGTGGTATCTCATGATAGTTTTGATTGCATTTCTTATAATCAGGAGTTGAGGATTTTTTTCATGTGCTTGTCGCCATCTGTAATCTTCTTTGGAGAAATGTCTATTCAGGTCTTTTGCCCATTTTTCCATTGGGTTGTTGACTTTTTGCTGTTGGGTTGTAAAGTTCTTTGATATTTTAGAGATTAAGTCGTCAGTCCCATCTTTGAAATTTTTCCCCCATTCTGTAATTGCCTTTTTGTTTTTTTGGTTTCCTTGCTTGCAAAAGCCTTAGTTGATTAGGTCCATTGGTTTATTTGGCTTCTATTTTTGCTTTGGGAGATGACCTGAGAAAACATTGTAGGTGATTCAGAGAATGTTGCCTATGTTCTTCTTCAGGAGTTTGTGGTGTCTTGCCCTAATTTAAGCTTTCAGCCATTTGAGTTATATTTTTGTATGGTATGGGTTGTTCAGTTTCATTGATGCATGCAGCTTCCAGTTCCCAGCAATCTTGCTGAAAGCTTCTTTTTCCCATTTATGTTCTTCCCCTTTGTCAAAGATTAATACCATGGTGTCTAGGTTTATTTTGGGTTCTCTTTCTGTTCCATTGTCTGTTTGTCGTTTTGGTACCAGTACCACACTGTTGATGACTGTGGCTTTGTAATATTGCTGAAGTCTGGGAGAGTATGCCTCCTGCTTGGTTTTTGTTCTCAGGATTGCTTTGGCATTCTGGGTTTTGTGGTCCATCTAATGTTTGGATTGTTTGTTCTAGTTCTGTAAAAATGTCCTGGGTAATTTGATAGGGATTGCATTGAATCTGTAGATTGCTTGGGTTGTATGGCCATTTTTACAATAGAATTTTTCTAACTCAGGAGCATGGATATTTCTATTTCTCTTAAATCCTCTTTAATTTCCTTGATAATGTTCAGTGGTTCCTAGTATATAAGTCTTTCACATCCTTGGTCAGGTGTATTCCCAGGTATGTGAATTTTGGGGGTGCTTCCAGCGATAATTTCTTCAAATATATTTTCCATCCCCCTTATCTTTTCTACTCCTTCTGGAATTCCTATTATGCGTAGATTGGCCCCTTGTATTATCCCATAGGTCTCTTATATTGCTTCCAGTTTTTGATTCGGTTTTCTGTCTGTTGACCGGATTGAGTGATTTCCCTTATTCTATCTTCCATATCACTGATTCGTTCTTCTGCATTATTCATTCTGGTTTTTACTGCCCTTAGTTCCGTTTGCATCTCTGCAAATGAATGTTCTAGTTTTTCTTGGCTCCTCCTTATCTTTTCTACTTCCTTTCTGAGGGTTCTGCATTACTGTTCAATCTTCTCTTAATTCCTTCAGTATTTTCACTATTTCTCTTTGAATCTAGGTCTGTCAGACTGCAGAGATCGGTTTCATTGTAGACTGTTTTAGTGAGTTCTCCTGTTGGTTTGACTGGGGGTGGTTTCTCTGCTTCTTCATCTTGCTTGTTGTTTTCTTTCTCCTGAGGAGTTGTACTCTCCGTTATCGGGCAGTGTTTGCCTTGTCATGCCGTGGAATATTTCCTGAGGGCTGCGTTGTTGGTCAATCTTTTTTGAGGCAGTGTGGTTTTCTGGAGTGTTGATGGGCTAACAGTGTTTCTTTGAAGCAAAGGAGACTTCCTGAGGGCAGACAGGACTGGGAGGTCCACACCACGATGGTAGCAGATTTCACTTGGTCATGCAGAGCTTGTTCTGGTGTTTTTAGGCTGTGGGTTCTTGCAGGGGTTTCGGTGTTGGGCAGCTGTTCCTCAGGAGTGCAGCACCCCCTGGGGGCTGGAGCAGCTATCTGGGTCACTGAGAACCTAAGAGGCTCTTCCTAGGGCAGCCCAATCAGAAGGATGGCCTGTGAATGTAGGCGGAACTTTTCACAGTCTGGCCAAGCTTGTTGCGCTTTCTGGGCTGCAGGGGTCTTATAGGGGCTGGTGGTGCTGAGCAGCTATTCCGTGGCAGTGGGGCACCCCCTGAGGGCTTGGGTGGCTAGCAGGGCCACTGAAAACCCAAAAGGCTCCTCCCCAGGGCAGCCCGACTCAGAAAGACTGTCTGAGATCTTTTCCTGGCTTGGCCAGGCTTGTTGCAGCTTTTCTGAGCTGCAGGGGGTCCTGCCTGGAGCTGGCAGTCCTATGCAGCTGATCCTCTAGGGCTCGGCACCCCCTGGGGGCTTGGGCGGGTCACAGGGCTGCTAAAAACCCAAGAGGCTCCTCCCCAGTGAAGCCCGACTCAGAAAAACTGTCAGAGAATTAGGCAGATCTATTCACTGCCTGGCTAGGCTTGTTCTAGCTTTTCTGGGCTGCAGGCCTTTTCTTGTGGGCTGGGTGTGTTTGGTGCTACTCTGTGGAAGTGTAGCCCCTCCAAAGGGCAAGCAGGCCTGTGCACAGCAGCCCCTGCAGTGGTAGGCTTCAGGCAATTGTTGAGGCCAGCCCTCCTGGATGGCAGGCAGCCCCAGGTCTGGCGAGAGTGTAGGGGGTGGTGGGGGTGGGGGGAGGGGATGCACTGGGAAGCACAGCTTTCAGCTAGCTAGCGGGCCTGTAAGCTTGCTGTGGCGTGGGGGGTATTCTATGGGGACCCACCCCTTCTTCTCTCCCCTCCCCAGCACGGGCGCAGACCAGGTTCTTCTCCCAGGTTCCCTCTGATGTGGCTTTCCACTTCCCCACCCCTAGAGTATTGCTCCTTCCTCTGCGACAGCTTTGTTTTCTAGTCTCCCAGGCAGTCTCTGCCCTGTCAAACTTGACAGACCAGTTTCTAGACCTCCCAAGCAGTCTCCACTCCGCCCTGCCCCACTAGCCCTTTCCCAGGGGACTAACCTCTGGAGCCAAGGTCTTGGTGCCCAGGCCCCACCCAGGCGTCCCCTGGCCCTTTCTCGGCGACCAACCCTTGGAGGCGAGGTCTCTGTGCCCACCCCCCACCCAGGCGTCCCCTGGCTCTTTCTCAGGGACTAACCTCTGGAGCAGAGGTCTTGGTGCCCAGCCCCCACCCAGGCGTCTCAATTTTTGGTGACTGTGCCCATAGTTCAGATGGTCTGCTTGGTTCTTGATCGGCTTTTCAGTACTCCAACTTACTGCTACACTCTTCTCTGCATCTGGATATTCCTCCAGTTCGTTTGATCTTTCCCCTGTAGGTGACTTTCCAGGGTGCGGGATCCCTTTCTCCTCCTCAGTTCCCTTTCAGGAGCACCTGTCCCACTGGGATTCACCTTCTCTCACTCTCCTCTTTTCTCCCATTCTGCCCAGTAACGTCACGAAACTTCTTGCCGTTATTGGAGTTTAGGTTCCTCTGCCAGCGATTGGTTGCTGTTCTGTGCGAGTCATTTATTCTGTTGATGTGCTTTTTTTGTTGTTTGTGGGAGAGGGCGAGCGTGTCCCCTTACTCCTCCACCATCTTTTCCTCCCTGTCTCATAACTTTTTAATCTATGCCTCCATTGTTTTTCCAAGATCCTGATTCATCCTTACTATTATTATTCTGAATTCTTTTTCAGATAGATTGCCTATCTCCTTATATAGTTTCTCAGCATATTTCTCTGTCATATCATTTTGTCTGTCTTTCTCTTCATGATCTCCTTTCTGCAGGCTATGGGGTTTTAGTTCCTTATGCTTCTGGTTTCTGCCCTCTGGTGGGTTCCTGGTTTAATGGATTGGTATCATCCCACTGGTGGTGGAGCTGGATTTTGTCCCTCTTGTTTTCAGGGCCTTGTGAAGGGGTATGTTTAAAGGTGCCTGTCAGCTCAATATCACTTTAGGCAGCCTGCCTGTGTTTTATACATTGTTGGTTGGACTTTTTCTTTCCTCCCTCTGTTGCGTTCTTCTCTTGTGATTTGATAACTGTCTCTAATGTTGTAGTTGAATTGCTTTTTTGGGGGAGGGTGTCTTTTATTTCATACAGATTATCCTATATGGAATTCTCTGTGCTTCCTCAACTTGAGTGTTTTTGAGCTACAAGTCTGCAGATATTGGCTGGTGCTGAGTGTGGGAGTGTGGGGTTTAGAGAACAATGCTGTAGATAAAACAGCTGTGTGAAAACCTAGAGGAGTGAGATGCTGGGCACTATAACAGGGAATATTCAGAGAGGTGGTCCAGGGCCACCACAGAGGCTAAATTCCATTGTTAGATGGTATGCAATGGGCAGGGCCACCATTAAGCCATCTTGCTCCCTCCAGCTATGCCATATCTTTATCCATTCATCTGTTTATGGACATTTACATTGCTCCCATGTCTTGGCTATTGTAAATATTGCTGTTATGAATATTTGGGTGAATGTATCTTTTTGAAACATATTCTCCATCTTTTCCAGATATATGCCCAGGAGTGGGATTGCTGAATTATATGTTAACACTACTTTTAGTTTTTAAGTAACCTACATATGGTAGTTCTATATTTAGGAACCTCCATGCTCTTCTCCATAGTTGCTACACCAATTTACATTTCCACCAACATATAGAATTGTTCCCTTCCTCCACACCCTGTCTAGCCTTTATTATTAACTTTTTGATGATCACCATTCTGATTGATATGATTTGATAAATCATTATAGTTTTGATTTGCATTTCTCTAATAATTAGCAATGTTGCTCATCATTTCATGTACCTGTTGGCCGTCTGTCTGTCTTTGGAGAAATGTCTGTTTAGATCTTCTGCCCACTTTTTGATTTGGTTGTTTTTTTGTGTTTTTGTTTTTTGTTGTTGTTGTTGAGCTCTATGAGCTATTTATATATTTTGGAAATTAATCCCTTATCAGTCACATCATTAGCAAATATTTTCTTCCATTCTGTTTGTTGTCTTTTCATTTTGTATATAATTTGAATTTCCTTTGCTGTGCAAAAGCTTTTTGGTTCAACTGGATCTTTTTTTTCTTTTGTTTTCATTACTCTAGATGATGTATCCAATAATATTTGGCTGGAATTTAGGTCAAGGAGTTTTTGCCTATGTTTTCCTCTAAGAGTTTTATAGTATCTGTTCTTATATTTAGGTCTTTAGTCAATTTTGAGTTTATTTTTATAAATGGTATTAAATAATTTTCCAACTTCATTGCTTTACAAGTTGTTTACAGCTTTCCGAGCACCATTTACTGAAGATACTGTCTTTTCCCCCTTATTATTCTTGTCTCCTTTGTTGTAGGTTAATTAACCATAAGTGTGTAGGTTTATTCCTGGGCTTTCTTTCTTGTTCCATTGATCTTTGTGTCTGTTTTCATGCCAGTACCATACTGTTTTGATACATATCTTGTAGTATAGTCTGAAGTCTGGGTGCATGATTCCTCCAGGTACTCTCTTCAACATGATTGTTTTGGCTATTTAGGGTCTTTCATTTTACCATACAAATTTTAGAATTATTTTTTGTTTTGTGAAACATCCTATTGGTTATTTGATAGGGATTTAATTGAATTGGTAGAGTTCCTTGGGCATTATGCTAGCATTCAACATCCATTTATGATAAAATCTGTTCACAAAATGGCATGAAGGGAATACACCTCAATATAATAAAGGTCATGTATGACAGACTCCCAGCTAACATCATACTCAGTGGTGAAAAGCTGAAAGCGTATCCTCTAAGATCAGGAATAAGACAAGGATTCCCATTTTTTTTCCACTTGTATTCAACTATTTTGTAAGTCCCAGCCACAGCAATCATAGAAGAAAAAAAAATGAAGCAATCCAAATTGGAAAGAAAGAAGTAAAATGGTCACAATTGCAGACAACATATTATACACATGATGATGCTAATAGAGCTCATCAATGAAGCTGGTAAAGTTGCAGGATGAAGAAATAATATACAGAAATCCCTTGCATTTATATAGACTAACAATGAAATATCATAAAGAGAAATTAGGGGATGATTCCATTAACAATCACGTCAAAAATAACAATATATCTAGGAAGAGACCTAGATGTATTGGAGGTAAAAGACTAGTACTCTGAAAGCTATGAGATGTTAATGAAAGAAATTGAAGACAATTGGAAGAATCAGTATTGTTAAAAATGACTTTTTTTCCCACTATCAGTTATTTTATCAGAGCATTTCCTCGTCAGCTAACTTTGCAGGATTAATAGAACAAAAAGCAATATGTAATGATGTCAAGTTTCATTATGTTTTATTCTAGTATTCCATTTTGGACTTCTTGAAAATTTAAGTACCATATATTCTGGCACTTTTCCTTTCTTTTTCTTTATTACCATTTTTGTAAATTTATAAAAGAAACATTTTCTAAGAAATTTAATACCATAAACAATATGACAAAACAAAGGTTATCACAACTAAAATATACCAAAAAAAGTCCCAGTTAGGATTTGTGCAGCTAAATTTTTATTGAACATCACCAAAATGGGAGAAAAAATTATCAACTGATATTTCTAGGAGCAGTCTCAACCTTTATTATTCTGAAAGTTTTATCCCGTTATGTAGATTCCTAAGGTATTTTTAAGTACCCTTCCAATAGTAAAATGGCTTTTGGCATTATGTGTTCTTAAAATATTTCAGCAATGCTACTATGTGCAGAGAACTTACTACTTATAAATTATTTTCTTTAATGAGGGGGTTTAATAGAATATGCTTGCTCTATTAGCAATTGTGTGTATTAATCATTTTAAAATAATTATGGTGGTTTGTTAATAGCCCAAATATAGATTTCATTTTTGTGGTTCTATTAATCTATAACAGTTAAGTCTTTGTATCAACCAAGTGTTTCTAAATCAAAGATATAATGAAAAAATTATTAATCATTTTATTAGAAGGTAAAAAATGGTTCTTAGTTGAACTAATAATGAAATCCATAATATTTTATTTAAATTACTAGAATATTATAGTTTAAATTGTGAATATATAGATTCTTCTTCCAATTTCAAAGGTCTTATATCACTTGTGAACATGAAAATTATATTTTGTTGATATTTTCTCTGTGTAATATTACATTTTTGTGAGGTTTCTATAATCAAGTCAAGGTTTATGTCTGAAAATTCTTACATTATGCAATTTATTTTCAAAAATGGAACAAGTTAACTTTGTTTTAAAAATATAAGTAAGAAATAAAGAAATATGTGGAAATATATTTAATTCTAAGGATTCCAATAAAGAAAATAGAGTTTAATTAAATGGTGTTACTGTCTACTTCCAGGGATTACTTACCATTTTCTTTTATCATTTTAAAACTCTCTTTTCAGGATGACAGATTAACATTTTAGAATAATCCTTTAGAAAAAATGTTTTTTTTTCCTAACTAGGAAATATATCTTCTAAAGAAATATTTCCTCCTCTGTATGACAATTCCCCAAACAATTGAATATACAGATTCTCCACCTCCTGATCTCCCTAAATCCCCTCTCCTTTAGAAACTCAATAAAACACAACAATCAAAAAATGATTTGGGCAATTCCTTTAGTGGCTCAGTGTGTTAAGGACCTGACACCATCACTGTGAGGATACAGGTTCAATCCCTGGCCTCACTCAGTAGGTTAGGGATCTACATTGCTGCAAACTGTGGCATATGTTGCAGATGCAGCTTGGAGCAGGTGTTGCTATGGTTGTGCTGTAGGCTTGCAGATGCAGCTCTGATTCAACCCCTAGGCTTGGAGCTTCCATGTGCCACAGGCAGGGCCATAAAAAATAAATATATAAATAAATAAAAAAGAAATCTTTCTTCTGGCTTCCTATTTTATTCTGAGTAAGACCTAACCTGCAATCTCTACGTGGCCCCTGTGTGATCTGGCCTTTCTAGTTCCTTCTTTCATTTTTTTTTTAATTTCACTTATCTCCAGCCATACTTGCCTCCTTACTGTTCTAGAATATGGCAAGTACATTCTCATATTTTCACTGTTGTCTAAAAGTATCTTCCAACATACATCTGTGTGGTCAATTAATAAATGTTAAATCTTCTTAGTGTGAACTACCTTAAACTCTCTATTTAAAATTGCATACTACCAGTCTTACCCTTCAGGGTGTAGCCTTTGCTTCTTTTCATAGCACTCATTACCTTTTAACATATTATATCATTTGCTCATTTATTGTTTATTTTCTTCTTCAATATCAAAAATGTAAGTTTCACAAAGGCAGAGTTCTGTGTCTAATTTCTGTGCTTAAGATAAAGCAAGCATAGGGTAAACTCTCCAAAACTTTTTGTTAAATGACTGCATATCAGACATTAGATAAATGAATTAATAGCTATATTTTGATTATGCCATGAAAAGCTGTTAAACATACCATGCTTAATATAAAATGCATCAAAAAACACTTTATAAAAGTATGAGAATTAGTGAGTATACCTGGCCCATGATATCTAGCTATACATGCACCACTCTGGCTAGCAGGATTGGATACAATCACTAGGATGACACAGGAAGGCATGAGTTTCAGACTGTAGATGTTCCATTATCCTGAATTTTTTAAATTATTTTTTATTTATACTGGAATGTGAGTTTTCCTAGAGTTCTCTCAGAAAAAAAGTTATTAAGGAGGATTCATTCATAACTGAATCACTTTGCTATACACCTGAAACTAATACCACACTGCAAATTTACCATATTTAAATGAAAAAGAGGGAGCCTAAGGGTATGATGTCAGGAATTTGACAAGATTTCTCACCACACGCACGCACACACACACACACACACACACACACACACACACACAAAACGTGGGGTGTTGGATACGTTAATTAACCTGTCATGGTTCTGACTTTGCAATATACAAGTATATCAAACCATCACATTATATACCTTAAACTTACACAATCTTAAATGTTTTTTATAATGATTTTTATTTTTCCATTAGAGGTGATTTACAGTGTTCTGTCAATTTTCTACTGCACAGCAAGGTGACTCAGTCACACATATATGTATACATTCTTTTTGCTCACATTTTTATGCTCCATCATAAATGAGGAGGCATAGTTCCCAGTGCTACATAGGAGGATCCAATTTCTTCTCCATTCCAAAGGCAATAATTTGCATTTATTAACCTCAAATTCCCAATTTCTCCCACTCCTTCCCCCTCCCACTTGGAAACCACAAGTCTGTTCTCTGTGTCCATGAGTTTTTTTTTTTCTGTGGAAAGGTTCATTTGCGCCATATATTAGATCCAGATATAAGTGAAATCATATGGTATTTGTCTTTCTACTTCTGACTTAGTTTGCTTAGTCTCTAGTTCCATACATGTTGCTGCAAATGGCATTTTTTTTTATGGCTGAGTAGTATTCCATTGTGTATATATAACACATCTTAATCCATTCATCTGTCAATGGACATTTGGGTTGTTTCCATGTCTTGGCTATTGTGAATAGTGCTGCAGTGAACATGCGGGTGTCTTGTTCAAGGAAAGATTTGTCCAGATATATGCCTAAGAGTGGGGTTGCTGGGTCATATGGTAGTTCTATATATAGTTTTCTAAGGTACCTCCATACTATTCTCCATAGTGGTTGTACCAGCTTACATTCCCACCAACAAGGCAGGAGGGTTCCTTTCTGTGCACACCCTTTCCAGCATTTGTTATTTGTGGACTTATTAATGATAGACATTTGGACTGGTGTGAGGTGGTATCTCATAATAGTTTTGATTGCATTTCTATAATAATCAGTGATGTTGAGGATTTTTTTCATGTGCTTGTCAGCCATCTGTATATCTTCTTTGGAGAAATGTCTATTCAGGTCTTTTGCCCATTTTTCCATTGGGTTGTTGACTTTTTAGCTGTTGAGTTGTATAAGTTCTTTGCATATTTTAGAGATTAAGCTCTTGTCAGTCACATCGTTTGAAATTATTTTCCCCCATTCTGTAAGTTGCCTTTTTGTTCTTTTTATTGTTTCCTTTGCTGTGCAAAAGCCTGCAAGTTTGATTAGGTCCTATTGGTTTATTTTGGCTTTTATTTGTGTTGCTTTGGGAGAGTGACCTGAGAAAACATTTGTAAGGTTGATATCAGAGAATGATTTGCCTATGTTCTCTTCCAGGAGTTTGCTGGTGTCTTGCCCTACATTTAAGTCTTTCAGCCATTTTGAGTTTATATTTGTGTATGGTATGAGGGTATGTTCTAGTTTCATTGATTTGCATGCAGCTATCCAGATTTCCCAGCAATCCTTGCTGAAAAGACTGTCTTTTTCCCATTTTATGTTCTTACCTCCTTTGTCAAAGATTAAATAACCATAGGTGTCTAGGTTTATTTCTGGGTTCTCTATTCTGTTCCATTGATCTGTTTGTCTGTTTTGGTACCAGTAGTACCACACTGCCTTGATGACTGTGGCTTTGTAATATTGCCTGAAGTCTGGGAGAGTAATGCCTCCTGCTTGGTTTTTGTTCCTCAGGATTGCTTTGGCAATTCTGGGTCTTTTGTGGTCCCATATGAATGTTTGGATTGTTTGTTCTAGTTCTGTAAAAAATGTCCTGGGTAATTTGATAGGGATTGCATTGAATCTGTAGATTGCTTTGGGTTGTATGGCCATTTTTACAATAGGAATTTTTCTAACTCAGGAGCATGGAATATCTTTCTATTTCTCTAAATCCTCTTTAATTTCCTTGATTAATGTTCAGTGGTTCCTAGTATATAAGTCTTTCACATCCTTGGTCAGGTGTATTCCCAGGTATTTGAATTTTGGGGGTGCAATTTTTTATTGCAACTATATTCATCAATGATATTGGCATATAGATTTCTTTTTTTGTGATATCTTTGTCTGGTTTTGGTATTAGGGTGATGGTGACATCATAGAAGGTCTTTGGAAGTATTCCTTCTTCTTCAACCTTTTTGAAAAATTTAAGGAGGATGGGCATAATTTCTTCTTTGTATGGTTGGTAGAATTCGCCTGTGAAGCCATCTCGTCCTGGACTTTTATTTGTAGGGAGTGTTTTTATGACATATTCAATTTAATTTCTAGTGATCAGTCTGTTCTGTTGATCTATTTCTTCTTGATTTAGTTTTGGCAGGCTGTACATAGCTAGAAAGTTGTCCATTTCTTCTAGGTTGTCAATTTTTTGGAATACAATTGATCACAGTATTCTCTAATTGTTTTTTTTCTATTTCTGCAGTATCCATTGTGATTTCTCCCTTTTCATTTCTTATTTTTTTATTTGGGTTTGTCTTTCCTCTTCTTGGTGAGTCTAGCCAGAGGTGTGCCAATTTTGTTTACCTTTTCACAGTACCAGCTCTTGGTTTTATTGATTTTTTTCTTTTTAATCTCTGTTTTATTGATTTCTTCTCTGATCTTTATGATTTCCTTCCTTCTGCTGACTTTAGGTTTTGATCTTTTTTTAACTCATTCAGGTGGGGGGTTAACTTGTCGATTTGAGATTTTTATTCTTTTTTGAGGAAGGCCTGTGTTGTTATGAATTTCCCTCTGAGCACTGCTTTTGTGGTATCCCATAGATTCTGAGTGCTTGTGTTTTCATTATCATTTGTCTCAAGGTATTTTTTAATTTCCTTCTTGATTTCCTCATTGACCCATTGTTTTTTTAGTAGAATGTTGTTTAGTCTCCATGCAATATGTTTTTTTCTCATTTCTTTCCCTGTGGTTGATTTCTAGTTTCATACCATTGTGGTCAGAGAAGATACCTGAAATAATTTCTATACTCTTAAATGTGTTATGGTTATCTTTGTGCCCCAATATGGGGTCAATCCTTGAGAATGTAACATGTGCTCTTGAGAAGAAAGTATATTCTGATTTTTTTGGATGTAATTTCCTGAAAATGTTGATTATATCTAACTTTTCTATTCTGTCCTTAGGATCTCTGTTGCCTTATTGGTTTTCTCTCTAGAGGATCTGTCCATTGATGTGAATGGGGTGGTAAAATCTTACTATCATTGTATTCCATAACTTTCTCCTTTTATGTATGTTAGTATTTGTTGGTGGTATCTGGGTGCTCCTATATTAGGGGAATATATATTGATGATTGTAATATCTTCTTGAAAAGATCCTTTTACCATTAAATAGTTCCTCCTTTGTCCTTTTTATGGCCTTCATTTTAAAGTCTATTTTGTCTGATATGGGTCTTGCAACTCCTGCATTCCTGTCTTGTCCATTGGCATGAAATATCTTTTCCCATCCCCTCACTTTTAAACTATGTGTCCTTTGCCCTAAAGTGAGTCTTGTAGAGAACAGAATTTAGGTTTTTGCTTTTTTATCCAATCTGCCACTCTATGTCTTTTGATTGGAGCATTCAGTCTATTGACATTCAAGGTTATTATTGATAGATAGGTATTCATTGTCATTTTAAACCTTGTTCTCCAATTGGTTCTGTTTTTCTTTTCTTCCTTTCTTTTTTTGATTTGATGATTTCCATTTATTTTATGCTTGAGTACTTTTGTTTTTAGCTTTTGTGAATGCAATGTTTGGCTTTGATTTGTGGTTGCCCTGTTTTTTAAGTATGTTAACCCTTCTTGTATCTGCTTGCTTTAGCCTGGTAGTCCTATAAGCTCAAAGACATTATTTAAAAAAAAATGAATCTGTATTTTCTTACTTTCCTTCCCCACATTCTATGATTTCCTCGTGTATCCTTTTGCTGTTCCTTGCTTTTATTATTGCTTTTATAGTAGTTTACTTATTTTTTCCTCTTTTAGATATGTATGCTGGCTTTTTAAGTGATTACTTTCCGATTGTGGTTTCCTCCATCCTAATTTTTCTTACTTTTTTTTTTTAATTTAGAGAAGCCCTTTCAGTATTTCTTTTAGAATGGGTTTAGTATTGCTGTACTCTTGTAGCTTTTGTTTGTTGGAGAAATTCTTTATTTCCCCTTCCATTTTAAATGATATTCTTGCTGGATAGAGTATTCTAGGTAGAAATCTTTTTCCTTTCAGATTTTTAAATACATCTTGCCACTCCCTTCTGGCCTGTAGTGTTTCTGTAGAGAAATCAGCTGATCGCCTTACGGGAGTTCCTTTGTAATTAATGCTTTGCTTTTCCCTTGCTGCCTTTAGAATCCTCTCTTTTTCATTAAATTTTGCCATTTTTATTATAATATGTCTTGGTGTGAGCCTATTTGGGTTCAGCTTGTTTGGGGTCCTCTGTGTATCCTGTATCTTGATATCAGTTTCCTTTAGATTTGGAAAGTTTTCAGCCATAATTTCTTCAAATATGTTTTCTTTTCTTTTTCTTCTCCTTCTGGAATTCCTATTATGCATAGATTGGCCTGCTTTATATTATGCCATAGGTTTTTTATGTTGCTTTTAGGTTTTTTTCATGTGGTTTTCTCTCTGCTGTTCCAATTGTGTGATTTCCACTATTCTATCTTCCAAGTCAATAATTCGTTCCTCTGCATTATTCATTCTGCTCTTTATTGCCTTTAGCTCAGTTTGCTTCTCTGCAGATGAATTTTCTGATTTTTCTATATTCCTCCTTACATTTTCTATTTCCTTTCTAAAGGAATTTGCATTACTTTTTATTTCCACTCTTAATTTGTTGATATTCAGACTTAATTCCTTCAGTATTTTTACTATCTCTTTTTTGAACTCAGTGTCTATCAGACTGTATACGTCTCTCATTTTTTGCTACTTCAGGTGAATTCTCCTGTTTTTTAACTGGGAATAGTTTCTGCATTTCTTCATCTTGCTTAGGTTTTTTCTTTTTCTGTGGGTTTAGGGAAGCCAAACTGTAGTCGTGGACAGATAATCTATGCAAGAGCACCCCTTTGTATTTTTTGGGGGGTTACTATTTATTTTTGGTGTGGACGTTTGAATATTTGCTGTCTCTCTCTTCGATGTGAGCAGGCTGTTATCCCCAGGGTGCTGAGTGTGTTTCAGGGGAGGAGGCAATGGCTAGGGGTAGTAGTCACTGTCTGTTTGCTGGGCTCTTAACAGTAGCAAACACCTGCAGGAAGGTGCCACTAGCTACTCCTAGTTACAGGGCCCTGGGAAGTGGTAATGAGCCCTATGCAGATTGACAATGTACCCAGAGCATTTGGCAGTGGCAGCAGCAAGGTGCGTGAGTTCCCAATGGAGTAAGAGCAACAGCCAGTAGTATTCAATTGCAGTACCCTCCTCTGAGGTGACTGGAGCCACAAGTGGTTCAGGGATCCCTAGTGGTAGCAGGCCATGACTACATCTGGAGTCAGTGATAACTGTGGTGGTTTGTCCCCACCACCTGAAGACCATGCAAGAAGCACTCTGTGTCACTTAGCCCACACAGGAGTTGCTACACAGGCTGCTCCTAGTTGCAGGATCCTGGGAAGTGACAGAGATCAGGCATGTGGATACTGCTCAGAGCATTCAGCAGTGGCAGAAATTGGGTTGTTGTGTTTCCAGGGGTTCAAGAGCAACATCAAGTGGTGTTCAGTCACAGTGCCCTCCTCTGTGGTGCTCTTGAGATAATTGGGGCCACAGGTGGTGCCCATCCTGGGACCCCAGTGGTGGTGGGCCATGCTTACCTCTGGAGTCAGTGATAACTGTGGTGATTTGCCCCATCCACCTGTAGACCATGCAAGAAGCACCTTGTTCTGCTTTGCCCCCAAAGCAGGTGCTGCACCAGTTGTTCCTAGTTTTAGAGTCTTGGGAAGGGACAGTGATCAAGCATCTGGGCACCACCCAGAGCATTTGGGAGTGGCAGCTGCAGGGCAGGTGTTTTCCCAGGGGCATGAGTGCAAAAACATGTGCTGCTTGGTTTCAGTGCCTTTTTTTTTTTTTTTGCCAACCCCTGAGGTGACTGGGTCCACAGCCAGAGCCCACTCACAAGTCCCCAGTGGTGGCAGGCCATGCCTCCATCTGTCCCTGCCACCTGTGGATCATTCAAGAAGCACCCTGCCACACTTAGCCCCCCACTGCACCCAGCCAACACAAGAGGTGCCTGGCCCCCCACACCCTGCACAAGAAGCATCCAGTCTCCCATAGCCCAAGCAAGTGGCTTCTCATCACCTGTAGCCTGCGCCAGAGCTTCCCTGCCCTCTGAGAGCCCACACATGGGTGCAGAAAGAGATTGCTGTGGTGATCCTCCCCTCCTCCTCTCACCCTCCCCAACAATGGTGCCTTGATTCTCCTGTGGGCCCAGACCTTCTACCTAATTCCCTCTGCCATGGTTTTCCTCCCCTCTAACCTATAGTACACTGCTCCCCAGCCCATGGCACACCTCTCTGTAGCCCTCAGGCTGTCCCCACATTTCCAACCCCAGTCTTTTCCCTGGGACTGACTTCTGAGCCTAAGTCTCAGTGCCCAGCACCTGCCCAAGCATCTTAGGCTGTGGTGTCTGGGCCCATGGTGCAGATGATCTGTTCAGCTCTTACTCTACTTTGTCGTCAGTCCAGCAGCTGGGCTTTTCTCAGTGACTTTGATGTTCCCTCCACCTTGGCTGATCTGCCAGTTGGTTAGGTGGATTCCCAGGATGTGGATTTTTCACAGCTCCCTCTCAGGAATGCTAGTCCCAAACTGATACCTTTCTGTCTCTCTCTTTCTTTCTTTTGTTCTACCCAGTTACGTCAAAATATTCTTGAGCTTTTTTGAGGTTTAAATTCTTCTACCAGCATTCAGTAAATGTTCTGCTTGAGTCATTTTACATGTATATGTGTTTTTTTGATGTGTTTGTGGGAGAAGGTGAGCAAGACATCTTACTCCTCCACCATCTTGATTTGCTTCTGTCCACAATGTTAAATGTTAATCATACCTCATTAAAAGTGGAAAGAAAAAATCAGTTAAAAATATTTAATAAACATAATTATATAAGAATTAGAAATGAGGTTTTCTTTTACCTACCTAGAATTAATTTTAAGACTGAAGAGCTTACAAAAGCCTGTCACCACTTAGTTTTTAGCATATAAAAGATAACTGATAGAGACATTAAGTTAATATAATACTTCCTACCCATTGTCATTCATAGAATACTTCTACTTTCATATCTTTCCTGCCAATCTTCTATAGTGACAGTGCTATCTTTTAAAATGTAAATACAGTATACATTCTGTTGCTTAAAAATCTTTAACAGATTATAATTATAAAGACCATATGCTTGAATATAACATGTATGGTTCCATTACAATTTGGATATTCTTATTTATTTTTTTAATTTTTTTGGAGCTCCCTTAAATTTTTCACCCAGGATGCCCCACCCACCTCACACTGGTCTGGGGGTATGCTTTTTTCATTTTGAATACACCCACAGCACTAAAGTTGGAAGTTCCACTAAATATGGAAGTTCCTAGGCTAGAGGTGTCAAATCATAGCTGCAGTTTCTGGTGTATGCCACAGCAATGGCATTTGCTAGATCCGAGCCATATCTGAGACCTATATTGCAGCTCACTATAACACCAGCTCCTTAACCCACTGAGCAGGAACAGGGATCAAACTTGCATCCTCATGGTTACTAGTGAGGTTCCTTACCACTAAGCCACAATGGGTACTCCACTGGCTTTTCTTATTTTATTACCCAGTCTCTTCCTATCTTATTAATATATAGTATTCAAATGAATTGTCTCAGACATAAAGACTAGCTTCTATCTGGATAAAGCTCCTATCAATAAAAAGTACAAAAGGCATCTATAAGGTCACCAGAAAGCTGCTGAGACAAAAATGTTCTGACGGTCAAGATTGCCGAAAGAAGGGAATAACAGTGTGAATTGAAATTCTGCAAGCCAGTTTTCTCTCTGGCTATTTATTTATTCTTGGAACAGGGGAAATACTGAGAATTTCAGATAGTTATATTCACATAGCTGACAAACCAGAAGTTTTGGCTGTCTCAAAGAGCTAGAAAATCAAAGAAGGGAATTTTGCACTAACATGGTAGACAAGGCATGAGGGGGTCAGTGTTACAGTGTGAAGGGAGATGAGGGAGGGGGAAGCGAGCCCTACTCTCAACACCTTCTCCAAGAAGGCTTTTTACCAGAACTGGTTATTTTAGAAAACTAAGCAGAATATTGCTGAAACAGATGGTAATTTACACTAGTACTATAGTGAGGAGGAGACACATACCAGAATTCAGAACATTGCAAGAAAGAGAAGCCCAGAAAACTCCCATGCTCTCAAATCCTTCAGGTACTATATACATAAGTAAGTAGATCTTAACAGATACTTCATCCAGCATCTAGTCAGCTCCATCTCTGATTAGATGGTCTACTGCTATCCAACTTTTATGTCAGAGAATAGTATTTAGCCTTTCTTTAAAGAAGATAATAAATGCATGACATTCTATCAAATATCAACCTATAGAATGAGAGTCAGGATCAAGAGACAATGCCACTGACAGATGACCCAAATAATTGGACTTAATAAGTCACAGAGTTGATGCTCTTGTGTTAAATATATTCAAAAAAGACATGAAATGGAGAACTTTATCAGAGAACTGGATTAGATAGTTTACAAAAACAATAAAATATATAAGACTGACAAATACGGCAATTAAGAATGCAGTATATAATAGTATTTGGATCCATAGGAAAAGAAGATTAGTGAACTGAGAGAACAGTCAGTGGGAACACCTTTGAATCATGGAGAGCTAAACAGGTGGGAACCAAAAGAGAGAGAAGAGAATCTGAAACATTGGGACACAGTGAAAAGTTCTAACATACCAAGAGTTGGAATCAGAGAGAGGGGGAGAGAGAGAATAGGATAGAGAAGAGAGTGAGAGTCAGAATGAGGGAGAAATGAGAGAGAGAAAAAAAACAGTAATATTAGTAATATTTGGAGAGAGTAATAATTTTACACACATACGTACCACACTTTTTACTGTTCAAATAATAAATTTTTCTTTGCACCTGTCCTTCATCATGCTTTGTTATTATTTAAAACTCTTCTTACCACTAGAAGTTGCAGTTACTTGTTAATTCATAATACTGATCACAAGATGTTTTTGTTACTTGTTAATTCATAAAACTGATCACGGGATGTTTTTAAAACTTCTTTTCTAATTGACTAAATAAATGCTTAAAAGCATAGACTCAGATTTCTCTTTCGTTATATGCTTCTTTTGCTATTAAAGCTAACATTTCAGGTCAATAATACCTCTTGCTAAGGTACTTGGGTGAAGGAAAATATAAAGACTCCATGTTAAGCATCAGTTGATTGAATTTGGGAAATCAGTTAATAAATACTTGGTGAAAAGAGGAGTTCCCGTCGTGGCTCAGTGGTTAATGAATCCGACTAGGAACCTTGAGGTTGTGGGTCCAATCCCTGGCCTTACTCATTGCCTTGAGCTGTGGTGTAGGTTGCAGACGTGGCTGGAATCCTGAGTTGCTGTGGCTCTGGTGTAGGCCGGTGGCTACAGCTCCGATTAGACCCCTAGCCTGGGAACCTCCATATGCCGCAGGAGCGGCCCAAGAAATGGCAAAAAGACGTAAATAAATAAATAAATACATACATACATACATACATACATACTTGGTGAAAAGAATTAGAGTAGTATAATGGACATTCAATCCCTTAGGTACAAGAGAAATACCGTATGTTTTGGACTTAACTTTTTGAAGGAGGGGGCAGCATGACATTCTTCTCCTTAACCCATAATTGCTTAAAATTTGAGGTCCTCTTATTACCATACACTTTCAAAAAAGTTAATGTTTTATGTCACTAAAGCAGAGTGAAACAATGATATTGTTAAGTCCCACTTTCCTTTTTCATTATTTAACATTTCATAAATATCTTCAGTGATATCATGGCTTTGAACAGCAATGCCAGTGGTAGACTTTCAAAGTGAAATGAGGACAGTATGCAATTTGCCTTCATGAGGTCTTTAAAACCTTAACCAAAAACTCATATAGTTAATCATGATGAGACTTAAATCCACTCTCAATGAAATTGAATAAGGGAACAGGAAAAAAAATGGCCTTTATCTTCTCTGTCTTACAGAAAATTGCCCTTATGCTTACCAGATCTGCAGGGTCAAATGGGAAGGTGAGCCAGTGGTACATCTTTGGTTTGTAGACAATTCTAACAATTTCAATCAATAATGTTATGAACATGTACCCAGGATGAAAGGGCATTTGGCACACCCTACATAATTGATTTAAAAACTGATTTAAAGCTGCATGATCCTTGCTTTTAAATTGTGAAAACCCAAAGACATAAACAAAATATTTCCATTAACACTAGAGATTCTAATTTGCATATACTTCTCTGACACACAAAGCACATGAAGCAGACAATTCTGTCCTTGTGAGGACATAAATTAGAAGAAGCAAAGAGAAAAATTGCTTATTAATTGCCCTGAGAGTAGGAAAATAAAATTGTGTAACAGCCTCTAGACCAGGATCAGTGTTTTCTTAAACACTATGGTAAAATCACTTCAACTATAGTCAATTTTACCTAGATTGGAAGATATTACTGACAATTAATGACCATGTAACTTTGAAATAAGTGTGGTTTTTGCCAAAAATTATAAAGACTACATTGTTTTAGCAATCTGGGTAATATGCCTCAGGATTATTATGAAAAGGAGCTTGGGTGATTGTAAGATAATGATGCATGATGAATGAGCAAGGAAGAGGAATTAGAGAATTCTATATGATTTATGACTTGTTTCTACTAGAAATAAACATATTTTGGTATATTAGAAATATATAGCACATGTAACATTATGTTTGCAAGTATTTAAAAATAATTGATCTTAATGGGCCTATCACAATATTTCTACTTATAATATTTTATTATATTTCTATTTTTTTCACAATATGATAGAAATGAGTTTTCATTAGATTTACTATACCATCTTGTCACAATAGCATCATTTTCATAGCATGACTATTTTATCTGCATTAACAGTGTTCATAAGAACTGTTAAGCCCTAAGAAATTAAATCCAAATAATTTAAACACAAAATAGTAAATATTTCATTTATTCTGACTTTAACACAAAATAGACTTTAATTATTTTTAAGGTAAGATTTTTCCTATTAGTTAAATATGAACACTGTTATTTATTTCATTATATGTCTGTAGTTCAGATGAAAAGCCGTGATTTTAAGCTGAGATCTAAAATATCTGAGTAAACTGTCATAAAGTCTACATACCATTAGGCTCATGAGTTGAAAGTAATGTACATAAAATGGAAAATTTTTTAGGCTTGATGTCAAAAGCATGGGACTGTTTTGATTTATCACTTTCTATGTAAAACCAACCATTTGATCCACTTATGAAACTCGTCTTATATTCCTTTCCCCTGAAGGAAAGAGATCATGAAGTATTTTTCAGAACATATGCTTGGGAAGGCAGAGACAAAGCAATGATTTCAAGCAGTTAATAAAAGATCCATCAGGAAGGGCGATACAAAGAACCACATTTGGTAATTTTGTCTTCAGAGAAAAACACTTGAACTAAGAAATCATAAATGATACGAATCTTAAAGTTCTTTAAAAAGACCTGCAGTATTAGTAGATTTGATAAAACAATGTTGCACAGGAAATTATAAACATTTATAATTTGCTTCAACTAACTATATCCTTGCCCACATAACCAACATCCGATGCAGAAATGCAAATAGATATTTTCAGTCCTCAACTGGTCAAACTTAAGACCAAAGTTTTTCTTGGGAAGAATGGAAGATTATTTCTCAGATGTATCTGAAGGAAAGCAGGTATAATTCAACTGATCTTCATAGGACAAGAGGAAGCTTAAATATTTCAAGTTCAGTAAGCTTCTAAGTGGCAGAGCCAGAACTGGGACTTGGATGAGAAGGCAGTTTGGGGTTGGTAGATGCAAACTATTACATTTAGCATAGATAGCCAATGACGTCCAACTTTATAGTACAGAGAACTATATCCAACCTCTTGGTATAGAACATGATAGAAGAAAGTACATAGAAAAATAATGTGTATATATGAGTATATATATATATATATATATATATATATAGTATATATAAAAATAATGTGTATATGTGTGTGTATATGCATAGAGAGAGATATAGATGACTGGGTCATTATGCTGTACAGAAGAAATTGGCACAGCACTGTAAGTCAACTACACTTTAATAAAAAAAAGTGATATCAAAAAATTTTCTTAGAGAAAGCTAAAAAAAGTAGGTTGATTAGACACTACTTTTGCTATAATCACTACACCAATGGCTTTCAAACTAGATTTTTTTTTAATTTTTATTTTTTCCACTATACTTGGTTTACAGTGTTCTGTCAATTTCTACTATACAGAAAAGTAACCAAGTCATATATGTACATATTCTTTTTCTCAAGTTATACTCTATCATATTCCATCATAAGTGACCAAGTATATTCCCTATGCTACACTGCAGAATCTCATTGCTTATCCACTCAAAATGCAATAGTTTGCATCTATTAATCCCAGACTCCCAGTCTACCCTACTCCCTCCCCCTCCTCCTTGGCAACCACAAGTCAGTATTCCAAGTCCATGACTTTCTTTTCTGTGGAAAGTTTCATTTGTGCTATATATTAGATTCCAGATATAAGTGATATCATATGGTACATGTCCTTCTCTTTCTGACATACTTCACTAAGTGTGAGAGTCTCTGGTTACATCCATGTTGCTGCAAATAGCATTATTTTGTTTCTTTCCATGGCTGAGTAGTATTCCATTGTGTATATATACCACATTCTTCTTAATCCATTAATTTGTCGATGGACATTTAGGTTGTTTCCATGATTTTCCTATTGTGAATAATGCTGCAATGACCTTACGGGTGCATATATCTTTTCCAAGAAAAGTTTTGTCTGGACATGTGCCTAAGAGAGGGATTGTTGGATCATATGGTAGTTCTATATTTAGTTATCAGAGATACCTCCATACTGTTTTTTCATAGTGGTTGTACCATTTTACATTCCCACCAACAGTGTAGGAGGGTTCCCTTTTTCTACACCCTCTGCAGAATTTTTTATTTGGACTAGTTAGTGATGGCCATCCTGACTGGTGTGAGGTGTTTTGGTTTGCATTTCTCTAACAATAAGTGATGTTGAAAGATTTTTTCATGTGCTTGACGGCCATCTGTATATCATATTTGGAGAAATGTCTGTTCAGGTCTTTTGCCCATTTTTCAATTGGGTAGTTGTCTTTTTAGCTGTTGAGTTGTATAAGTTATTTGCATATTTTAGAGATTAAGCCCTTGTCAGTTGCATCATTTGAGATTATTTTCTCTCATTCTGTAAGTTGCCTTTTTGTTCTTTTTATTGTTTCCTTTGCTGTACAAAAGCTCGTCAGTTTGATTAGGTCTCATTGATTTGTTTTTTCTTTCATTTCTGTTGTTTTGGAGACTGACCTGAGAAAACATTGGTAAGGTCAATGACAGAAAATGATTTGCCTATGTTCTCTTCCAGGAGTTTGTTGGTTTTGTTGGTGTCCTGTCTCATATTTAAGTCTTTAAGCCATTTTGAGTTTATTTTTGTGTATGGTGTGAGGGTGTATTCCAGTTTCATTGATTTTCATGCAGCTGTTAGGTTTCCCAGCACCATTTGCTGAAAAGACTGACTTTTTCCATTTTATGTTCTTACCTCCCTTGTCAAAGATTAATTGACCATAGGTGTCAGGGTTTATTTCTGGGTTCTATATTCTGTTCCATTGGCCTGTCTGTCTCTTTTGGTACCAGTACCACACTGTCTTGATTACCATGCTCTGTGATATTACCTGAAGTCTGGGAGAGTTATGCCTCCTACTTGGTTTTTGTTCCTTAGGATGGCTTTGGCAATTCTGGGTCTTTTGTGGTTCGATATAAATATTTGGATTGTCTGTCCTAGTTCTGTGAGAAATGTCATAGGTAATTTGATAGAGATTGCACTGAATCTGTAGATTGCTTTGGGTAGTATAGCCATTTTTACAATATGAATTTATCCAACCCAGGAACATGGAATATCTTTCCATTTCTCTAAAATCCTCTTTACTTTCTTTGATTAATGTTCTTTGTTCTTAGCATATGAGACTTTCACTTTCTTGGTCAGGTTTATTCCTAGGTATTTATTTTTTGGGGTGCATTTTTAAAAGGTATTGCTTTTTTCCTTTTCTAATATTTCATTGTTAGTATACAGAAAAGTAAGCAATTTATGAATGTTAATCTTGTGTCCTGCTAGTTTGCTGAATTCATTGATCAGTTCAAGCAGTAGGTTTTTTTGGTGTCCTTAGGGTTTTCTCTATATAGTATCATGTCATCTGCATACAGTGACAATTTCACCTCTTTTCTTCCAATTTGGATACTTTTTAATTGTTTTTTGTTTGTCTGGTTGCTGTGGCTAGGACTTCCAATACTATGTTGAATAAAAGTTGTTAGAGTGGGCACACTTGTCTTGGTCTAGATTTTAGTGGGAAGGATTTCAGCTTTTCTCCATTGAATATTATATTGATGGTGGGTTTGTCATGAATGGCTTTTATTATGTTAAGGTATATTCCCTCCATACCCACTTTGGTAAGAGTTTTTTTCATGAATCGATGTTGGACTTTGTTGAAAGCTTTTTTTTCATCTACTTAGATGATACTGTGGTTTTTGACTTTTCTTTGTTGATGTGGTATATGACATTGATTGATTTGCATTTTGAATCATCCTTGTGAGCTTGGGATGAATCCCATTTGGTGGTGGTGTATGATCTTTTTTATATGTTTTTTTTTTATTCTGCTGGCTATAGTTTTGTTGAGAATTGTTGTGTCTATATTCATCAAAGATATTGGCCTATAATTTTCTTCTTTGGTAGCACCTTATGTTTTGGTATTAGGGTGATGGTGGCTTCATAGAATATCTTTGAGAGTGTTCCTTCTTCTGCAACCTTATGGGAAAGTTTAAGAAGAATTGGTATAAATTCTTCTTTGTATGTTTGATAGAATTCACCTGTGAAGCCATCTGTTCCTGGACTTATATTTGTAGGGAGTGTTTTTATTATATATTCAATTTCATTTCTTTTGATCAGTCTGTTCAGGTTCTCTATTGCTTGATTCAGTTTTGGTAGGCTTAAGTCTCTAGAAAGTTGTCCATTTCTTCTAGGTTGTCAAATTTGTTGGCAGGTAATTGTTCATAGTGTACTCTTATGTTCATTTGTATTTTTTCTGTATTTGTTGAGATTTCTCCCTTTTCTCTTCCTCACTTTTTGGGTGGATTATCTCCTTTTTTGGTGAGTTTGGCAAGAGGTTTGTCAATTTTGTATACCTTTTCCAAGAAAAAACAACTCTTGGTTTTATTGATTTTTTTCTATTGTTTTTTGAATCTCTATTGTATTGATTTCCTCTCTGATCTTTATGATTTCCTTCCTTCTGATGATTTTAGGTTTGTTCTTCTTTTTCTATTTCATTTAGGAGGTGGGACTTTTCTTCTTTTTTGAAGAAGGCCTGTATCACAATGAATTTCCCTCTGAACACTGCTTTTGCAGTATCCCATAGATATTGAATGGTTGTGTCTTCATTATCATTTGTCTTGAGTTTTTTTTTTTAATTTCCTTTTTGATTTCCTCATTGACCCATTGTTTTTTAGTGGGATGTTGTTTAGTCTCCATGTACTAGGTTTTTTCTCATTTCTTTTCCTGTGGTTGAGTTCTAGTTTCATGCCATTGTGGTCAGAGTAGTTACCTGACATACTTTTTGTACTCTTAAATTTGTTGAAGTTGGTTTTTTGCCCCAGTATGTAGTCAATCCTTGAGGATGTAACATGTGCACTTGAGAAGAATATATATTCTGATTTTTTGGGATGTAATGTCCTGAAAATGTCAATTAAGCCTTACTTTTCTATTGTGTAATTTAGGATCTTTGTTGCCTTATTGATTTTCTGTCTAGAGGATCTGTTCATTGATGTGGGTGGGGTGTTAAATTCTCCTACTATGATTGTATTCCCATCAATTTCTCCTTTTATGTCTGTTAGTATTCATTGAAGGTATCTGGGTGCTCCTATATTGGGGCATATATATTGATGATTATAATATCCTCTTCTTGAATGGACCATTTTGTTATTAAATAGTATCATTTTCTGTCTTTCTTTATGACCTTCATTTTAAAGTCTATTTTGGCTGATATGAGTATTGCAACTCCTGCTTCCCTGTCTTGTCCATTGCCTGAAATATCATTTCCTATCCTCTCACTTTCATTCCATATGTTTCCTTTGCCCTAAACTGTCTCTTGTAGATAGTATATTAGGCTCTTGCTTTTTTTTAATCCAATCTGCTGCTCTGTCTTTTGATTGGAACATTAACGTCATTGACATTTGAGATAATTATGGATAAATATGTATTTTTGCCATTCTAAACCTTTTTTTTCCAGTTTATTCTATGTTTCTCCTTTGTTCCTTTCTTTTTCGGTTGGATGAATTCCTTTTATTTTATGCTTATGTACTTTCCTTTTTAGTTTTTGTGAATACAATATTTGTTTTTCATTTGCAGTTGCACTGTTTTTAAAGTATGTAACCCCTTCTTGATTCTGCCATTTTAGCCTGATAATCATATAGGTTCAAACACACTATTTAAAAAAAAAAAAAGTTTAGATTTTCTTACTTTCCTTCCCCACATTTTATGTTTTTGAAGTCCTTTTTTAACATCTTCATGTTTGTCCTTTGGCCATTCCTTGTGTTTAGTATGGCTTTTACAATAGCTTTTTTTTTTCTTTCTTCTTTTCCTTTTTGAATGTATGCTGGCTTAAGTGATTGCTTCCCAATTTTGATTTCCTTCTTTTTTATTTATAGAATTCCTTTCAGTGTTTCTTTTAGAATGGGTTTAGTACTGCTGTACTCTTTTAGATTTTGTTTGTTGCAGAAATTCTTTATTTCCCCTTCTATTTTAAATGACATCCTTGATGGGTAGAGTATTCTAGGATGCAAATTTTTCCCTTTTAGATCTTTGAATATATCTTGTCTGTGGTGTTTCTGTAGAGAAATGAGCTGATAGCCTCATGGGGGTTCTTTTATAATTAACTCTTTGTTTTTCTGTTGCTCCCTTTAGAATCCTCTCTTTTTCATTAACTTTTGTCATTTTTATTATAATATGTCTTGGTGTGGCCCTGTTTAGGTTCAGCTTGTTTGGGGCCCTCTGTGCTTCCTGTTTCTTGATATCTGTTTCATTTTGTTTTGGAAAGTTTTAGCCATAATTTCTTCAAATATATTTTCAATCCCCTTTTCTTTTTCTCCTCCTTCTGTAATCCCTATTATGTGTAGATGGGCCCATTTTATATTATCCCATAGATCTCTTATAGTGCTTTCATGTTTTTTCATTTGGTTTTCTGTCCGCTGTCCTGATTAGGTGATTTCCATTATTCTATCTTCCAAGTCACTAGCTCATTTCTCTGCATTATTCATGCTGCTCTTTAGTGCCTTTAACTCAGTTTTGTCTCTGCAAACGAATTTTCTAATTTTTATATGTTCCTCCTTATATTTTATAGTTCCTTTCTAAAGCAATCTGTATTAATGTTTATATCCATTCTTAATTATTTGATATTCAGCCTTAATTCCTTCAGTATTTTAACTACCTCCCTTTTGTATTCAGGACTATAAGATTGCATAGATCTAGTCTATTATTTGTTGCTTCGGGTTAATTCTCCTGTTCTTTTAACAGGGAATGGTTCATGAGCTTCTTCACTTCACTTATATTTTTCTGTTTTTTATGAATTAAGGGAAACCAAATATTATAGTCTTGGAGCACTATTTCTATGCAAGAGCACCCCTTTGTATTTTGTGGGGGGTTACTATTTATTTTTGGCTTGGGAGTTTGGATATTCACTGTCTCTTTCTTTGGTGTGAGCAGGGTGTTATCCCTCTGGGTATATTTCCAGAGAGAAGGAGGCAGTGGGCAGGGCTAGTAGTGAGTGCATGGTTGCTGGGCCCTGTGAAGTGGTAGTGAGCCTCAGGAATATTTAGGTGGTGCCTGGAGCATTGGGCAGTTGCAGTGGCAGTGTGTATGAGTTTTCAGGTAGTTGAGAGCCACAATAGGTAGTATTCAATCAAAATGCCTCCATCTGTGGTGACTTCTGAGGTGATTGGGGTTGCAGTTGCTGCCTGTTCATGGACCCCTAGTGGTGGCAGGCCATGCTCACCTCTGGAGTCAGAGATAACAGTGGTGGTTTTCCCCCACCACCTGTAAACCATGAATAGCACACCCCATCCTACTTAGCCTACACAGTTGGTGCTGCACAGGCTGCTCCTAGTTGCAGGGTCCAGGGAAGTGACAGTGATCAGGCTTGTGCTGGCATTGCCGAGAGCATTTGTCAGTGGCAGCAGGAAGGCTGGTGTATTCCCAGGGGATTGAGAACAAAAATTGGTTGGTGCTCAGTTGCAGCGCCCTCTTTTTTGCCAACCTCTGAAGTGCCTGGGACCATAGGTGGAGTCTGTTCAAAGTCCCCCTAGTGGTGGTAGGCCACTCCTCCATCTGGTTTCTGAGATGACTGTTGTGGTTTGTCCCTGCCATCTGTAGATCAGACAAATGGTCCCACATCATGCTTAGCCTCTGGCTGCCCTTAGCCCATTCAAGAGGTATCTGGCCACCTATAGTCCTCAAAAGAGGCACCTAGTCTCCTATCACCCATGGAAGTGGCCTCTTACCACTCATGGCCTGTGCCAGAGGCACCCTACCCTCTGAGAGTCTATATGTGCACAGGGAAAAAGATTCCTTTAAAGTCTACCTCTCCTCCTCTCACCTCCCAACAACAGTGCCTTGCTTCTCCTGTGGGCTCAGACTTCCACCTGAGTTTCCTCATCTGTGGCATTCTGCTCCCAAGCCTGTGGCATACTGCTCCCTAGCCCCTTGGGCTGTCCCCACACAGCCAACCCTAGTCTTCTCTCTGGAATTGACCTCAAGAGCCTGAGTCTAAACACCCAGCCCCCACCTGAACATCTCAGGCTTGCTGTTTTTTGTGGTGGTGCAGATAATCTGTGTGGCTCTCATTTTGATTTCCCCTTCTTAGTCCAGCTGCTGTGCTTTTCTCAGGGACTTTGAGGTCCCTCCATCTCGGCTGATCTCCCTGTGGTTAGGTGGCTTCCCAGGGTGTGGGTTTCTTTTTAACAGCTCCCTCTCAGGAGTGCTAGTCCCATCCGGATTCCTTTTCTCTATCTCTCTTTTTATTTTCTTTTGTTGTCCCCAGTTATATGGAGGGTTTCTTGCCCTTTCTGAAGGTTTAAATTCTTCTGCCAGTGTTCAGCAGATGTTCTGTGCAAATTGTTCTATATGTAGTTGTGTTTTTTTATGTGTTTATGGGTAAAGGTGAGTGTGATGTCTTACTCCTCTGCTATCTTGATCCTTCTAGGCCAAACTATTTTTAACAGTTTATTTTTTAAATTGAATTAGGACCAAGTTAAATCATAATAAAAAGTGAGCTACACTGGTTTAATTTGGAATGAGGAGTAGTCTATTTGTTTCTTTTTTCATGACAATCTTACTTAACCCTGTCCTCCACAGTGATTGCCAAAGCACTTTTATAGAACAAACCCTAGCCTTTTCTGAAAGTGTTTTAAAGATCAATGTATTTAAATTACTATATGTCATATTAATATATCAATTGTCTCTATGGAATAGTAATAGTGGACCTTCCTATGATTATATTAGGAAGAATTAACTTATTAGATGTTTAAATGGGAACAGAAGAAAATTAAGTGTTCATTATTCCTTAATAACAATCAGACTATTCTGAAATGTGTGTAAAAGTTTTGTCTGGGTATGAGGACTAAATGATGGATTTACTCACTTAAGAAATTTCAGAGATCTAAAAGCCCATTGCAAGGGCAAGGAACATAAAGGTACAGGATGAAACAATCAGAATACCACCAATAAGGAATTATAAAGCAGTTGCTCTGAACTCTTTTATTTATGTTCTTCTTTTAGTTCAAAATAGTACACTATATGTGATTTTTGCAGTAAGAAAGTACAAAATAGAAAATTTTAGTAGGTAATAGCACTTTTCTAGGTAAGACCTTAATGAGATATTCATGGATGTAATGGTATGTATTCAGGGCAGTGTAGAACAGAGAAGTAATTGGAGGAGGTAGGACTCAGTATAGATACACCAGGGCATCATTGATTATTCTGTCATAATTCTCAAAATTTCTTATAAATAGTGCTATTCACTTTAGATAAAGGTGCTTCTTAATAACTGTATTATCTCATTCTCATTATTTCCTTTATGTTTTCTTCCCTCAGTAATTCCTTAAAGTTGATCAATTCAAATATTCTTGCCACTTCTTTCTCTTAAAGGCAAAAAAATTTCCTTGGGAGTGCAGTGATGAAGCTAATCTTATAGTGAAGCCTCTCAAAATCTACCCTCACCTCTTGGCCCTAAGGTTGGAAGAGCACTCAAGCCAGAGTTCTCCAGTTCTGTGCCCCCAAGAAACATAATACAACAGAAACTTCTGATAAATTGTAATGAACCTCCTCAGTCACTTGTCACTGGAGGGTCACTGCTGCAGCTAACAAACTCTCCTAACTAGCCAAACTGGCATTATTCCTTCAATATTTAGCCTCTGAAAGTCATAAATAGTATATTCTCTTGTGACTTATACACTGACCACTCATCTGCAAAGAGAGGGGATCAGTCCTTCAAGGGTCACTTTGCCTACAATCCATTATTGGAAAACCTCCTGGCCCTTCTCATATATCTCACATCTGACCTTTGTGATTTTCTTGCCACTTTCTCACATATTTACTCAACCCAGGAGATTCAAAGGCGTGAATGATTACACAGTAGTTTTACCTATATTTCCCCATACATGACATTTCTATGATTTATTCTAAGACACCAGCACAAAAAATGGAGAAAACAGGTAGCCATATCCTCCAGCTGGGGCAGGAGGGCTTCTGAAAGTCATTTATCCTAGTATCCATTACTACTCTGTGAACTTTTTATTTTCCTCTTCTCTCTAAAGGCTGTATTACCCAGCTCAGTTTCAGACAAGACTGGAATAAATATTTGCTTAGTGAATGAAATTTTATTGAATAAATATTGAAAGAAACAGTTAATTTAATATTTCATATATCACCAGTGTATTCATATTTATGTTAACATTGTTGTAGATTAGTGAATATATTTTGTCTTATTTAACAATAAGAATATTCTATAATTATTAGAAATTATTTGAGAAATATATTTCATTCAAGTTTCAAATATGCCTGGAATGCAACATAAAATATGCCAAGATTTTGGCTAAATTTCATGGTGGAAACATCATGAAGTGTCTCTTCATATTTTAAAAAAACATTCAGAGTAGTCATACAACACTTTTAAAAAGAGAGGGGTGAAATTGTAGGCAAAAATTATACCTGTGCTGAGATCACTGTCTTAGAGAGATATTTGACTTATGTAGATAGTTATTATAAATACTTACTAAAGGTGTGAACAGTTAATTGAAAATACATACATAAAAACTTTGATGGAGAAAGTGTATCAGGCTGAAAACTGTTTATCAATTTCTGCTAAAAGAATGTAATCACAGAAACAAGGAAAATAAAACAGATTTGAGGCTGAGCTAAATTCAAAGTTAGGTTTTTTTAGTATCTCATGTAACATAGTCTTATAAAACAAAGACCATATGAGACATATCTTTTCCTTTCATCTTCCTCCTCATGTTTTTCCTTCATCTCTTCTCTTTACTTTCTCTCTTTTTAAAAATATTTTCAGCCCATCTGCAACCATGACCAATTTTTCAAAATAAGATAGAAATCACATAAGCAAATTTGAAAACTGTTGAAAATAATAACAAAACATTTAAAGTAGGAGTTGGGAGTTCATCAAAAAGTAAATTTAGTTACAAAAGCTCTAAATAAGCAGATATGAGGGATGATTTAAAAGATAAGAATTTACAAATATAGCTATACAACTTTATTTTGTTCCTTTTCCTTCTTTCCATTCTCCTTCATGAAGACATTTTCAGGTCAGAAAAAAGTAAGCATGGCCCTACAGTGATCTAGGAGGCATATCTAGAAGTCATAACTCCAACCTTAATTTTCTTTGAGGTTTAGTAATTTCCTTATAAATTTCCTTATAAGTGAAATTTGCATTTTACTCCATCGGTTTGTCTTAATGTAAAAATAAAGTTTTTACATTAAAATTTTTGCGTTTTCTGGAGTACCTATTGCGGCACAGTGGAAACAAATCCAACTAGGAACCGTGATGTTGTGGGTTCAGTTCCTGGACTTGCTCAGTGGGTTAAGGATCTGGCATTGCTGTGAGCTGTGGTGTAGGTCATAGATGCAGCTCAGATCCTGAGTTGCTGTGGCTGTGGTGTAGGCTGACAGCTGCAGCTCCAATTTGCCCCCTAGCCTGGAGAAAAAAAAAAAGGTTTGGGTTTTCTTGGTATTTGAATAACAAAGTTTATTTTTATTTTCTCGTTTCCCTGCAATTTTTCACATATTCCCTATATATTATCAAACAAGGGATATTTAGTAGGGTATTTTAAGAGGGATGATGACTTTATAGGATATGTTTAAAGCACTTTAGAAGATAGAAAACAAAAGAGCCATCAACTATCATGTGATTATGAAAAGCAGCCCTTGCATTAAAGCATTTGATGCAGTCTCTGGGTACTAGCATGAAGATTGAGAACACAGGATAGACTCAATAATTATTTGAACAAAAAATGTGGAATAATAAAGGATATTCTTCTTATGGTAAATTTATAGTCATGAAGTAATTCCATAAAATGCAGACTCAACATTAATATTCCACTGAGTGATTTTTCTTTAATGAAATGATACTGTCAAGGCATAAGTGATTTGTAAAGTCTGTAATAATATATTTACACCATTTTTTGCTTCCAAGGATTCCCTCAAGCATGTAATAATCAGATGAATCCTCACAATTTGGAATAATTTGCATTGGATTTTGTTGAAATGACTTCCATCTGTTATTTTAAGTCATTACTCATTTTAGCAAAATGGATAAGTAAAATGAAGCCAAGATACAGGGACGAATCCCTCTGTGAAACAGTTTTCAAAGGAAATTTGTCAATTAGCTATTTGGATAATTATATAGGAAAAAACAACAATTAGTCGCATGTCTTTTTTCATACAAGCAAACACACACACATTCTTTGTCTTTTATTATATGTATGTCTGAAAATATACACAGAAATATATACATACATAGATGCTTTCCCCAGGGGCATTACTCAGTTTTGGCAAATATCATGGCTGTCAATCAAAAAACGAAAAGAAATTCATATCCCATGGGCACTTTTGTTCTCTACCTAGACAAGTTTTGACAATATGTTCCATCTTTACTTTAAAAATCCTTTCCTTACACAAAAATCTGACCAGGTTTTATGTTGTATTTTATATATGTGTATATATATATATATATATATATATATATATATATATGATAGATAGATAGATAGATAGATAGATATTTAATTGGCCCAAGGGAATTTTATTTATTTATTTTTATTTTATTTTTCTCCAACATGTTTGCTTTATAGTTATTATCCAGCTTCTCTTATTATTTTATTTTAAAATTCTGAAAAATCAGTAATGTATATTCAATGCTTTCAGCTTCTCATCAAACTTTTCTAATTCTAAATGTAGACTTTTATAATCTAGTGACATTAGTTTTAAAATGTTAACAATGTTTATCTCACATCAAACCTAGTTCTACTTTATATTTTGAAACTGCCAGCCATTAATTTTTCTCCTGATTCAAATATCTTTTTCTTTTACTTTACAAGTAGTGAATATTCATTACTTTATTGTCTCTCAAGCCAAGTGGTTTATTTCATTTACCATGTCAACTTCTGCTCTATTCTATGCTAAAAAATGTAAGCTTTCTTCAAATATTTTTATTTTGTACTCATTTATCTGCCTTTGGTCAAACATATTCCCTCCTATTGCTTCAAATTCACATTAAAAAACATGTTAAACTAATAAATATTGTCATGATTTTTTTATGAACTCTGTACCCAACTTTTATGATATTATACATGTCATGTATATAATCCTATATGATACACTATATATCATTATATTATACAATATCATGATTTATGAACAAAATAAAGTACTTAACCTGCCATTCATCTATGGAGAGTATGTGATGGTAACCAAACAGATGCTAGGAAAAAAATCCACCTTCTGCAGAAGTCACAGCTAATAAATGCTAATAAGTAATCAATAGCTGCTAACTATGGTGGGAAGTTGATGTGGAAGATTATGATTTGATGAGCCTGATGCACTTGAATTTTTCATTAGTGTTAAAATTATTAAACAATAGTCAAACATTATGCATTTCATGATATGATACAATAAATTAGATAACATTATCTATGACATATTCTTTCCACACATTGAACATAGATGACACTTTTAACTTTATCAGTTTATGAGAGACTGAGAGAGAAAAACATGCCAAATAACACTGTAAATAATTACCTAAACCCAAATATCAGAAAATTATTTGTGACAAGTGACATGTTTTCTTAAAGTATCACCATAAGGGAAAGATGGAACAGACTAAAGAAATGTAAGCCAAATACAATGTGTAGATTTTATTTAGATATAAATTCTAAATAATAATAAAAATAAAGTTAGCAAAAATAATATTTATAAAACCATTAGTAAAAATTTTAGATTATTTATTACCAATATTAAGAAATTACCTTTAATGTTGTAGTTTGTATTTAAAAAAAAAACAGCTTATATGTTAGTATATAAACTATTCATGGTTTATTTAAGTTTTGTCTATAATAAGCTTTAAAATACTTCTCAAATAAAAGAGCGGTGCAATGAAATAAGAAAGGCATAATGTTTTATTGAAACTAGATAATGATGGGTGTTCTTTTGTGGCGCAGAAGATTAAGGATCCAGCATTGTCATCACAGCAGCTCTGGTCACTGCTGTGGGTCAGGTTCTATCCCTGGCCCTGGGAAATTTCATGTGCACCACCCAAAAAAAAACAGTGGATAATGAGGTCATGATGATTCATTTTACTATTCTTATTTCCATGTATTTGAAAATTTCTGTAAAATGAAAAAAGAGTTGAATAAATCCTAGTTTATTTTTCTTTAAATATCCTAAAAGTGCTTAGTTTGCATACTTGTATAATAGTGGTTGACATTTTGCACATACCTCATCTCTTTAAAAATTAACATACAGATGTAAAAGATTATAACTGATTTCTTTTGTTATCTTAGATATTGAAATAGGGCAAAATATTATTCATTTTTTATCATAAAATTAGAAATAAATGATATGCCGTTGAAAAGAATTACTTGTTTTGTCCAAATATTTGTTAGAATAGCACATTAAGTATAATGGTGATAGTCACACAGATTTATATGCCCTTCTTATAATAGGTAGAATTTATACATTAGCTAAAGAATTATCGTTGGCTTTAGAATTTTGGAAAGCATTTTTGAAAGAATAAAAAACTAAAATTAAAATAACATATTAAGAGATAGTAAATGCAAATAATGGCATATTTTTAACCTTTTAAAAATACCTTTATTGATGTATAATATGCAAAGAACTGAACATATTTAATGTGTACAACTTGGGGAATTTACTATATGCAAATATTTTAGTAGGTTTTCAGTATGTCTAATATGTCTGTTGTGATGATGGTATCACAGAGACATATTTTAAGGGGAAAAATTAAAGCTGATAGCATTTAAAAGTTTTAGTTTTAGCAGACATAGATTGCTCACACAGATTTCTTATTCCAATAGTCCTGTTCTGATTTCATAAATGGGTTGATACTTGAAGGAGGTCAAAATATCTATTTTTGTGCTTGTAGGTAGTACCATATTAAGCTATTTGCAACAGATGAAACTTACTCATTAAAAAAGCATAAAGAATGAAAGAGTTCAAAGCTTTCCTTAGATGTGTTCTAATATTTAATGTTAGATGATGTGTGTCATTACACTAAAATTAGAAGATTCAGTTTCTTGAAATAGGTCTTATAACTCTAGTACTATGAACCTGGGCAAATATGAGTCTCAGTTTTCTCCATAGTTAAATTAGTGAATATTAACTGGTATAATGTCTGTGAAAGATCTCTCTCTCTCTTCCTAATTTCCTGTCAATCTGTCTGTTTATCTATCTTTCTATCTATCCATCCACCCATCCATCTATCCATTCACCAATGTACCTGAAATCCTCTTAAAATTTGGAAATTTTCTGTGGTGGGTAGTAGTCTCATTCCATACACTAAAATTCTTTTCTTTTAACTTTTATTTGCTGAATGGTAGTAATTTTATCTCTGCCCTTGGAAGTTTTTCCCCCTTTTATGAGATTATATCTAACTTTTAGGGTCTTACATAGGACAGCACCTTATTTATTGGGAAGGATACCTGGAAGTTCTTTGGTGGTCGTATAATGTCCTCAAGTAACCACTGAGGCATTAACATTTTCAAATACAGTACAGGTGACAATAGTTGTTCTTGTAAAATATTTTCTTATCTATATCATATTCTTTTTGAAATAGTCACGTGAATTTGTCAAATCTATATCTCATTAAAATCTTGAATCTAAATTGTATTACATTGTAATTATAAATGGAAATTGCATGTTTTTGACAATAGCGTATTTCAGAATTATATTAATTCCAATTGTATTCTCTAAATTCTTTCCTATGCTCAGGAATATTAATAAGGCACTCTGTCCTCTACTATGTATATCTAGGTAGATTTAAAAATAACTTGGCTCAAAGCATTTATGCCAGCATTTGAGTTATGCAAATTACTGCATGAACTTCTGATAATATAAATTTCCTCAAAAAATTTTATAACTTTTAAATAGGGCATTATTACCCCTAGGTAGTTGTGAGAATAAAATGTACTCAAGAATATATAGGGTCTAACACAGAATCTGGCACTCAGTAAATGCTAGTTCTGATCTTCTTCACCCCTTCTTCTATTTGTGGGTCAAGAAGAATTATTTCCATTTTCCAGGGAGGGAACTTGGAAAGGGGAAGATCAACTAAAAACTGTTGCACCAATTAAGTTTTCCTGTGTCATCTTGCTAACAGGTTGTAGTGCTCATCATTTCTCATTTCCAAACCCTTGGTGAAGTACATTCCAAATCTTTTAAATATCATCTCTTTAATTTTATTTCCACAATTGTAAAAGCACCAAGGAGTCTCATTTTGAATATACACAAGAAAACACACAAAAATAGATACATTAAAATTTTTCTTTTTGTCTCAACATTTCCATTTTAGCTAATTAATTTCACCACTATGTAAATTCACTGGATTAATCATTATGTTCACTGTCATTATTTATAGTTTCAATTTCTACTTCTAGCTATATTACTTGCTTTAATCATTTACTTTGATCTAATGTACTTAAATGCTAGAGAAGATGTGAAGAAAGGGGTACCCTCCTACACTGTTGGTGAGAAAGTAAATTGGTATAACCACTATGAAAAAACAGTATGGAGGTAGCTCAGAAAACTAAATATGGAACTACAATATGACCCTGATATCCTACTCTTGGGTATATATTTAGACAAAAATTTCATTGAAAAAGATACATGGGGAGTTCCCATTGTGGCGCAGCAGAAATGGCTCTGATTAGGAACCATGAGGTTGCAGTTTTGGTCCCTGGCCTTGCTCAGTGGGTTAAGGATCTGGCATTGCCCATGAGCTGTGGTAGGTCACAGATGTGGCTTGGATCCTGCGTTGCTGTGGCTCTGGTGTAGGCCCGCAGCTACAGCTCTGATTGGACCCCTAGTCTGGGAACCTCCACATGCACAGGTGTAGCCCTAAAAAGACAACAACAAAAAACAAAACAAAAGAAAACAAGAAGAAAAAGAAAAAGAAAAAGATGCATGCACCTTTATATTCATTTCAGCACTATTCACAAGAGCCAAAACATGGAAACAATGTAAATGTCCATCGACAGATGAATGGATTAAGATGATGTGGTACATATACACAATGGAATACTACTTAGCCATAAAAAAGAACAAAATAATGCCATTTGCAGCAACATGGATGGGACTAGAGACTCACACTAAGTGAACTAATTCAGAAAGCAAAGGACAAATACCATATGATATCACATATCTGGATTCTAATATATGGCACAAGTGAATCTTTCCACAATAAAGAAACACATGGACTTGGGAAAATGACTTATGGTTGCAAAGGTGGAGGGAGTGGGATGTACTGGAAGTCTGGGGTTAATAGATGCAATCTATTGCATTTGGGGTGAGTAAGCAATGAGATCCTGCTGTATACACAGGGAACCATATCTAGTCACTTGTGATGGAACATGATTTAGGATAATGGGTTACTTTGCCGTACAGTAGAAATTGACAGAACATTGTAAATCAACTGTAATGAAAAAACTAAAAATCGTATATAAAAAAGAACATGTAGAAACAATATAGATATATTCTTAATTTTACAACATATAAACATTATAGCTCTAATTTTTCTTCTCTCATATTTTATTTTTGGATTACCTGTGGTCTTGGAGACTTTGAATGTAAACTTTATCAGATATAACAGAGAAAATTTGAAGTTACTGCCAACCTTGCCATTCCCTCATTGCCGTACCTCTTCTTCCCCTGTCCATCTGGTGATAGAATTCCTTCTTTGGATAAAGTTGAACATACAGACTTGGATGGGCCAATAAGTACTCTTAAAATGACTGAGAAGTTAAGCTCATTTACTAGTTGGACCAATCTGAATAATTTTTTGGCATGTTTTTCTTACTAGAGATGGCAAAGAAGGCTTTTTTTTTTTTTGCTTGACAGAAAGCTTACAGTCCAGACTGCCTTTAGCAATGTAGTAATAGATATGCTTCTTGAAGATAATTATCCTACAAAATGAAAACCATATCCAGAAGGATGAACTGATGTGTAGTGTGTGTGTGTGTGTGTGTGTCTGTGTCTGTGTGTGTGTGTGTTTGGGAGGGGGCACAGTGAGAGAAAGAGGTGGGGGAGAAGGAGTGAGGAACAGGGAGGGGGAGGGAAGGAGGGAGAAGTGAAAGTCTTTATGTCCTTTGTATTGTTTATCTTTGATTAAAAACTCAAATATTTTGTTTAGACTGAAGAACAAATTTTTCAATCTTTGCTTATCTATTTAGATTGGAATTTTGCCACTTACAAATAGATACCCAACTATGGCACAGGAATATCACTGTGTACATCAGGAAAAAATCATTTGGGAAAGAAATACATTCTGCAAAGAATTACAGTATATTTATTTATTATGTATTCATCCAGCATATATTTAGCATATTTTTGTGCCAGGGACAAAGATCTTCTTAAAATCCAGGTATACAAAGATTTCTGCTGCCCAATGCTCCCAGTATATGCTAGGAGACTGGCAATCTTACAAATAATTGCAATAGAAGGTGGTATGTTCTTTAGGAACTATATTTGGAATGCTATATTCAGATTATTCACATAAAATAATCAGTAAAGACTATCAAATCCAAGTGGCCTTTTTGAAAATTATCAAGTTATCAAATATTTCATTAAACAATTAACAATGTTTGTTGAGATATACCAAATTCAGCAATACTCACTAAAACATATACTATAGAACATAAAGAAATACCTTAATTTCATGCTGTAATCAATATAGTACTGCATAAGGACAACACAATCAAGCCAGACACTGGGTGATTTTTCACCATGCTTACAGATTAATATCACTTTTAGAGCTTTAAATAAATACCTGGGACTGATTCTAATTGATTGTGTCAGTTAATCTGGGGTGAGACTTGGGCATGACTGTTATTTAAACAGTAGCCAAATAATTCTGTTGGGCAGCAAGGGTGGACAATCACTGACCAATATTCCTGGGAGGCCCCAATAATTTAAATATTTATATTTTTATTTTGGGGTCTCAGAGCTGATCCTTGGAAATTTTATTATAATTGTTCACATTAGATAAGAGAAAATTTAACATGATAATTCCAAATATCCCACTAGACAAGGAAAGCTAAATAGTACTGGATGGCCATGGCCTTTTTGTGAATAGACTTTTTCTCTGGTTTTACCCACAAGAACATCTTTCTGTAAAGAATTTAAATTTGTTGAGAATTCAGTAGAAATATGTGAAAGAGGTTTGTCTTCTATAGTGTTGGGAATTTCAAGGCAGGATGTCAAGCATCTGACGTCCACATTCTGTCCATACTAATCCCACAGTGAATGGTGAAAAAGGAGTGGATTTTTGAATTTCTAAAATATTCCAATAATAACAATAAAAACTGGATGTAATTACTAAAAATATATAGAACAACGTTGGTATTTATATACTATGATATGCTGATTACATGTTAAGTTGTCTGTATGTCATTTTTAATTTTGTTAAAAATTTAGCTGTCCAACTGATTTACTAAAACACAAATAATCATCTTTTATGTCTTAGAAATTCAATATTCATTTGGTGATGTTCATTGGTGTGTGATTTACATAAACACTAATAATTCCTTCTATACTGGCTTTGCTCTAGACTTGAAAAAGAATATTGAACAAATGTTTTATAAAAATAAGTCTGTGACTGTTTCATTGAACATGAAATTCTATGTAACCAGTAATGTTATATACCAGGAAAAAGTGAATTACATTTTCTAAACTCTATCTTGCTGAAACAAGCCTAAAGGATGAGCAATAATATGTGTGCAATAAGATATAATGAAATGAAAATAGTGAAATGTTCTTTAAAATTACTCTAGACTGTAGAATCACATATTTCTTGAAAGTCAGTTTCAAAATTAATGTGAAAATCACTTGGATAAAAACAAATTACAGTATATGCCCCTTGAATATCCTATAACATATACTACAGATGAAATTATGTACATTACATTTTATGGGAAAATGATTTAAAAATAACTGAGCTAGAATGTTGGTATGAATGAAAAAAATCACTATATATAGATATTTGTCTTTCAAATTATTTTGCTTTTATGGTTACTATTAAATGATTATTATATGAAAGCATATTGAAATATGAGACATGTTTCTAAGTAATTTAAGTGTATTACTTTATTTCATCCTTAATAAATACAGCAAAATGCTCTTATGGTTAAATTATGCTCCTAACATTATTATCAAATGCTTATTTATTTTTTCTTTTCTTTTCACAGCCACACCCATGGCATATGGAAGTTCCCAGGCTAGGAACTGAATTGGAAGTACAACTGCCGCCTATACCATAGCCACTACAACACTGGATCCCCGTCACATTTGTGACATAGGCCATGACTTCTTGCAACACTGGATCCTAAACCCACAAACCTGCATCCTCACAGAGACTATATCAGGTCCTTAACCAACTGAGCCACAGTGGTAACTCATTAAGTGCTTAATTTTGAATCCATATATTTAATACACATCTGCTTACATGCAGGGTTTACTACATTTTGCTTTTATGTTGTTTTTAAAATCTGAACTTGTATTTGTGTGTGTGTGTGTTTACATAAAGGGGTTGCATTTGTGCTAGTGAATCTTAAATGGGTCACTCAGGTGAGTTTCTTAAATATTTTGGAGAGTTTAAGAACTAGAGTCAACTAAATGTGCATAAAATGTTCTTTTTCTAAATTTTCTCTCAATATCTGTCTTATTACATCATTATGGATTCACATGATTTTATTATTTAATGATTATTATAAATGTTCATCTGGGTGCTCATTTTACACCAAATGTGACCAATAGGAGCTTTTTCAAACAGTTCATTTTTTACACGATTCCATTAGTCTCTCAGTTCTTTGTGCATAAAAAAATGTTTAGGTTTTATATGCATTTATCCTGGGCCATAGAACTATATTCAGCTATTTCTTCAGAGAATCCAATTTTTTTTTAGTGGCAAAAGGTAGTTGCAAACCAAGACTTTGGTGCTAGGTGTGCTAATTGCTTTAGAGTAACATTACTTTTAGAACTTTTCAGTGGACAGATGTAGGCTATATTTGTTTAAATGTTATATATTTTAGAACACTTTTACTTTTTTTCTCAACAAAATTTTATTTATTTATTTATTTTCCATTGTTTTTGTTACCCAAATGAATTTATCACATCTGTAGTTGTATAATGATCATAACAATCTGATTTCACAGGATTTCCATCCCACAGCCCAGGCACATTCCCCCCACCCCCCAAACTGTCTCCTCCGGAGACCATAAGTTTTTCAATGTCTGTGAGTCAGCATCTGTTCTGCAAAGAAGTTCCGTCTGTCCTTTTTTCAGATTCCACATGTCAGTGAAAGCATTGGATGTTGGTGTCTCATTGTATGGCTGACTTCACTTAGCATGATACTTTCTAGGCCCATCCATGTTGCTAAAAATGCTGGAATTTTGTTCCTTTTAATGGCTGAGTCATAATCCATAGTGTATATGTACCACATTTTCTTGATCCACTCCTCTGTCGATGGACATTTAGGTTGTTTCCATGTCTTGGCTATTGCAAAGAGTGCTGCAATGAACATCGGAGACATGTGTCTTTGTGAGTCGTGGTTTTCTCTGGATAGATGCCCAGGAATGGGATTGCTGGATCAAATGGTAGTTCTATGTTTAGTTTTCTGAGGAATCTCCATACTATTTTCCACAGTGGTTGCACCAATTTACAATCCCACCAACAGTGTACTAGTGTTCCTTTCTCTCCACACCCTCTCCCGCACTTATTGTTTGTAGACTTTTGGATGATGGCCATTCTGGCTGGTGTAAGGTGGTACCTCAGAGTGGTTTTGATTTGCATCTCTCTAATGATGAGTGATGTTGAACATCTTTTCATGTGTTTCTTCGCCATCTGTATGTCTTCTTTGGAGAATTGTCTGTTTAGATCTTCTACCCATCTTTTGATGTGGTTTTTTGTTTTTTTTGGTATAGAGCTGCAGAAGGTGTTTATAAATTTTGGAGATTAATCCCTTGTCAGTCGATTAACTTGCAAAGATTTTCTCCCATTCTGTGGGTTGTCTTTTTGTGTTGTTTAGGGTTTCCTTTGCTGTGCAGAACCTTTGAAATTTGAGTAGGTCCCATTTGTTTATTTTTCTTTTTATTGTCAATACTCTGATAGGTGGATCTGAGAAGATGTTGCTGTCATTTATGTCGGAGAGTGTTTGGCCTATGTTTTCCTCCAGGAGTTTGATAGTGTCTGGTCTTCTATCTAGGTCTTTAATCCATTTGGAGTTTATTTTTGTGTATGGTGTTAGGGAGTGTTCTAATTTCATTCTTTTCCATGTGGCTGTCCAGTTTTCCCAGCACCACTTATTGAACAAGCTGTCTTTTCTTCATTGTATATTCTTGCCTCCTCTGTCAGAGATTAGTTTACTGTGGGTACATGGGTTTAATTCTGGGCTTTCTATCCTGTTCCACTGATCTATATTTCTGTCTTTGTGCCAATACCTTATGGTTTTGATGACTGTTCCTTTGTAGTATAGTCTGAAGTCTGGGAGCCTGATTCCTCCAGCTCCATTTTTCTTTTTCAGGATGTCTTTGGCTATTCTGGGTCTTCTGTGCTTCCAAACAAACTTTAAAATATTTTGTTCAAGTTCTGTGAAAAATGTCCTTGGTAATTTGATAAGGATTGCATTGAATCTGTAGATTGCCTTAGGTAGTATAGTCATTTTGATAATATTAACTCTTCCAATCCATGAGCATGGTATATCTTTCCATCTATTTGTGTCATCTTTGATTTCTTTCATCAGTGGCTTGTAGTTTTCAGAGTACAGGTCTTTTGTCTCTTTAGGTAGGATTATTCCTAGATATTTTATTCTTTTGGATGAGGTGATAAACAGGATTGCTTCCCTAATTTCTCTTTATGATCTTTCATTTTTAGTATATAGAAATGCAGTCAATTTCTGTGTATTGATTTTGTATCCTGCGACTTTGCCAGATTCATGGATGAGCTCTAACAGTTTTCTGGTAGAGTCTTTAGGATTCTCTAGGTATAGTATCATGTCATCTGCAAATAGTGATAGTTTTACTTCTTCCATTCCACTTTGGATTCCATTTATTTCTTTTACTTCTCTTATTGCTGTGGCTAGGACTTCCAGAACAATGTTGAAGGGTAGTGGCGAGAGTGGACATCCTTGCTTTGTTCCTGATTTCAGTGGGAGTTCTTTCAGCTTTTCACCATTGAGAATGATGTTAGCTGTTGGTTTATCATATATGGCCTTTATGATGTTGAGGTAGGTTCCCTCTATGCCCACGTTCTGAAGGGTTTTTATCAGAAATGGGTGTTGGATTTTGTCAAAAGCTTTTTCTGCGTCTATCAAAAGGAACCTATGGTTTTTATTCTTCAGTTTGTTAATGTGGTGTATCACACTGTTTGATTTGCAGAAATTGAGGAACCCTTACATCTCTGGGATACATCCCACTTGATCATGATGTACAATCCTTTTAATGTATTGTTGGATTCAGTTTGCTAGTATTTTGTTGAGGATTTCTGCATATATGTTGCAATGGCTTGTAATTTTCTTTTTTTGTGGTATCTCTTTCTGGTTTTGGTATCAGGGTGATAGGGGCCTCATAGAATGAGTTTGGGAGTATCCCTTCCTCTGCAATTTTTTAGAATAGTTTCAGTGGGATAGGTGTTAGATCTTCTCTAAATATTTGATAGAATTCTCCTGTGAAGCCATCTGGTCCTGGACTTTTGTTTATTGGAAGTTTTTTAATCACAGTTTCAATTTCAGTACTTGTGGTTGGTCTGTCACCTTTTCTATTTCATGTTGGTTCACTTCTTAACACCACACACAAAAATAAACTTGAAATTGATTAAAGACCTAGATATAAAACCAGATATTATAAAACTCTTAGAGGAAAACATAGGCTAAACACTCTGACATAAACAGCAACATCTTCTCAGATCCACCTATCAGAGTATTGACAATAAAAAGAAAAATAAACAAATGGGACTTGATTAAACTTAAAAGTTTCTACACAGCCAAGGAAACCCTAAGCAATGATAAGACAACCCACAGAATGGGAGAAAATATTTGCAAATGATTTGACTGATGAGGGATTAATCTCCAAAATTTATAAACACCTCCTACAGCTCAATAGAAAAAAAAACAATCCCATCAAAAAATGGGCAGAAGATCTATACAGACAATTCTCTAAAGAAGACATATGGATGGCCAAAAAGCACATGAAAAGATCTTCAACATCACTCATTATTAGAGAAATGCAAATCAAAACCTCTGTGAGGTACCACCTTACACCAGCCAGAAAGGCCATCATCCAAAAGTCTAAACAATAAGTTCTGGAGAGTGTGTGGAGGAAAAGGACCCCTAGTAAACTGTTGGTGGGAATGTAAATTGGTGTAACCACTGTGGACAACAGTATGGAGATTCCTCAGAAAACTAAAAATATAACTACCATTTGATCCAGCAATCACACTCTTGGGCATCTATCCAGAGAAATCATGACTGGAAAAGACACATGTACTCCAATGTTCTTTGCAGCACTATATGCAATAGCCAAGACATGGAAACAACCTAAATGTCCATCGACGGAGGAGTGGATCAAGAAGAAGTGGTACACATACATAATGGAATAGTACTCAGCCATTAAAAGGAACAAAATACCAGCATTTTTAGCAACATGGATGGACCTAGAAATTATCATGCTAGGTGAAGTCAGTGAGACAATGAGACATGAACATCAAATGCTATCACTGACATGTGGAATCTGAAAAAAGGACAGACTGAACTTCTTTGCAGAGCAGATACTAACTCACAGTCTTTGAAAAACTTATGGCTTCCAAACGAGACAGGTTGAGGGGTGGGGGGATGCACTGAGGGTTTGGGATGGAAATGCTCTAAAATTTGGTTGTGATGATTGTTGTACAACTAGAAATGTAATAAAATTCATTAAGTAAAAAAGAAATAAAAGTAAAGTGCCCTACTCTAAAAGAAAGTAATTGACTCTTATTATTTAACAACTTTGTATCCTGTGATCTTGCTGTGTTGGATTATTAATTCCAAGGATTTCTTTGTTGATTTTTTGAGAATTTTTCCAAAGATTATCTTGTCATCTCCAAACAAAGAAAGTTTTGTTGCTTTCTCCCTAATCTATATAGATATTATTTCCTTTACTTGTCTTATTGAGCTAGATAGAACTTTGAGTATAAGGTTGAATAGAAGTAGTGAGAGAAAAAACTCTTGAATTGTCCTCATCCTTGGGGAAAAAGCAAAATGTCCCACCATTAAACGCACTGGTCACTGTATGTTTTCATAGATATTCTTTATCAAGTTGAGAAAGTGCTCTATTTCTAGTATGCTGAGTTTTTATCATTAATGGATATTGGATTTTGCCAAAGTATCATTCTGCTTTAATTGTCAATGTGACAGATACATTGATTTTTGAATTTTGAAATGACCTTGAATACCTAGAATAAACCCTGCTTGCATGTGATTTATCATTGTTTTAAAATATTAATGAATTTTATCTGCTAACATATTGTTGTTGTTTTGTTAAAGTATAGTTGATACATCACATCTGGCATTCAACAAAAAATATAAAATGCCAAAGATATGCTGTAAAGGCACATATGAATTTTTAGAGTATCCCTACTTTGTTCCTCCCTGTTGTTTTTGACTTTTCCTAGAAACTAATCCTTAGGTGGAGTTTTGTAGATCTTTCCTACAATATAGCTCTTTATCAAAAATGACCTTTGAATTATTCTACCAGTTAATGGCCCCAGCTCTTTCTTCTCCAAGTAAAAAGCTGTGACACAATATTATAGCAAACAACAAAATTTATCTGTACTCTGCATTTTCAACTTAACAGTATAAGCTAGAAAAATATCCACAATAAACTTCTCATTTCTTTTTATAACTAATTAGTTCTGTGAATTATGTATTAGTATGCATATATTGTGATATATCCACCTAGTTACCTACTATGGTGTTGAATTTATGGATTGTATCCAATCTTTGCTATAGTAAATAATGTTATAATAATACACTTGTTTATTATATTGTTTTATATTTGTAGAAGTGAATCAAACTCCATTCCATAGAGGTTCTAACATTTTTAAGTATCCCCACAACATATAAAAATTCCTATTTTCTGCAATCTGCCAAAAGAGTATGCTGTTGGTCTTTCTATTTTACTAATCCAATAAAAAGGAAATGGTGTCACTGTGTATTTTTATGTATGAGGTTATTATGTTAAACAAACTTCATGGTCATAGGGACCGTTTTCTTTCAATTTTCCCCCTGTTTATTTCCTTTTGCCCTTTTATCCTGTCACCTTTTTTTTTCTCCCCTCTATATTTTATATAATGGGGATTTTAATGCTTTGACTATATCAATAGAAAATATTTTATTGCAATTCTTCCTTTGGCTACTGCTTTTTCTGCAATTCCATTTTATTATTTTTTGTTGGTGTATTTATACATTTTTAATGTCTGCTAATTTTAAATAATAGTGTCAATCTGAAAAAGATATATGTGTGTATATATATACACACTCACGTCTTACATATATATATACCTATAAAACTGAATAGCTTACTTGTACACCAGAAACTAATACAACATTGTAAATCAACTATACTTTGATAAATCAATCAATAAGAATGTTCCATGAGCACATTAAAAAGTAGTTGTATTTTGTCGTATCAGAGTGCAAAATTGAATATATCATTAAGAGCCTCATCAGATGTTTTTCATCTTTACTCAATGTTGTGTCAATTTTATCTGAGACAAAATAGTGTGCTGGAGGTACAATGAAAAGTGCTCATGGGTTCAATACTTATTGATAGAAATAGGAAGACAAGAATAGGCCAGAGGACATGGTAATGCAATCTCTGCAAAGACTTGAGCCTGCAAACCTAAGGGGAGCACTGGAGCTGGGATGGCACTTCAGAGTTGTCCCTTGTTGCATCAATGGCTCAGGCATTTATAGTCTTATATTTAATGGTCTCTGGATATAGTCTGTCACTAGAAACAGGGCTTTTCTTAGGAGAGCCAGCTTCCTCCAGCAAAGACAATTGAAGAAAGGGCTAACAATTGGGACTTAGCAGCTGGCAGTATTCCAAGCAGCAGAGGAAGATGTCTTTCAGTCCTGAAGAGAATTTCTAGGCAGTTTCCATATGTTTCTCTTTGTATGTCTTCTGGTCTCTACATTTGGAAGGCAGCTACAGATTTTTTAGTACACAACTACCAACAGCTGTTATATTTTCATTGTAAATTGTAGTTATTATAAATGTATTATGAAATCTGTACTTTTATATTTTAAATAAATATATAAGGGTATTTAAAATGCATAATAATCATACTTTATCTTTTTTAAACTTAACAAACCTTGTAAGATTTCAAGTTGCTTTTACTTAAATTTTGTTTAAATTTTCTAAATTATTTTATTCATTCTTTGATTTTATCCATGTATAATATTTTGTTTTTACAGAATTTTTTGTAGAACAAAGTTGGGTGCTTTGCTTTGTGTTCTGTTCTGAAAATTATTTTTTCTTTTAAAATGTGAGTTAAGCCAATTTATAATTTATATTTATTTGTGGAATAATATATTTGTTAGCTCTCTTACACAGTTTTATTGTAAAAATACTGCATATTTATCATGAGCTTTTTACTAACATGGCCCAAATTCCTTTACCACTTGCTAAAGGTATTTTTGTATTCAAAAATTTTCTACTTCTGTCATAACAGTTGCTTTTATACTAATGTTGTTATTTGACACTTAAAACCACCTTTCCTCACACAGGCTTCCACTGTTTGGTTTGTCACTTTTCTATTCTTTGATAGTATTTCTCTATTTCTTATGTAGATGTCAATGAGTTTACTCTAGTTTTTCTTATCCTGTGTTTGTTTGTGTGTGTCTGTTTATAACCATTTTGTCAGTCTATATAAATTAATTTTTACTCTTATCAGTTTTGGTTTATTCCTAAATTGATATACAAGCAATGCTTTTCACTGATTTTTGTTGATATTTTTCATTCATCTTTGGATTAAACAAAGCTTTTGCTTTAGGAGGAAATCTTCCTGGGACAGTGTATCCTAATTCTTTCAATCGTTGTACTTTTAATGTACTGGTATAATTTTTTTTGTATTTTTTTAAAGTTTTATTGAAGTGTATTTGATTTAAAAGGTCGTGATAATTTCTGCTGTACAAAAAAGTGATTCAGTTATTCATATACACACATCCATTCTTTTTCAGATTCTTTTACCATACAGAATATCACAGAATATTGGTTAGAATTCCCTGTGTTATACCACAATCTCCATTGGCCGGTCATTCCATGTACCACAGTGTGCATATGCCAATCCCAAATCCTAAATCAGCTGCTAACGCCCCCAACCTGTCCCCTTCCATACCTTAAGTTTATTTTCAAACTTAAGGTATGAAACAGTGTGAATCTGTTTCTGTTCTGTGAATATGTTCATGTGTATTTTTTTTTAAGATTCTACATATAAATGATATCATGTAATGTTTATCTCTGTCTGACTTACTTCACTTAGTATGATAATTTCTAGATCCATCCATGTTGTTGCAAATGGCATTGTTTTATTCTTTTTTCATGGCTTAGTGATATCTCATTTTATATGTGTATCACAACCTCTTTATCCATTCCTCTATTGGTGGACATTTAGGTTGCTTCTATGTTGGCTATTTTAAATAGCACTGCAATGAACATTGGGATGTGTATATCTTTTCGAATTATGGTTTTCTCCAGATAGATGCCCAGGAATGGGATTGCTGGATCATATGGTAGTTCTATTTTTAGTTTTTGAGGAACTTCCATACTGTTCTTCATAATAGTTGTACCAATTTACGTTTCTACTGTGTTTTACCTTTAATGTAGTTGCTGATATAATTTGGTTTTAAGTCTATCATCTTATTATTTATTTTCTATACATTTAACCTGACTTTTTAACTGTCTTTAGTCTTTTTGATTATTTTAACTACTTAGTGTTTCCCTTTATTTGTTTTTATAACAATTACACTAGATTACATCATGCTATTAAATTTGAATTCCATATGATGCTTTTACTGTTTCCTGGTAACTGAGAGACCTTAAACCATATTAGCACCATGTACTTTCTTTTTAACTTATAATGATTATTTTTGCATTTCAATTTCTTCATGTTGTATACTTCACAAGGATTTTTATTACTGTTCTATATAGTTAATATTTTTCTTAAATTTACTGCTATGTGAAAACTTTCTACTATTCATATATATTCTTTATCTTCAATCTTCCTTCCAGGTTACACGTCCTTCTGGGCAAAGAATAGTATTTGTCATTATCTTTAGAGGAGGTCTCTTGCTGGTGAATTTTCTTTATTTTGTTTGCCAGAAAATGTCTTTATTTAGGCTTCATTTTATCTTTAAAGTTATTCTCTTGAAATGAAGGGAGCATAATTCTTTAGTGTTCTGGTGCCCATTCTTTCTTTTGAGAAGCCAGCTGTCCCTTTATTGATGATCCTTTCAAGTTCATCCCTGAGCCCACCTATTCTTGTACCCCTTCCTTTCGGATTGTTGTCATTGGGTTTTATTTTTAGTAGTTGTCATATTGTTAAACTTTCTCTGTGACAGTAAGTTATGTTATTTTTGAAAAACTTTCAGCTATTATCCTTTTTGAATATGGCTTCTGCCTCATTCTCACTTTCATCTCGATCTGGAACTCAAAGAACATGTCACTAGAGCTTTTCATACTATTAAACACATCTCCTATTCAGTTTCCTGTATTTTCCTTCTTTTGTTTATACATGTGTATTGTGGATATTTTCTTCAAAACAATAATCACAAGTACAGTAAAAAAATGACAGAACACTGTAAACCAGCTATAATGGAAAAAATAAAAATCATTATAAAAAACAATAATCAGTTTTACAGCTATTTTAGTTTAGCAGTATCTAATATGGTATTATTTTTACCTATTAGGTTTCCAATGTCGATACATTTTAAGCTCTATAATTTCCCCTATTATTTTTAAAATAGTTAAAAATATTTTATGCCAAATTTATTTTTTCTTCTTGAAAATAATAAGCATAGTTATTATGGCTTCTGTCTGCTTTTTATTTATTCATGTGACTTAAGTTTGTTGTTCTTGTTGTTCTTGTTTTCTATATAGTTTAGAGCAGTCTTGGGTTTACAGCAAAACTGAGAGGGAGGTCATATATTCCCTGTCCCCACACATGCATAGCTTCCCCATGACTGACATCTCCTACCATAATGGCACATTGACACAACCGATGATCCTATACTGAAACATCGTCATCACCCAAAGTACATAGTTTACTTAGGGTCAACTCCAGGTATGTACATTATATAAGTTTAGACAGAACTAAATTGTCATATAGCCATCATTATAGCACCATGCAGAGTATTTTCACTGCTCTAAAAATTACCTGTGTTCCACATATTCATCGCCTCCTCCTCACTAGCCCTTCTTGAATTTTCTACATAGACTTCATGTCATCTGCAAATAGAGTTTTATATATTCCTTCTAAATCTTTATAACTTTTGTTTCCTTTTTTACCTTACTGTATTAGCAAGGTCTTCCAGTACAGTGTTGAAAAGGACTGCTGAGAAGAGACATCTTTGCCTGTACCTGATCAAGTGGGAAAAGTTTGTGTTTCTCACCATTGTTTGATCTTAGCTGTAGCATTTTTGTGAATATATTTTATCAAATTGAGAAAGTTTCCCTCTGTTCCTAGTTTATTGAGAATTTGTATGATGGATGGGTATTGGATTTTGTCAAATGCTTTTTTCTGCATTTATTGATATGGTCATATGCTTTTTTTTTCTTTAGTTTTATGATGTTATGGATTATATTAATTGATTTTTAAATACTGAACTGCCACTGCATATCTGGAATAAATCCCACTTAGTCATGGTGTATAATTCTTTGTATGCATAATTTATTTGCTACTTTTTTCCAAAATTGTTACATCAGAGGTAGTAACATGTTTTTGGGTATTTGAAACCTTTCTCATTACAAAATGCGTTTCTTTTTTCTTGATAATTTTCTTTTCTTTGGGTCTATTCTATTCAAAATTAATATAGCTACTTCCACTTTCTTTTTATTAGTGTTAACATGGTACATCTTTGTCCATCCATTTACTTTTAATCTATACCTGTCTTTATATTTAGTAATGATTTTCTTATAAATAACATATATTTGGGTTTCTTTTTTGGATCCACTTTTACCAATCTGTTTTCATTTGCATTTAGACCACTGATGTTCAAAAAAATTTAGTTGGATATATATCTACAATATTTGTTACTTTTTTATTTGTTGCCTGTGCTCTTTTTTCCTATATTTGTCTTTCAGTCTTTTTCTAACATTTGTAGTTTTAGCATATTCACTCCTTTCTTATCATACATTTTATAATTCTTTTTCTCATTTTTTTAAATTGTTACCCTACTGTGCACAATATACATTTACATCTGATCCAAGTCCACATCCAAACAACCCTATACTACTTCACCAGTGGAATAAGCAACTTATTAAAGTAAAGTAATCCTAATTCCTTCTTCCTGTTTCACTGATGTCATTTATTTCAATTATATATGTAATCATATATAAATATATATTCATACATAATTTAATATATCACCATTATTTTAACTAACTGTTTTGTTAGAACAAGTAAGAATAACAATAAAAGTTTGTATTTTACATTTACTTATTCATTCTTCAGTTTTCTTCCTTTAATATATATATCTATGACTGAACAATATCATTTTCTTTTGTTGTAAAGAAAAAAAATTAACATTTCTTGCAAGACAGATCTAATTGTCACAAATTCCCTCGATTTTTACTTGTCTGATAAGTATTTATTTCTTCTTCACTTTCGAAGAATAATTTCTCAGGGTATGTAATTTTATGGGGTTTGTTGTTGCTGCTGTTTTTCTTCCCTGAACAGTTTAAATATTTCTCTCCACTTTCTGCTTGCTTGCATTTATTTTTCCAGAAAAGTGAGATGTAATTCTTATCTTTCTTTCTCTATAGATAAGGGTTTTGTTGTTGCTGTTTTATTTTGTTTGACTTTGGTCTTCTTTCAGGATTTTTTCTTTATTTTTCAGTAATTCAAAAGTGATATGCATAGGTAGAGTATTTTTGACATTTATTCTGCTTGGCATTCTCTGAGCTTCCTTGGATCTATGGTTTTGTATCTGACATTTTTTGGGAAATCCTCAGCCATTATTATTTCAAATATTTCCTTTGTTTCTTTCTTTCTCTGTTATCCTAGTATTCCCATAAGGTGTATGTTATACCTTATGTAGTTGTCTCACTTATGGTGCTTATTCTTTCATTTAAATTTTTTTCTATTTTCTTTTCAGTTTTGGAGGTTTGTGTGGAGAAATGCTCAAGGCCAGGGTTTCTCTCCTGAGTTGTGTCCATTCTCCTAAGCCCAATCCAAGGCATTCTTCATTTCTATTACAGCTTTACAGTATTTTTGATTTCTAGTATTTCTTTGTTGTTGTTGTTTTAGGATTAAATCTCTCTGCTTACATACTGTCTACTGTATTCAGTAGAGCCTTTAGCCTATTAATCATAGTTGTTTTAAATTTCTAGTGTTGTAATTCTAACATCTCTACTACGTTTAGTTCTGATGCATTCCCTGTCTCCTCAAATTTGCTGTTTTGTGGGGGCTTTTTGTCTTCTGGTATTCCTTGTAATTGTTTTTTAACAGCTGGACATGATGTAGCAGATGAAAGGAACTGTTATAAATAGTCCTTTCATAAAATGGTGATGAGATATAGGGGAATGGAAAGTATTCTCTAATCTTATGATTGGGTCTCAGTCTTTTACTGAGTTTGTGCCTCTGTGCTGTAAGCTACACATGTGCTCATCAGTTATTTTTTCTCTCCTTAGTGCGGCAGGATGGCTAGAATGGGCTGTAACTGGGTAACATCCTAGAGCTGGATATTTCTCTCAGCCCAGCTGGGCTCAGATAATACCCTGGCTGATTAAGATCTGACTAATTAGTTTCTCTTTAAGGCTGACCTTATTAAGAAGAACAGACTGTCCTGGTGTGCTTCAAAATAGTTTCCTTTCCCCTCTCTATGAAACACAAGGGGATTTTTCTCAGATATTCACTACGAGAACCTATTTAGAGCCCCACAAGTGTAGAGGCCTCCTGACTACTGGGTCCTCCTGAATTTTTTAACTCAATGTAGTCTCCTCTGTACCTTCAGGAATTTGTCAATTACATTTTGGATTTTTTTTATCAGGCATTGGTTATGGGCATATCTCTTCTCTGGTAGGTTGTGATTTTCTGTAATTGCTTGTGTCTCCAATTATTAGGCAGTGGTTTGCTCTGTGTTCTTACTTAAGAATTTAAGAGTTGTTGATTTTTAGTTTGCTCAGCCTCTAGTTAGGATAGCCTGTTGAGTTCTAAGCCTCAAACACGCTGGGTTTGGCCTTGTAAATTTTAAATTATTTAAACTTTAAAAAACGTGTATATAAGTAGCTATGAGGGCAAAAGAGGACCAAAACTCAGAACTCAAATTTTCTCCTTATTCAGCATTTGTAATACATTTGACAATGGAAATGATTATTTTCAAATTTATTGACATGGAAATGATTATTTTCAAATTTATTGACATGGAAATGATTATTTTCAAATTTATTTATCAGTGACATGGAAATGATTATTTTCAAATTTATTTATTGCTAAAGAATTTCGTGTTAATAAATAAAGAACAAAAGAGATGCTATCATCCTGAAATAACTCCTGATGAGAAAATTCAAAAAACAGTCAGTGATACCAAAGTCTTGTGATACCAAAGATGTTTTTGAAGTATTTATGTTACTAGAAAGAATAAAAATGTGAGCCGGCAGAAAGTTAATATATTATGTCTATTAGAGTTAATTTAATTAAACAAGAGCAGGTATTACATCAAAACTGTGATTTATCTGTTCCTTCTTTTTTCTTATGGAAATCATTAAATATGAGACTATAATAGGACCACAAAACAAAGGGAGGGATTTGGGGTCCAGTGTGGCCAAATCAGCTCCTGATAAACTTCCTCAGTTGAATAGACTTGAACCAAAAATTTGGACACCTCAGATATACCTTTTTAAATTATTCAATTTGTTTAAACTTAAAAAAAAGGCAATTCACCATTTCTCCAACCCCCTCCCCCATAATCCTTCTGGCAACCACCAATCTGTTCTTTGTATCTATGAGCTTACTTTTTTTGCTGTTTGTTTTTTTGTTTTTAAAATTCTCTATATAAGAGATATTGTACAGTATTTGTCTTTGTCTGGCTTTTGTCATTTAGTGTAATGCCCTCAAGATCTATTCATATTGTCACAAAGGGCAAGATTTAATTCATTTTTAAACCTGAATAAAACATTTGTACTCTCAAAATTAATGAATCTGGCTTTCTCTGAGACCAAAAGGCCTCAGCTGACACCTTTGCATTTTGCTTGAAATCACTTAAAATGTTACTAATATTCTTGAAATATTCTTACAAAAGAGAGAAACTGCACAGGAAAGATTAAATTCATAGAGTAAAACCACTGAAATAAAGCCTGGCATGAGAAGCTTTTTTTTTAATTTTTTTATGTTGAAAATGATATGAAATATGTCTTAATAGTAAAAGGTAAATCAGTATTAATAGCCAACTAAGGAGAAGAAAAGATTGTGAAATATCAATGGCCCAATAAAGCTTAGTGAGTTACTTTCCAGTATTAAATATGTTTGAAATTTTTGCTTTCAGAGTGTTAACTGAATCTCTAAGAATGATACAAAGCTATGTCAAAGAACTCAAATTATCCTAAGTTGAATATAGTCTGAATAAATATACCAATCAAATCTGGATAAAATTTACTCAGAAAGAATATCCCTCAGCCACTGAAGCAAAAGAAAGGCAGATCTAAATTGTCAAAACAAAACTAAGGCAGGTTAAGAATATCAGACCCTATTTCTGCTGTGTAAGCAGCTTCATTGAACATATATTGCTTACTTGGGAAGAGTAGATCTCATTGTGTGGAGGATTATGTGTATTATGTAATGGCTTGGTCTGCGATATTGACTGGCTTCTATTAAAATTCAGTTCATCAAATTTCATCACATTTCTTTTTCAGAGAGCAAGAGCAAGTCTCCTGCAATCTGATCAGTACCTAGTAACAAATTGCTGACATTAAAAAATAAAAAAGGCAACATAAGGGAAAATTAAAACTTGCAAAAGAAGTCACACAACTTATGGTATCTAAGGAGAGAAACTAAATAGAGGAAGAGTTGTTCCAAGTTATTGTTTTTTGTTGATCATCTTTTCTGTATGTTAGCAATTATAATGTTTTTACCACACAAAGAAGATATATTTAAAATTTAATATAGATTTATGTATGCTCATGTTTCTTCAATTTAACTTATACCAAAATTATACAAATTCTTATATGTCTTTCCATTCCTCTAGTTTTCCTCCTCTACATGACTACTTCCCAGAGGTAGACTTTTAGCCATTTCTTTTGTTATTCACTTCCCTATCTCTCGATAACATGTTTACAACTTCAGTGCTTTATATTTTAGATTTATGCATTATGTAGGCACTTACCACTGCTTAAAGAAAAATATCTTTTTCATCAACTAAACCTCAATTTATATACATATAGCACATGTATAACACTATACAGTTAAAATTATGAATGAAACCATGATACACTTCGCCAAGTTACGTGACATACTACTTGGCACATATAATGGAATATGCATGTCCATGTGTGTATTTATTTGGTAGAAATGATAACTATATTTCTTGAAATACAGTGCTAAACTCAAGCTTGAAACAAAAATAATTGTGTTTTAAAGGGTTTTTTAAATAATTTTTTTCCATTATAGCTGGTTTACAGTATTCTGTCAATTTTCTACTATACAGTAAGGTGACCCAGTTACACATGCATGTATATGTTCTTTTTTTCCTCACATTATCTGTTCCATCATGAGTGACTAGACATAGTCCCCAGTGCTATACAGCAGGATCTCGTTGTTTATCCATTCCAAAGGCAGTAGTTTGGATCTATTAACCCCAAATTCCTAATCCATCCTACTCCCTCTGGGAAATTATATTCACATTTGGGAAGTTTTTATGGCTATGATAAATGAAAATTGTCAAGGATGAAACACATATCAGAGTGGCTAGCTTTTTTATATGGTACTACATTAATAATTTTATCATTTCAAATACTCATCTTTATTCATCTTTATTCATTCAACATGAATATCAAATTTATACACTTTATACAATATATTTTGACCAAATCTTCATAAATTTATAGATGATTTTTCTATCAGAAGTTTCAATTTTAAACACTATTAAATTTCACATCTGTTATTACTTGTGACCTTTGAGATTATCTGATAATTATTTAATTGATTTTTAAAATAGGAAAAAACACAAGTTCTTATTCTTTGTAACTATGTATTTATAAATATATTTGTAGGAGATATTTTCTTCTCAAGATAATTATCAGGTCTTATTCTTCCATATAATAGTTCTTTTTAGCATTTTCTTTATTAGAGTTTTTAACTTTTCTGATATATATATTACACACATATATACAATTTATCCCTTGTTCTCTTAATGAATGTAGTATTTTCCCCCACTTATAAGACTGTATGAAACTACTTTTTTAGCATTTTGTTTCTTCAGCATTAGATCAACATTTAGTATTTTAAAAAAGCATTGTCTTGTTAGGAGGAGTACCTACATAATTTTTCAGTCTCCAGCAAGCCAAGAATGAAAGGCACAATTTGTAATTTAATGAATTTTAGCCACATAATTTGGCTATACTCTTATTATTCTACAATTTGCTTGGTTGTTTCATTAAGAGAATTTTGTTGGTTCTATGAGATTATTAAAGTTAACAGTTCTGGGAGTTCCCTGGTGGCCTAGCAGTTAAGGATTTGGTGTTATCACTGCCTGGCTCTGCTTCGATCCTTGGCCCAGGAACTTCTGTATGCTGCAGGCATGGCCAAATAAAGAAAGTTAATAGTTCTCTCTAACTAACCAATCATTTGCCTGTATAAAGAAAGTTTACTTGAGCAGTAACCTACTCTCTCTATTACCTATTAGACCTATTGTTCATTGATATGACAAAAAAATTTGTACAGACTATTATTTAATAAGTAGCTTATTTTTAAGGAATACATGATATAATAATGAGCTTTTTATGGCCAATATCCTTTTACTTTAGAGATAGAGAGGTGATTCTAATATCCTTTCAACAAAAAATATGTAAACCTGGATTACATTTCTACCTCACCTAAACATAATATGATTAATAATCAAGTTGGGAAATTCGTAATCTGAGGAAGGAGTGGGACACACCCTAAAATAGATGAAAATTGTAGAGAAAACTAATTGTCACACAGAGGAATAAGTTTTTCGGTCCTTTAAAATTTTACATTTGACATCTAAAATGATTTATCTCTGATTGATATGATAATGATTTCTAATCCAGGCCGCAGACTTTGACAAATTCCTTTGGATTTTATGGAAAAGTCACTTGAAACTGTAATGACAAAATTTAACACACTTTAAGAAGAAAGTGTATTTAGTTCAGTAATATATAATCTATAAATGTTTCGTAAGTCATTGGCCACTGTAAGGTTGTAACATAAACCTTATTTTTCTAATGAGTCCAGTCCTCTAATGGTTGAATCTGTGAATGCAGAACACAGGCATATGGAATGCTGATTGTACTATGCCATTTTATGTAAGTCTCTTGGGCATCTGTCATATTTTGTTAGTCTCAGGGGTTTTGGAAACAATGCCCTGTTGGTTCCAAGAGGCAACTGAACTTTCATTTGAAAATGATTCTCTCCCCTTATTACTTGCAGTAGTTTTTTTGTAGCCATTTCTTTTATTTGAAAAAGCAAATTATTTTTCTTACCCAAATCTCTAATATAATTGATTTTTTTTCCAACAGAATTTCTCATGTTCTGATACAGACTTGCTAACATCTCCTGCTATAGCTCTGAATTGCTAGTTTCTGCTGATTTTGCCACATTTTGTTTTTTGGTTTTGAGGGGTTTCTTGGTTGGTTGGTTGGTTGGTTGGTTTTGTTTTTGGTTTTGCTTTTTAGGGCTGCACCCGTGGCATATGGAGGTTCCCAAGCTAGGGGTTGAATCAGAGCTGTAGCCGCCAGCCTATGCCACAGTCACAGCAACGCCTGATCCGAGCCACATCTGTGACCTACACCATAGCTCATGGAAAGCCCGGATCCTTAACCCACTAAACAAAGCCAGGGATTGAACCTGCATCCCCACGGATGCTAGTCAGATTCTTTTCTGCTGAGCTACGATGGGAACTCCTGACACATGTTTATTTTTATGTTTGAGAACTCTATCATTGCCAACATTCAAAGTCTAGATTTTTATATATATTTTGCCTTATTACTGTTGTTTTCATGGTTAACTTCATGTTTATGTATACTTATAATTTTTATTATATTCTTATATTAAAATTCTATTTTTTCTCAAACTTTATACATTCTTTTATATTTTAAAAGCATTGTTGTGTTTATTTAATAGAATGCTTTTATGTAACTTTGTTTAAAGATGAGTTAAGGTGTGTATATGTATGTCACCAAAAGCTGAAATAGCTTTTATTAACATTTTATTGAAGTAAATACATAATAGAAAATGCACATATCATAAAAGTATACCTTGATGGATTTTCACTAATCAAACACACATGTTCAGTCAGTACCCAGATTAAGGCATCTGATATTACCAGCTGCAGAAACATAGCTCAGCATGTTTGACCAGCATTGATCAGCATCCTTGGGGTATTTTCTTTTTTCTTTTTCTTTTCTTTTCTTTTTTTTTTTTTTTGGTTTTCAGGGCCATACCTGTAGCATATGGAAATTTTCAGGCTAGGGGTCCAATAGGAGCTGCAGCTGCCATCCTATGCCACAGCCACAGCCACAACTCACACCATTGGATCCTTAACCCACTGAGCAAGGCCAGGATCAAACCTGCATCCTCATGGATATTGGTCGGGTTAGTAACCCACTGAACCACAACAGGAACTTCCTATGTGTATCTCTACCAGACACAATTTGTAATTTCACGGACAAGAAACATTTCACTTTTATTAGTATTCCACAACTTTCAGAATTTTTAAATGACTCAAATTCAGTGCAAGGCAGAGACAACCTGGAAGGGTACACTCAATGAGACAATAGTCATTTTTGCCCATTTCAGTGTCTTCACAGTTTTTCCAACACCTACTACCAATGAATGGAGTAGAGCTCTTAAATAAGATAAAATTAGTTATAGAATATAAAGTTGTATTTTATTCATGTATTTTAAAAGTAATACATATATTTTGCAATGTCAATGAAGTCACCTCCCAGGGCTACTACCAACATCTACCATTAGCATTCATCTGAACCATCCCACATTAATGCCTTGAGGAACAGAATGTGGCTCCCTTCACCCAGGTCTCCCAGAATCTGAAGCATTAATGTACAGAAGCCTTCATGCCTATACTGCCAGTATCCTAACTCTGAAGTAACAATACCTCTACCCAACTTGAATTCCAACCTCATTTATATGAGCAAGCACAAAGCCATAGCTCCTCAAGTTTACAACATCTTAGAGAACTGCCCTTTTGTTTAATTGTACTGTCTTCTCTCCCCAGGATTCAAATTTAAGACCTGAGGATCTGGTTCAATGGTCATATGAATGACAGGGAATGATAAATAGATACAAACATTTTTGACAATCTTAAAATCCTCCAGTTTGTGATAATATTCTATACATCTATATAGCCATTCATTCAGCTTTCCAATTATTATTACTAGGATATTTTATTATTAAAGATGTCATAGTGATAAGCTTATCATAGATGAGCAGAAGGTTCCTAAATCCTGTCATCTGATATCTTTCCAGGGAAGATATCTGTCTTCTGATCCAGGGAATCAGCATGGTACTGTGGAAGTAACAGGGACCTGGCATGAAACTCAACTTGTTAGCACTTTCTCTCTTAAGGCACATTATCATTTGTGAAATGAAGGGATTGATTACCACAACTTGATAAGATTATTGAAATAATTAGTGATGTTCTTGACAAGTAATATTCATTCAATGAATGTAAATTCCTTTAGTACCCTATATCATCAGGCTAAGTCTTAGAATCAGTCAATGTGCTAGTAATGCATAACTCTCCCAATCTGATGTCCCAGTTCATTTTCACTAGTCTACTATAATAATATCCTTTATCTTATAAGTAGTATAATTAATTTGTTATAATAATTATAATTATGTTATAATCACTGTTAACCTTTTTGTAGCTCAGTTTCTTTGGGCTATAATTATTCAATTTTTCTCTACTTTTTTGTATATTCACCATTAATAAGTTCATCTCTTCCTATAATATTATTTTTTTGCATTGTCTGTGCCCATCACTTAAGAAAGCAAGCATTTTCCACAATCTCTTCAAGATATTGGAAGCAGAGGAAACACTTGCTACTGCAATCTATGAAGGCATCATTGTCCAAACAAAAGCAGATGTGCACAACAAGAAAGGAAAACCGAATATAAATATATATCAACATAAATTCAAATATTCTCAGCAAAATATTGACAAGTTGAAACCAAAAGTGTATATTTAAAAGTATGTATTATTGGAGTTCCCGTCATGGTGCAGTGGAAATGAATCCGACTAGGAACCATGAGGTTGCAGCTTCGATCCCTAACCTTGCTCAGTGGGTTAAGGATCTGGCATTGCCATGAGCTGTGGTGTAGGTCACAGACGCGGTTCGGATCTGGTGTTGCTGTGGCTCTGGCATAGGCTGGCAGCAATAGCTCTAATTAGACCCCTAGCCTGGGAACCTCCATTTGCCGCAGGTGTGGCCCTAAAAAAAGACAAAAAAAAACACTATATTTCATGTTACTGCTTGTCTCAAAAACATTCTTATTTTTCCTCCAAAGGTAAACATGCTTGCCTAAAATAATGTTATGGGGGTGAAACAAATAGCAAAAACTGGCAAAATTTTAAAAATTTCCTTTCTTATGGTTAGGTTTAAGATATATGCTTTTTTATAGACTATTTTTTTCTGACCACACCCACAACATATGGAAGTTCCTGGGCTGGGGATTAAATCCAAGCTGCAGCTGTGGTGTGGGTTGCAGTGACCTACTCCACAGCCATGGCAACACTGGATCCTTAACCCACTGTGCTAGCTAGGGTTCCAACCTGTGCCTCATCAATGACCCAAGCTGCTACAGGAAAAACGCTGGATCTTTAATCCTCTGCACTACAATGGGAACACCTTCTAAAACTTTTTAAAGAAATTAAACTTATTTGCCACTATAATAAAGGTCAAATAATTATTGCTGTTCTGTTTGGTTCCATGATAATTCATTTAAAAGTAATGAACATAAATTCATAACTAATATGACTTAAGGACCAAAACATGTAAAAAATCCTATTGAAATTTTGTATTATATTATGTGTTTAGAAATTAATAAAAAATAGTTTTGAGTATGATGAAAAAAGGAAATTTTAATCACCATTATCTTCTCAGGATGTTGGCAGGGACAGTTTGCTCTAAGGAAACTGATGTTTACTAAGTATCTATATGGGCCTCAGGAGATATATTTATAATCATTTTAATTTAATCTTCCCACCAAGCCAATTAGATAATGATATTCCAAACACAACAGAAGAGGAAATAGCCCAGCATGGATTGAGTGTATTTACTAAAGCAACACAACTAAGTGCAGGGTGGTAATAATAATTGAGGAATAATAGTATCAAATGAAAGTTTTGTTCCATCAAATGATGGATATTTGGAGGTCACATTCAATACCAAGGAATTATACTATATAGTTTCTTCTGAATTAAAGCTTTTTTGATTTGGAATGTTTTCAAATGCAAGCAAAAGAATATTTGGCTCACAGTTGCTCAAGGAAATAGCATCTTCCCTCTCCTCTTTCTCTGTCTCTTTCTGTCTCTCTTTGTCTCTGTCTCTCTTTGGCTGGCACGCACACACACACACACACACACACACACACACACACTCACACAAAAACAGAAGGCAATTGAAGATGTTTAATAATATTTTGAGGAAATAATCTCCTATTCTTCCATTCTACTAGCCTTATTATGAGAAATCATCTTGCTCATGGCCCTTTAGTCCTACAATACATTAGACATTTTATTTATGTTAAGGTGCAAGGACAATGAAGCTATAGTTGAGGACTGCTGAATCTATTTTTGTTTTGTTTTGTTACAGAAAGGAAAACAAAATCTGAGAAGCTTCACTTAAGCACTATTGCCTGCTACTACATTTTTTTTTGCTTTTTCCGTTCTTATTTTCTTCCAGTTTTACTGAGATATAATTGGCATATATCACTGTGTAAGTTTAAGATGTACAGCATACCGATTTTACTTCCATATACCATGAAGTGAATGTGACAATGAGTTTAGTTAACATTCATAATCTCGTAAAGAAACCTAATTAAAGAACTAGAAAAAAATTTTCTTATGATCAAACCCATTAGGATTTACTCTCTAAACAACTTTCATATATAATACACAGTAGTGTTATATATTATCATGTTGTGCATTACATCCCTAGTACTAGCTGGAATTTATACCTTTTGACTTCCTTCATTCACTTCCACTTCCACTTCCACCCATCCCTCAGCCCTGGCCTTTGGTAATCTGATCAATTTTTCTATGACTTGTTTGTTTTTGAAGTATAATTGACCTAAAACACTGTGTTAATTCCTGTTACCTGGTCACTTTATACCTCTGAACATTTCAAAATGATTACCGTAGTAAGTTAGTTATGGTCTATCACCATATGAAGATATTACTGGAAGTTTGTGTCTCAGTTTCCCTCACCTATTTCTTTCCTCCCTCCACTCTCCTCCCCTCTGGCAAACACCTCTTTGTTCTCTAAATCTCCAATTATGTTTGAATTTTGTTATGTTTGTTTTGCTTTATAGTTTCCATATATGTATATGAAACGTATACAGAGTATGTCTTTCTTTGTCGTATTTTACTAAGTGTAATACTGTAGACAAAGAATATCACCTTTTATTTCAGGAAACAAAGGTTATTAAGGCCATCAAGCCTTCAGCCATGGTAGTCACCCCCAGTGGTGTGCCCTGAGAGTAATTCAGGTTGGAAAAAAAACAGGATTTAGATCCTAGATAATTAAGATAAATATCAAAGGAATAATTTCAATGAGCCCAGACTCTTGAATGTTCCCATATACAGAAAGGACTAACATCATGAGATGTCTATTTGTTATGATTAGCGGTAACATTTTTATGTTGCACTGCACATATTTTTTGTTTGTTTTCCAAGCAAAAACTCCTATATATTCTGGCTTCTTCCTTACGTCTTCGCAACAGTTCCTCAAAGATATTGGAGAGCTGATGAACCAGGCTATTCCTTAGTAAACCAGTAAATAAGAATAATTTTCAACTTTAAGGTTGTTATATATTTTTTAGTGGACAATATCCTCTAAGTTAATCTATGTTGTAAATTGCAAGATTTCATTGTCTTACATGGTTGAATAATATTTAACTGTATATGTATATATGCATATAATGCCATCTTAATCCATTAATGTAGTAATGGGCACATAGGCTGCCCCCATATCTCAGCTGCTGTAAATACTGCTACAGTGAACATAGGGGTGAATATATACTCGAATAACTGGCTTTCTGCTTTGGATAAATACACAGAAATGAAATTGATGAATCATATGATAGATCTATCTTTAATTTTTTGACAAATCTCTATGCAGTTTTCCACAGTGATTACACCAATTTACATTCCCACCAAAACTACCCAAGGAGACCCTATTCTCCACATCCTATAAAATGCCTGTTACTTTTATCTTTTTCATGGTAATAGCCATTCTGACAGGTGTGAGGTTATATGTCATTATGGCTTTGATTTGCATTTCCCTGTTAATGAGTGATATTGAATATCTTTTTAAGTGTCTATGGGACATAAGGATGTTTTCTTTGGAAAAATATCTGTTGACATACTCTTCCCATGTTTAGTCAGATTGCTTTTTTTAAAATGTTGAGTTGTATGAGTTCTTTGTATATTTTAGTTATTAACCCATTGTCACATATATTATTTGCAAATATGTTCTCCCATTCAGTTGATGGCTTTTTAATTTCATTAATAATTTTCTCTAGGGCTTTCTTTGTATATTATGTCATCTACAAACAGCAGCAGTTTTCTTTTCAATTTAAATTCATTTTGTTTCTTTTTCTTCTGATTGCTATGGCTAAGATTTCCAATATGATGTTGAATAAAAGTGATGGAATTGGACATCCTTATATTGTTTCTGATCTGAGAGGAAATATTTCTGCTTTTCACCAATGAGTATGATATTATCTGTGGGTTTAACATATTTGGCCATTATTATATTAGGGTATGTTTCCCCAGTAGCAACTTTGTTGAGAGTCTTGACCATGAAGAGATGTTAAATTTTGCTGGAAGATTTTTCTTCATCTATTGAGATGCTCATATAATTTTATCCTTAAGTCTATTAATGTGGCATATAATGTTTATCAATTTGCATATGTGAACTGTCCTTGCATCCAAGGATAAATCATAATTGATCATGCTGTATAATCATTTTAAGTTATTGTTGAATCTGGTTTGCTAATATTTTGTTAAGGATTTTTGCATCTATGTTCATTGGTGAAATAGGCCTGTAATTTTCTTTTTCTGTGATATTTTTCTCAGATTTTGGTATTAGAATGATACTTATAAATAAGTTCAGAAGCATTCCTTCATTTGCACCTTTTGGGAATACTTTGAGAAATATGTGTTAACTGTTCTCTAAATGATTGGTAGAATTTACCTATAATACCATCTGGTCCTGTTTGTTGGGAATTTTTTTTTTAATTAATGATTGTTTGATTATTGGTATTTTGTCTAGTCAGATTTTCTGTGTATTCCTATTTCAGTCTTGGGACTTTTTCCATTTCAAGAAATTTGTTCATTTCTTCTAGGTTGTCCATTTTATTGGAGTATAATTGTTCATGGTAATCTCAAGATCTTTGATGTTTCTGTGATGTTGACTGTAACTTCTTTTTCATTTCTGAATTTATTGATTTGGGACCTTTCTCATTTTTGGGGGGTAAATATTTTTCAATTTTTTTTGCCTTTTCAATGAACCAGCTCTTAGTTTCCCTGATCTTTTTTTATTGTTCTTTTAGTCTCTGTTTCAATTCTTTTTGCTCTAATCATTATGATTTATTTTCTTCTATTCATGTTAGGTTTTGTTTGCTCTTTTTATAGTTCCCTGAGGGGTAAATTTTGGTTGTTTATTTGAGATTTTTCTTGTGTCTTGTGGTAAAGTCGTATCACTATAAAATTCCCTTTTAGAACTGCTTTTTGCTGCATCTCATAGATTTCTGAATTACTGTTTTCGTTTTAATTCTCCATATACTTTTTATTTATTCAGTGATTTATTGTTTAGCCTCTACATGTTTGTGTTTGTGGTGTTTTTATTTCTTGTAATTGCTTTGTGTGTGTGTGTGTGTGTGTGTGTGTGTGTATTTTTAGGACTGCACCTACAGCATATGGAGGTTCCCACGCTTGGAGTCAAATTGGAGTGGTAGCCTCTGGCGTACACCACAGCCACAGCAATGCCAGATCCAAGCCACATCTGTGACCTACACCACAGCTCACAGCAATGCCAGATACTTAACTCACTGAGCAAGGCTAGAGATTGAACCTGCATCCTCATGGATACTAGTCAGATTTGTTTCCACTGAGCCACGATGGGAACTCCACCTGCAGTTGATTTCTAATCATGTAGCATTGTGGTTGAAAAAGATACTTGTTATGATTTCATTTCCCTTGTATTTACTAAGACATGTTTTGTCGCCTATCATGTGAGCTCTCCCAGAGAATGTTCTATGCAAACCTGAGAAGGATATGTATTCTATTATTGGTTGAAAAGTTCTATTCACATCTATTAAATGTATCTGATCTAATGTATCATTTAAGGTCAGTGTTTTATTATTTTATGTCTGAATGATCTGCCCACCGATATATATGGGGAGTTAAAATTCTCTACTATTATTGTTTTACTGTCAATTTCTCAATTTATCTGTTAATATTTGCTGTTGCTATTCCACTTGTGGGTGGAGCTGAGTCCTGGGATGGACAGTTGGAAGGCCAGGTTTCCCCTAGATCTTGTGTTGACTTATGGGTGTGTGAGGCTGGTTCTTGACTCAGATGTATGTGAGATCTGTGGGATCCCAAAGCTGGTGTTGGCCTATTGTTGGGTGGGGCTGGATCCTGGGGCAAATAACTGAGGGGAACAAGGTGTCTTGAAACTGATATTGGTTTCTTGGTAGGTAGGGTTGGTGCCCAGGAGATCCCAGGGCTGGTGTTGGTCTGCTGGTAGGCAGACACATCTTGGGATATCTATTTGCAGGGCCTTAGATGTCCAGGAACTGTCCGAAAGCTTATGGGTGTGGCCTGTTCTTGACCTGACCAGCTCCAGGCTCTGGTGTGTCCTGAAGCTGATGTCAGCCTGCTGTTGGGTGAAGCAAGATCCTAAGGAGGCCGGCTGAGACGTTTGTCTGTCTGTTGCAGAACTGATGTTGGCCTGCTGATTGGCAGGCCCACAGCCCAGTGTCCTTGGGCTGGTGCCAGAATGCTGGTAGGTGAACTGCTGATATGGCAGGCTGTGGGTCTGTGGTGGTTTTGGGAGTGTTGTCTGTCTGTTGGTTGGTAAGGCTGTGACCCAGGTGATCCCAGGGCTGGTACTTGTCCACTAGTGGATGAGGCTGGGTCCTGGGCTAGTGCTGGCCCACTGTGGGGTGTATCCAGGTTCTGTATTCTCTGGCTGCAGGCCAAGGAGGACCCAGAGCTTGTATTGGCCCTCTGATGCATGGACAGGGAGCCACAGAGTCCTGTCCCTTGTCCCTGCCAACTAGTGGATAAAGCTGTGTCCCAGGGTCTCTGGTGCAGGGCCCTGGGAGTTAGGAGCTAGTGCCCATGCTCTGCTATATAAGGACAGGTCTTAGACCCTGTGATGAACAGGACTAGTTCCAGGGGCCACTGTGGGCTCAAGGGATCTTACAGCAGCTAACTACCTGGTGAATGGGATTGTTTCAACAACTAAAACACCTTAGTTGTTTTGCCTAAAATGTCCAAGTTCTGGTTCTGACAAGTTGGTGGGTGGAGCTGCCCTCCAGTACTAATAAGTAGGTAGAGAATTCCAAAATGGCACTTTCCACCACCAGTGTACTCTTGGGAGAAAAAGCTCCAAAAAAATGTCTTCTGCCAGTGTTTATGTACATGAAGAGAGCTCTAGTTGCCTCTTGCCTCTCTGGATGGCTCTCTAAAATCATCACATGGGTTTTGCCTAGATTACTTTCAAATTACTGCTGCACTTGGAGCAGGTGAGATTTTGTATGTGTGCTTTAAGAGTGGAGTTCTCTTCTCCTCAATCCTCTGTCTCTCCCAAAAGTAATCCTTGCTAGCCTTCATGGCCAAATCTCCCTGTTTGTAGGGGTGGCCACCAGGATGTATGAGACTTAAATAAATTGCATCTCTGCCCCTCCTACCTGTTTAATTGGGTTTGCTTCTTTCAAAGTAGAATATTTGTTCTAGTTCTCTGTTCTTTCTCATCATTATTTGCTGTGTTAAATAGTTGTAATTGTGTGTGCCCATGGGAGGAATTGAGCTCAGGGTCTTTCTACACTCCCATCTGCTGCTTCTTAATACATGAATACTTGGAGACAATTCTCCATAAGTCTCTTATGATTTTGTATGTAAGCAAAGGCACCAATGCTGTTTTGTTCTGTAAAATATTTCATAGGTATTTATGTAGGAAACAGCCTTGGGAAGTAGAATTCCACCAGAACAGAGGGTAAGTTTGAATGTTGCCCAATAAAATGAAGAAAATAATCCATTCCTGGGATAAAGGGCAGTCATATTTGCTTTCAACCACTATAAAAAGTTCTGTTTTCCTCAGTTGAGAGTTTCTCTTTTGTAATGTAACCCACTGTGTGTTCTGGATTCTCCTGGCTCTTACTGTATTGCCTGTAGGAACTGAGGTTTGGGGGAATCTCTGAGAATGACTCCACTGTGGCTCCCTGGAAACCTTGCACGTTTCTATGTAGAACAGATAGGCAAGATTTGACCATAATTTGTCTCAGTCTTTGCAGAATCCCTGTCAGCTTCCTGGAACATGAGATCATTTGATGTTTAATGAAGAGCTGTTACAAAGCCAATTTATACCTGCTTCCCTATTCCCCTGAGTTACTGTCCAAAGACATTTTTTCTTAGCCTCCAAGTTTCAGTTTCTGGTGTCCCATGAGTCTCTCTGCCTTGACTCCTTTGGGTACTACTACAGGCTCTGAGACTGCCTAGCTACAGCACAACATCAGCTCCTCTGAAACAGGGTGTCCCAACACTCATATTGTATAGTTTATGATCTATTCTCTTTTTTAAGTGCTGTCCTAAGAGATAGATGACATAGAAGCAGGGCACTTTTACTTTTCTTGCTTTTCTCTGTCTATGTATATAATGAACTATGATAATCTAAAAAGGGCTTTCCCTTTCCTTAGTGGCCAACTTTTTCAGCCTTGCATGGGTAAGGAATCAGTACAAGAAAACGATCCTTTGGCTACTGCTATTTTTGTGAATAATAATTGTCCTTTTACTTTGATCCAGAATTGTGTCTTTACTAGGATTCATTAAACTATGACAGGCACATTTATTAGCTTTCAAATAGTGTAAAATGTCAAACCATTCACAGTTCTTGACAATGATATTGGTAAAACTGTGTCAAATATATAACCCTGGCTGGATGATGGCTGGGGAGAAATGATTGTATTTATTGTTGAGTTCCTACCCAACAGCATCTACCATATAAATCTAAGGTTATAAAAACAGAACAGATCAATAAAAAGGCCTAATTTTGACTAGTTACATGCTTAAGACAGAGTAAAATTTATAACCCTTACCATAGTCTTGTATTCAAACTACTATAGTTTTACTTATCTCCTTGCTTGACACATTTTTAAATAAAGAATCCTATTTAAACTACTAAATCGCTGACTATTTTCAATTAACAGAATATAGAGGGGATCAGGAAATATGTTTCAGAGCATTTAAAAACACTTTGGGTTCTTTCCTCTATACTTAGGAAGTCATTATCTGTTGAAATCGGGAGCACTTAAACTGTTTTGAGATTTTAAAATACAGATGTGAAAAAAGAGTTATTAGTTTAAAAACCGATCCTTTTAGGAGTTGAATATACTTCAGCGCTAATTATAACTTTTAATGATTGTAAAGTGCCCTGGGAGACTTTAATGGAGATTGCAAGACTCCATTCCTACTATAAATTTTCCTTCCCCATACACAGAATAATGATAAAGAAAACGTGCTAGAAAACCCAAAGGACAGAGATAATTGTATAAAGTTCACTGAATGTTAACAGTTTCCTAGTGACCCAGGAGTCATGTAAGGGAATTACAGACACATGTTCTGAAAAATATTTGGCAGAATTAGTTCTCTGGAGTTTAAATTTTTCTCAGCTCATTTTTTTTTAAACAATGTTATTGCTTGCTTTGTCTATAATAGATGTTACTTAAGTCAAAAGAACTGGGAAAAGACACTATATTTGTGATTCTTTTAGGGGAACTTCCTTCTTGTTTCTAATTGACTTGCTGAAAACTCTGTGGTTTGCCAGCAATACACTTCTGAATTAAAATGGCTCACAAAAATCTCAGAAGCTAGGGTCATTGGCACTGTAAGTTATGAGTTACATAATTAGTAGTCAAAGTACTATTCCCTGAAAACATTATTTTTGGACTTGAAATACATTATCTGAATTGCCTCATTCAATGGTTCATTTGTACTCAATCATTTAACATTTCTTTCTCCAATTCTTTTCTCTCTTGTGGTTGCTACAGTTCAAGAGGCTAAGTGGTGCCATTTCTCTTAATTGTTGTCAGATGTGAGCATCATGTTACGGACTGAAGAATAAAGTGTTCTTCCCTTTGGAAATAGAGCAAGGCCCCTTTTACAAGGTAAGTTATCTCTTCTACAGAATTAAATGGCTTATCAAATTGGGTAATTTATCTTCAAAACTGATCACTTAAAGTAATTTTTATTTCCTCATTTATTTCACCATTGATACTTAAAATTACAGATGGGGTTTTCATTTTTTTAAATATCCTTAGACTATCCCAAAGAATCTACTATAGATTTTTCCCCATTTTTTAATTTAAATTTGTAAAATTATATTGGTATTTTGAGGGGAAAAGATAACATAATTTATGGGCGTCGGACAGTTTTAATGACAACCATCATCCATATTCAAGTGTTAATCCATCTGTTAATCCTAACAGAGATTGAAGTCCAGATTGAACAATAAAATCATTAAATCCATTTCTTGGATTTCTAGAAAGTCTATAAAACAAATAAACAAACCATTAAAAACAATAAACCATTAAATCTCTTTTTAAAAAGTAATTTTATCACTGACAAGGGCTCTTGCCCTGGTTCTTATAAAAGTTTACAGACCCATTTTCCAAGTAAAATCAATAATTAGAACACCTAAAGTAACAATATAATAATGGCTACAATTTAATGAATATCTAGTTGCCAGTAACTTTCCTAAGGCCCAGCTCAGGAATTTTAAGACTCTAAAAAGTGGACTAGATTTAGGAATTGGTGGATATTACATAGATTGCACATTTCATTTTATATAATTTCTACATTAATGGTAAAGTATGAAAATTGAGATTTTCTATACTTCACGTGATTAATTTGACACAGTTAATTTTGAAAATATCTAAAATAGTGTTTAGGTATCTCTCCATGGGCCCCATGGGATAATTTTATCACTGAGTATGTGGTCTGTGATAGTCTGGTTTTCCATGAAAAATCCATCAATTCTGTGTAATGAAAACCAGAAAGCAGGTGTAACGATAATTGTATGTTGTTTAACTGCTCTGTCCTTTTCTTTTTCATTGTTTTTTCTTTAAATTTTCTTTTGGTTTTATGAGAATAGGTACAGAGAAAGTGTGGCTATTGATAAAAACTCAATGTTTACATCCTATTATTTGTGTCAACTTTAAAAAATGCACAACATGGTTTGTAGAAGACTGTATATAGAAAAGGCAGGCTGAATTGAGAACTTGTGAACAAAGCCAAAAAATTATTACTCTATATATAATTGATTCAAATTATTCTATAATTAGATATTTATATACAATAATTACACAGTTAAGAAAACTATTTTATCTTTTCACTCCTCTTGAAATTCTGATATATATACTTATATATCTTATACCTTGTTTTAATTAAACTCAAAATTTTTCTTCAAAGATTTTTCAAAGTAAGCATATTGTTAAACCATCAGCTTTTAAAAAAATTAAGTGGTAGATACCCATACAATGCAAGACTAGGAAATAATATGCAAATATAATTTCTATAATGGAAATTCTTCATGTTTTCTGAAAGCTTCTTCTATTCAGTATTTACTGTATCATATTTGATGATGATGAATACCTTGGATTTCTAGAAAGTCTATAAAATGTATACTTTTCTATTTATATAAAGGATGTCCTATTCCTATAATTATCCTTCTTTCACAATGTCTCATTACATTGCCTTTCATCAATCCTGAAGGCTTTTTCACTTGTGTTTACTTGTGGGGTTTGTTTCTATTTGTTTGCCTTATGTTTTTATTGTGGCCCTCATTAACTTTTTCTATCTAGGTATGCCACAAAGTCAAAACTAATTTCTTAGTCTCCATCCTAGAATGTTGAGAAACATCCATGCATTTTGTAAGTTGTTAAGGTTTTTCACATTCTTCAGAAAATAGCATTTAGAAACAAATAGCTTTTTATTTAGCTATTCAGCACTCATCAGAACATAACTTGATACATTATTAATTTTAAAGACTCCCTTCTCAGAAGGAGAATGAAATAAACAAAAAGGAGGAATATAGAGATATAGCCTTATTACAGTCAGATGATTGGAAGGAAACCCTCCTCTCTTTGTACTCAGAATCTAAAGGTAAAGCAAAAGAGCCTAACATTAACTAAATTAATCTACATAGCTTTTTTTTTTCTGTGATGGGCTAGACTTGATAGCCTAAAAATAAAATATGGCTGTATTGCATTATTTTCAAATGTGCTCTATTTGAGTTTTTTAATTTTTCATTAAAGTATAGTTGATTTACAATGTTCCTTCAATTTCTTCTGTGCAGGAAAGTAACATATATATAACCCAAGTGATTGGACATAGTCCCCTGTGCTTTATAGTAGAACCCCATTGATTATCCATTTTAAATGTAATAGTTTGAATCTACCAACCCCAAAATCCCTAACGGTCCCACTCCTTCCCCCCTCCCTCCTGGCAACCACAAGTCTCTTCTCCCTATCCATGATCTGTTTGTCTTTCATAGGTAGAATTCTTTAAGCCATATTTTATATTCCACATAGAAATGATATCATATGGTATGTCTTTCTCTTTCTGAATTACTTTACTTATAAGAATCTCTAATTGCTTCCATGTTGCTGCAAATGGCATTATTTTGTCCTTTTTATGGCTGAGTAGTATTCCATTTTATATACATATACCACATCTTCTTAATCCATTCATCCCTTGATGGGCGTTTCTATTGTTTCCATGTCTTAGCTATTGATTTTACTGTTTCTACTCCTAAACATATATCAGAAGGATTTCCATAATTAGAAAAAAATGTGTTTACTTATTAAAACATCTAGTTGAGTCTAATATATATTTTCTAAAAACCTCCATCTGGAATACCAGGCCAGTAATTTCCCCTTTCATCAACTCACTTTTTTCCTTTGGTTCAGGAATCAGTGGCAAAGGAAGTAGTGTCTACCCTTCAAAGTTCTCTCTCCACCCCATCTTCTCTACTCATTATTTTAGGGTCATGACTATGAGGAAACAGAATGAATGGTGGTAAGGTTATTTAATTTGCTGTTACGGTTTTTTCTCTTTGGATGGTCTTTGCTGGTGATTGTTTCTGCTGTTGTTGCAGAAACTCATGTGGTTTCTTCACTGTATTTATATTTGCTTTTCAACCCTTGAAGGTAACATACTGCCTTACTGATTTGGGTGGGACATGACCTCCCCCTTTGTAATCTGTGACACCACCCTCCCTCTCACAGTATGTTCTGTGGTCTGCAATGCAGAACTTCCTACTGCTGAAGTTCTTCCACACTGGCAAGGTCCTCCTATGTCAGTCCCTTCTTAATGACTCAAGCCGTCCATTGCCATAGAGTTCACTTATTCCATAGACTGCCGTACATCCTAGTTTTGCTAAATGAGGAAAGTAAAATTTTCCAAATGACAACCGATCACTTTTTCCTGTGTGTGCAAACTGTTTCAGCTTGCGTTTAGTCTTTATATTTTTCACTTGATAAGCAGAAGCAGAATCTATGCTCACACAGTTCCCAATTTCCAAGGTACATATATCCTTATGTATGCAAAAGTTTCTCACTACATATGGTAGTCTGAATAATAACACCCAAAGTTATCTATGTCCTAATTCTCAGACATCATGAATGTATTACATTATGTGACAGAAAGGATTTTGCATATGTGATTCCATTAAGTATCTTAAAGGGGATAGATTATCCTGGATTATCCAGGGAGACACAATATAATTGCCAAGGTCCATGTCACAGGGAAGCAGAAGGATAGAGAAGAAGATGTGATACAAAAAGCAGTGATTGGAGTGATGAGGACAAGGAATGCCAGCAGCCTGTAGTAACTAAAAAAGGCAAAGAGATTTACCACTAGAACTGACAGAACAAAAGCAGTTCTAGATATAACTTCACTTTAACCATAAAAGACCTATTTCAGATTTATGACTTCTAGGAATACAAAATATTAAACTGTGTTGCTTTCATCTACTAAGTTTATAGTAATTTTCACGGTCACCATCAAAATCAAATATACCAAACAACATTCATGAGGCTATATGAAGATGGTCATGTAGTATCTACAACCCAGGAATTTTGTAAATCAAGACTGAAATCCTGGCTTTCCTTCTTTAAAACAGTGTATATATGTATAATTACACATTTTGGGGAATAGAGGAGAAACGTTAAAACATTATCATAAAATTTATCAATGAATCACCTTCTGAATTCCTGGCTCTCTCTTAAAAAATCCTGACAGAATGATGAATTTTCCAATTCCATCTGTCTTCTCTCCCTTGATAATTCTTGCCTAGATGTGTATAGCACTTCTCAGTAATCTTAGAATAAGTATTAATCAGGTTCCCAGCAGCAAATAAATGGCACATTGAATGTTTTTCAAGAAGATCTTAATAAGAGATCAACTGACAATGTTGTAGACAAAGAGAATGGAACCATAAAGATGGTGCAGTACCCTAGGGCTCTGATAACCTTAAGAAATGAGGAAGAAGTATTTATCAGAAACTAGAGAAGAAGGTTAATGGAGAAGCTGCCTTGAGAGGGGTTATGACCTTCTCTTGAACTTGCCATCATGCAGAAGTGAACCACACACCTCCCTCTCTTAGCCTTTCCATATCTGCCAGTGTCTGCTATTGGCTGTAACCAAGGACAGATGGCAAAAGAATCCAATGTGCTTCATGTAGGGTAGAGAAAAGAGAGAAAGATGGAGAAAGTTAGAGGGTGGATCTTGATGAGCAAATGAGAGACATCTCATAGAATCCTTATAAACATGTTTTCCAAGCTTCAGACCCTCACCCAAAATTCTGGAGAATAGGAAAGACATGGTTCAACATCATGTAACAAATACTTACCCAACATAGGAAATGTAATAGTGGAAATACAAATGAGTCACTAGGAAACATGGAAGGGAAATTTAAGTCCATTTGGAGACTGAAGGTAGGTCTTTTTGAGATTTGAAAACATTTGTCATTTTCAGTGATTATTAAAGATAAGTAGTTGTACTTCAAATGGGTCATAAGAAGAAATTTCCTTTCAGACCTCATTACTAAAGTAGAAAATTCAAGAATAAGATACCTTGAATTTTTATTTCATTCTTGATATGTCTGTCTCCAAATAAAAATGCATTCTTTTTTGTCTTTATAAAGTGGAGAATCTGATTCCACTTTTGATATTTGAATGATGACCACTTTTACGCTCCACACTTCCCCCTTCCCCTCTTGCCTCACATGTGGACAAGCAGTTAATGCCTGCTTGCTACTTCTTTATCCCTGGTGAGAAAGCTGAAACCATGGGAATTGCAGCCCACAAAACCTTCAGCCTGCTCCCACTGCCCATTTGCAAGGAAAAAAAAAAACAAAACAAAACCCTTTACCCAAGCCATTTCCTGCCAGTTTGAATGATTACTTTCTTCCTTTAAAAACAAAATCTCAATTTGAGTGCCCTGGTGACTCAGGGGCTTAAGAACCTGGCACTGTCACTGCTGTAGCTCTATTTGCTGCTGTTAAGTGGGTTCAATCCCTGGCCCAGGAACTTAGGCATGCCATGGGCCAAAAAAAAAAAAAAAAATCTCAGCATACAAATAAGAAATCTTTCCCTATATCATTAGTTAATTGTGGATGGAGTAGAGGCTATTCTTGGGCTCTGGGAACAACTGGCAAAACACAATAGTGTGAGAAAAATTGATTTAAACCCTATCTTTAAAAAGATAAGTAATAAATTTTAAATACATATATGCCTTAATTGAAGAAAATCACTAAATAATACTTGGTCCTTTGGTCACCTACAAGATATACAAAAGGCATAAAGACATTATTTAGGAGTTCCTGTCGTGGCACAGCAAAAATGAATCTGACTACAAACCATGAGGTTGTAGGGTTCGATCCCTGGCCTTGCTCAGTGGGTTAAGGACCTGGTGTTGCTGTGAACTGTGGCGTGGGTCATACATGCAGCTCAGATCTGATGTTGTTGTAGCTCTGGTGTAGGTCGGCAGCTGTGGCTCCAATTCGACCCCTCGTCTGGAAACCTCCATGTGCTGCAGGTACAGCCCTAAAAAGACAAAAAAAAAAAAAAAGAGAGAGAGACATTATTTAACTATTGTACTAATAACCCAAATTGTAATTCAGTTTATTCATTCCATGTTTCCAAATATCGAATGCTTAATCAGTCTTCTATATCTGGGATCTTGCCCTCACACCAGAGTATCCTACCCACTTCCTCCCTAGCCCTTCCTTATTCTGATATGGTGTCAGAAATACTGCCTTTTTATCTTGTTTTCAGTGGAGTGATTAATAATTCAACTTTCCTTTTGTTAAAGCTACCTAAACTCCCTCTACTAATTGCTCACTTGTTTTATGATAAGGTCAGATTCATTATAAAAGCAAACTTGTTTCTTAAATGATATGCTAAAATGTGGGTAAAGAGTCAAGGAAGGGGTTAGAATTTTTATATGTGCAGACCTCTTTCTAAAACTGACCCCAGCTATTTTGACTGCTCCCAACTTAATCACAATATTTTTCTTTGAGTGGGAGCAGTCCTGGGCCACCTGCTTCCAAAACTGACATCTTTCCCTACCACTAACCCTTACCATACTGGGTTCTCTTTCCAGTTGCTTTTAGGACAGCTTCTGTTCACTTCTATTGCTACAATGTTTCTACTCTAGCAATCTGAAAGTTTGAGGGAAAATGAGGTTTTGTACCTTTTGTACTAGTGCCATTGTAAAATTGCTTCTCAAACCCTTGAAAATGCTTTAACCCTTTTCTATTTTTCTTCATTTTTCTCTGTATTCTCATTTCTAACATGGGAACACAGTAGCCTTATTTCATCTACATCAGCAGACTTCTGCTTAGTTTCATAGTCGATATTCTTACAGTGTTTTGAACCCTTAAAAGATCCTGTAATATTAGTGTTGGTTTTTTATTTTATATTTCACAAATATACACAGTTCACATTATTTTCACAGAAGGCATCTCATGGTGTGATAATTAAATTACTGCAAATTTCCCCATTCTTTCCTCTATTAGATTATGGTATTCAGTTCTCATCAATGGCAAGTAATGTGACCTGAATTATGTGAATTTATGTTAGAAAATGATCATTCTGTTTAAGAACACCAGAGAACATGTCACATAAATCCTGTTGTCCTACATATAGGTCAAAAGTATAAATAAGAAGATCAGGAAAATGTATTCCATAAAAGCCAAAGCAAAACAATTAAATATTGAGGAAAGTTAACTCTACAACAGATGTACATAGGTTATGAAGAAGAATATTTATGTAATAGGTGTTCAGATATACAAATATGTGTGATTAATGGCAGAAGGTTTCTTAGAATTTTTGATCAATACTATGATTAAATTGGGAATAAAACTTGAAACAATCTGTCCATTTGTTTATATTGAATTTAGTATAAGGGGAAATTGCTTTTTAAAAACCCCACAAACCCTTATTTGAATAGTGCAAACAGCAGTTCCCAAGTTTTAGGAACCTGAATCTCATCTCTGTTTTATTGCAATACCTAATACTTTTTAAGAAACTCTGTTAGTGTTTCCTATTTTATAAATTGAAGTGAATAAAAAGTCCACTTTACAAAGTTCCCTTAAGGTAACTAGAGATATCTTAATAGGTTCCAAAACATAATTTAAGAACATACGATATAAAACACTGAAAGTCTAATAATGATATTATTTTTGTTACTATTTTTTCTCAAATCTTTTTTTTAACCAATTAATTTTACTTTTGTTTTCTTTTTCAAACTCACTTATTTGCAGTGAAACAACAACTCTGAAGGTGGTCTTTCAGCAGTAGTTTGAAAATGTATAATATCACAAGCTTAGTAATTCAACACAGTGAAAAACAGTCCATTAGTTCTCACAGAAAAACAAAACAACAACAGACTTTAGAGAGGGAAGTTTTTCCTTTCAGAAGCTATTAGAAATCCCCTTTTTGCTGATGAAACTTTTATAATTCATTAGCAACTTTCTTAAATTAATCTTACATCATGTGATGGCAAAGAATTCTACCTATAGAATTATAGTTTCCAGAATATTACATATACATGTATATATGTATGTATATGTAGAAGTGTATCTTTCTAACATATACTGTAAACTCATTTAATGTAGTGCCATTGCTTTTGTTTTATAGTCTTTGTCATGAAACTGCCTTGTACTAGGATGAATGCCTCATATATTTGGGTAGTTAAATAGATGGGCTGCTTCATCTTGACCTTTGGAGAGTCTATATTGAGTTGGGAGGTCATTTCATTGCTTTTACCATTTACAACTCTGTCTTCCAATAGCAAGGGTGTTTCAAATATTTTCTAATCAAGCATGCACCTTTACCGAAAGGTCAGAATACTAAAATGCTATGTATCAGGGATTGAAATTATGTTTCTTCTCTCTCATACAGGAAAGTCTAATTAGAAATGCACTGCATTTATTCCCTTGGGTCTCAGTTGGCCGTGAATATCACAGCACTGCATTGAGAATGGAACACTCACACACATGGCTAGCAAAATACTTTCTAAACCTTTTTTACAATATCATTTCTCTCAATATTTTGTGTAATTTTTTTCATGAATTTTGAAATACCCTTTCATGTTGTTCTTCAGAGAATCTTTAGTGCAAGATAAGAAAACTGAAACCAAAAGAGCATTAAACTATTATGTGGGACAACACAAAATCTCATTTCCCCAAAAAACATGCCATTCACCATTCTACTCAATTCTACAAAATAATAACAACAAAATCTAAGCAATATACATGCAAGAAGCAAAGAAGGCCAAGTCCTAAGCCCTTCCAGGAGGCTGGTCAAAACACAATCTTGGAGAAATCTAGGTAAAAGAAACATTTAGAAGGCAAAAATGACACAGGTGCTAAACAGAACAAAAAACTTACTGTGCAAGCATAAGGAAATAATAGGTTCATTTATTTACTTATACCTACGTACATTATGTGAAGCTCACGTTTCTTAGGATTATTTTATGGATTGCATATCTGCCACATTCTTTTTATCATGCATAAGATATTTTCTTGTGTAACTCCACACTATTTGTTTAGCATTATCTTATTGATGAATATGGATGTTATTTCAGCATTTTATTATTATTTAAAAACAGAGTAAGTTTTGTATGTGTATATGTGTGTACACAGACATTTGCGCCCATGCACCTGTGTTTGTGTAAGACCAATAGCCGGAAGTAGACTTGCTATGTCAACATTTAGATGACTTCAAAAATGTGTGAAATATTGCCAAATTTCCTTCTGATGATATTGAAACAATTTAGGTTTCAACTGATAATTAAATGCCCATTTCTTACAGTTTGACTGCTAATGTCTACTCCTATCCCTTTGATCTTTGTCAGTATCTTAGGAGAAAATTATTAGCACACCACTCATCACACACACACACACCACACACACACACACACACATGCACACACACACTCCACACACTCTTGTGCATTGTAAAAAAACAAATTTGTCTTCCAATGCAAAATTATTCCATGTCTAAATTTTACCCTCCCAGGTTATAAGGTTCTAGTTCTATTCATTAACTTTGAGTCATTGTATAACTTGCAATTCTGTAAGTTGTAGGTACCTGAGAGATAGGTAAATTCTGTCCTGTCTATTAATGATTTGATTGGCTTGCCACTACCAAAAATTACTTTTATCTCAATATCCTTTATTCCGTATTAATTTGGGCTCTTTTTATTTTTCCTTCGAACTAATTAAAACATCTGCCTGGTTCTCTCATATCATTGAGTAAAACAAATGTTTAACATGGTTCATTTTTATATCTGTGTGTGAGTCTTGATTTTATCTTAATAAAAATTACATTTTGAGTATATAAGTATATAGATATGCCATGTAGTATATGTGTGTATACATGTATCATACGTATCTATCTATGTCTATCTGCCTGTTTATAAAATTATGCATAGTTTAATCATTTTTGTCTAAGAAACATTATACTGGGTGGAGTTAAACAGGCAAGGAAGGCTTTAAGATTATTGCAATGGGGATCAAAACTACGGAAACCAAGGAAAGGGATTTAACTCAACTCCATTGAAATAAAATGTGAGAGTGTTTTTAAGAGCTGGGATCAGAGAGTGAAAAAGTACTACAAGATGTGCATTAGAGGGGAGTTTGGTCTCTGTGATTAGGCCCATCTGTGTTTGCTGACTGGTGCTTATTGAAGGTAGGCTCCACCCTCCCACAGAGACGAGTAGATAGAGGCTCTAACTTTTTTGATTATTAAACTTCAAAGGAATGACTTCAATGTCCTTGAGAAAGACATTACTGTGATGTGAACCTGGCAAGAGGCTGGAGGAAATTTTAAATTTTAGAGGAGCAGGGGAATAATTTATACTTTGAAGTTTTCTAGAGTATATGATCTAGGAAAAGGGAAGTCAGGGACCTAGAGCCATGAAGAAGTCTGTCTGAAGTTTAGTCAAACTGAAGAGAATATTAAGGCACTGTTGGTCGTTTAAGTTTCACAAAAGAGCATATTAATAAAACCTTAATTTTGAAATAGCTCTCTGAATCTTTTCTCCGTCCTCACCTTGTTGCTAACATTTGTCATTCTCTTCCTCTACCCAACATCTGATCTCCATTTCTGTGTCGACAATTCTTCATTTCACATCATCAAAGCTGATAATACCAGTTCTTTACTCTCTCAGCCTTCTGTGTTTGTGAGACTTAACATACTCTGAAGGCTATACAAGTCAGGCATGTCCATCTCATGTCTAAATCACAACTTAGGTGAACAAACATGGTATTATCATAACCCATTTTAGGAAGCATGGCAGCAGGAGCCGCATATAACTGCAGGTGGGTTTAGTAGCAGAGGTACTAGTTGAAGCAATCACTGTCCAGGAGGTGGTACAAATTGTTGGGAATGAATTCACGAGTTATTTGGCATTATTTTAGCATTCCTCTTAATTATGATACTCCTAAAGTTTGTTCTTCTGAAAACCTGAGTCACTTACCTCTTTTAATAATTCCCTTGTGTGCTTCGTTAGCAAGAGTATTTTTCCAATACTTGTAACTAAAACGCCAAGGCTATTCTACTTATTGCTTCCCCAATAAGATGGTAAATCTTTACTCTTTAAGAAAGAAAGAAAAAAATCTATATACCCTTCTTTAAATATATCACTACCTTATGGGAGGTAAATCCAGACACATATGTTCTAAAATATTTTTTATTTAACTTAACACATTTAGTATTTGTGATTCTTATACTTTTTCAGAATGAATTTATTAAAAATGTTTTTAGAGGTAAATCCTTTAGTTATATTTACTAAGGAAATAACAAAATTCCAGGGATAATCTGAATAGTCTGTATTTACTAGTCTATGTGTTTCTTTAATGTGTTGGTATATTTTCAAAATACAAAGAACATGAAACTTTTATTGGAAAGAAAAATTTTTCATGCTGCTGCCCCTTGGCAAATGAATATTTCAAGTGAAAACCGTTAAGTTTCAAAGCTGTAAATATGAGTAATCCTCCTGATGACTAAGCCATTTAGCAGTTACTTGGTTTCCTAAAAAGTTAATAGAGAGACCATTTGAAAAGAATGTATCTCTTTTTAAATTTTATTTTAATCACCTAATTACCCAAGAGGCTTCAAAACATCTACCCATATATATTACCTAGCTTGAACTCTGCACCATTATACAATGCTTCTCCTTGCAGCATTTGATTTTTGTTGATTTTGATTTTTTTTTAATTTCAGTAAAACACATAAAATTGACTACTATCATCATTTGTAAGTGTACTTACTGGGTTGAAGTACATTCACATTGGTATAAAACCACCACTACCAACCATTGGTAGAACTTTTTCATTTTGCAAAACTGGAACTCTGCACATTTTTAAACAAAGGATCTCTATTCTCTCTTCCATCCAACCCCTGCTAACTCCACTCTACCTTCTTTCTCAATGAATTTGATGATGTTTAAGAACCTCATAGACATAGAATCACACAGTAATTGTTATTTTTTGATTGGCTTCCTTAACAGCATAATGTCTTTAAGGTCTATTCATGTGGTAGTGTGTGTCAAAATTTTATTCTTTTTTTTTTTCCCACTGTGCAGCAAGGGGATCAAGTTATCATTACATGTATAAATTACATTTTTTTTTCCTCACTCTTTGTTCTGTTGCAACATGAGTATCTAGACATAGTTCTCTGCTACTAACCAGGATCTCCTTGTAAATCTATTCTAAGTTGTGTCTGATAAGCCCAAGCTCCCAATCCCTCCCACTCCCTCCCTCTCCCATCAGGCAGCCACAAGTCTATTTTCCAAGTCCATGATTTTCTTTTCTGAGGAGATGTTCATTTGTGCTGGATATTAGATTCCAGTTATATCATATGGTATTTGTCTGTCTTTCTGGCTTATTTCACTCAGTATGAGATTCTCTAGTTCCATCCATGTTGCTGCAAATGGCATTATGTCATTCTTTTTTATGGCTGAGTAGTATTCCATTGTGTATATATACAACATCTTCCTGATACAATCATCTGTTGATGGACATTTGGGTTGTATCCATGTCCTGGCTATTGTGAATTCTTTTTTAAACTTGAATAATTTCCCATTCTATATGTACACCATGCTTTGTTAATACATCCAATTGTCAATATACACTTGGTTTGTTTCCACCATTTATCAATTGTGAATAATGTTGCTATTAACAGGAATATATATTTATCTTTCATGTCCCTGGTTTTACTTATTTTGGGAATATATAAAGAAGTGGGATTGATGGATGGTATGATAATTTTATTTGCAGTTTTTTGAGGAACTGCCTTAGTGTTTTCCATAGTAGTTGCAACAATTTTAAATATTCTCACTACTAGTGTATGTGTTCCAGTTTCTCCACATCCTATTAACACCTGTCATTATTACTTGAAAAAAATAAAAGACATTCTAATGCGTATGAAGTCATATCTAATTGTAGTTTTGATTTGAATTTCCCTAACAATTAGTGATATTGAGCATTACCTTTTCATATGCTTTTGACTCATTCTCTGTCTTCATTGGAGGACTGTTTATTCATCCTAGATTATTTCTTAATTGGGTTGTGTTTTGTTGTCATTATTGAGGCAAAGGAGTTCTCTATATATCTGGATACCACCCCATCTGATATACAATTTACAAATACTTCCTTCCATTCTGTGTGTTGCCTCTTTACTCTGTTGATAACATTCCTTGCATGCAGGTTTTGAATTTTGATAAAGTCTAGTGTATCTATTTCTTCTTTTGTTGTCTTATACAACAAATCATTGTCAAGACCAATGTCATGAAGCTTTCCTCCTTTGTTTTCTTCTAAGAGTATAATTGTTTGAGCTTTTGAGTTTAGTTCTGGGATCCACTTGAATTCATTTTTGTACATGGTATTAGGTAAGGATCCAACTAATGAATTTTCTATCCAGTTTTCTCAAGCCCCATATGTTGAAAAGACTGTTCTCTTTTCCAAAATTGTTTTGTCTACTTGGGGTTCCTTGAGATTCCATAAAAATTTTAGAATGGATCTTTCGATTTCTACAAAAATGTCCTTAGGATTTTGATAGAGTGTGCATTGACTCTGTGGAGTATGTAGAGTAGTATTGACATCTTAACTGTATTGATTTTCCAATACAATAAACATGTGATACCTTTCCATTTATTTATGTCTTTATTTTCTTTCAGAATTATTTTGTAGTTTCATTTTACAAGTCTTTCACCACCTAGTTCCTAAGTACATTATTCTTTTTGATAATTTTGTAAAATTGAATTAAGAATGGTATGTTTTCACTTTGAGAATAATATTTTAAACTTATAGAATTTTTGTGATACTAAGGTGTCATGGAGTACATGGCAAAATTGAAAATATAATTCATATTTTATGTTTTCATCTCAGTTTTCTATTGCCTTTTAATACTAAATCCTGAAATTTTATTAACTTTATATATAAAAAGTGGTAGTTGAAATATTAGTCATTTAGCGTAATGAGAACACTAATGGTGTAAAGTGCTCCAAAATTCTGTCAGTTTGCTACAAAGAAACTTTATGAGAGAATTCTAATAATTATTCTACATAGGCAAACTGTGGAAGCAGAGTTCAAACAGAATAAATGACCTAGCCAAGTTCATACTATAATTTTAAAGTTATAGTAAATTTAAAACCTTAACAATCAACTCTGTGAATGAACTTTGAAGCAGCATCTGAAAATGAAGACAGAATTTGAAATCTAAAATCTAATCTTTCTAAATTTGAAACCATTATGTCCCTATTGAAAAAAACCAAATGTTTTCTGAGTGCTACAATCAGATATTATTGCATTCCTGGTTTGAGATTTTATTAATTATTGCTGGAGTGTGAGCAATTAATGCTAGTAAAAATTTATAATGACATCACAATATAATTGATTTTATTTATCTTAATGCTCAAAGTAATAATATGCAGCTCACTATAGCATATTAGGAATGAAATCTTTAGAACCTAAGAACCCATTAGCGACTAATGAAATGTGTTTTAAGTATTATCCTGTTTTTTATAAATAGAATATTAATTGTCATTTATGTAATTATCAAAATTTTCTATAATTGATCATATACCATGTTAGCAATTATTTGGTGGAAGTTTTTCTTAGTAAAGCCAGCTGGAAATTAAATTGGTACAACTTTAGTGAATATTAATATGATAATATGAGTCAAAAGCCTCTCTAAAATCTGAAGACTCTATCTTACTAATAATGAAAAATATTAAGAATAATACAATGATTTCATGAATTGTCCATGATGGAACCATATTAGCTTCCTAATAACAGCGTAAATTGGAAGCTCAAAATTTGAAATAGATCATTATGCCATATTTAAAAATAATGGTGCTGGAAAAAACTGACAGGGTTAAATGCTAAAAATATAATTTCAAGTTAAAAAATCAGGGTAAAGTAATATATAAGCAGATAATCCTACATTGTAAAATAAACTAAAGCAAACGCTATAAACATACACATGAACACATATTGAGGGAAATGACTAAAGGAAATATTCAAAAATATAAATGCTTATTATCTTTACATATTAGGATTATTGTTCATACTTTTAAAAGCAATTTTCTACATTTCAGAAATGAGTTTAAAAAATCACATCTTCCATGCAGATCTAAAATTTTTATATTTATATATTTTATGTCAATACTTCATGTTTAAAAGTAAATATTTAAAATTTTGTCTCAGAAAGTTAGAAAATATTTTTACATATTTGTAGTTTTCATAGTAAATGAATAGAATATATATTTTAAAAATAAGGACACATTTCCTGATGTAAAACTCAAAACAAAATTTTAATGCTTTTACAAATCTATTTCTATTCTATCTTAGTATTTTCTTTGAGTTTAGTTTTCTACATTGGCAATGCATATTTTCATACTCTTAAATATATAATTTTTAAGAAATGAGCAGGCAATATGCTATCTATTTTTCACAAGAAATATCTTTGTGAGTGGTTAATAATTCACCAGTTGTGGTTTCTCTCTGTGGAGGGGGTGTTAGGATTTCCCTGAAGGACTTCAACAGTGGTCCCAGGATTCAGTATTTTTAAACTGAGGTTTCTGTACCATCCATGCAAGGTGGAGCTTCTGAATATTTAACAAGGGAAAGTGATTAGCTGCAGGCTGAAGTTGGCTTTCTCCTTTTCCCTAAATAGCTTTTAAAAGTTTTTTTTAAGTAATTAGTTATCTTTCCTCGTGTCATATTTAAATTTAGACCAATTTCAGAAAAAAGTATATTAGGGAACTCTGTATATGGGGAGGGGGAGATGGAATAGAGATTTATTAGAAACAATTAAGTATTCTTTTAAAATATTACAATTCTTGGATATTGTTGAGTGAGGCAGGCATCATTCAGATGGACTCATTATTCTAAATGCAAATAGAAAACTGAATGCTGAAGAAATGACCACAAGTAGGAATTATGAATTAACTGCCATCCTTAAACTTCCAGAGTAAATGTCTCAAATTTTATCATTTTGTGCAGACCAAGACACTTCACAGAATCCTGTGCTTTTCTTATAGATATGGAAACTGAGATTCAAGAAAATAAAGTGACTTATGCTCTTTAGCATTACAAAGTTTTATTTACAACTTGTCTTTGAAGTTTAACTATAAATATTTATGAACCTGGTCATTGTTGTCCCCAAGAAAATTATGTCTTACTTGAGTCAACTGAAATACAGACAGTTACAGCAATAGTTACCCATTCTCAGTTCAGTTCTATTTTGGCATCCAACTTGAAAGGCGAATCATAAAGGACTGAGTTTGAGAAAAGAAACACTAATTTAAGCTGCTTTTAAGAGACCAATTGTACAAACAGACAATGATCAAACCATATGGATGAAATAGAACACTGACCCACAGTCTGCAACCATCATTTTAATAACTGTAGACTAAAAATAATCAGGATTTACTTTATAACTACTGGCTTCCCTAATGTTTTTCCATCCTTCCAATTTAGAGCCAATCACAGAAAGTTAATATGCTCCTTTACCTAATCACTAGGATGTCTGTCTTCCAATTCACCCATGCTAACAACTTCCAATCAGAGCATAATTGAAGACTTTGCTTTTTTCCGCCATAAAGCTTTCACACTACATTTCCTGCATTTAGGAAGGGTACAGTGGTGCAAACAGTGGTGGCTGACTCCCTTGCTCTAGTAAGCTCTGAATAAATAGCTTCTGCCTGCTCTCATTTGGATGGTATTTGTTCATTCCCACCATATATTTAAATGACTGTAAAGTTTATTGTCCAATTCTAAGAGTAAAAGAAAATGCTATTGATAGTAACCTCAGTATTTTAGATGCAATCTAGGGGTTTCTGGATAAATTTGGATGGTTAATCTGATCCAGGGAAAACAACCAGAGACAAAGAGCAGATCCACATTGTACTTGATTAGTGGGCTTAGATATGAAAGAAGAAAAGTTACCAAGTTTTCAAGAACACCGTAAGTGGGGACTGGTCAAGGAGATCCCTGATCTCCCTCCCGGGTCAGCTCATTCTCTATACATACCTTTTTGATTTGGCATTTTGCAAACATGTGTTTCCTGCCCTCACCTGTAACTTTTATGCCTCTCTCCTCTGGCAAAGCACATTTATTGCTGCACGGTTCTTTCAGTTCCTTCCTCTCCACAGCTCTCCTCCTTTTTTTTTTTTTCACCCATTCTGTGGCTTCTCAGTTATTTCCACAACTCCTCAGCCTTTCTTTTCGTAGAGTCATTATGTATCCATTAAAAACAATTGGCTGTTTTTATGGAATAAAATTAAGTAATCCTTCATGAAATTAAAATCTAGTTGTTAAAAACCCTTTAATCAACAAGTTTAATTTGTTAACAACATTAATATGTGCAGTTAATATTTTTGTAAATATGAATGTGGTAGAGTCAAATAACAAAAATGAGGAAAAGGTGAAGAGAGAGAAATGAAGAGAGAATAATTTACATTTGTTGCATAAGTGTGTGTGTGTTAAAATAGGCCAGTCCCCTCCTGCATATTAAACTCATGGTAATGGTATATTTCTATTATTTTGCTTTATCTCATTTTCTGTATTCTTTTAGACTGTATTGAAGTAAAGGCTAGACAAATATTTGTGCTCTTACCACTAGCCATGTGAATCTTCTCCTACTGTGTGTGACAATAAAATACTAGTTGTACATTATTGCTGGCTATAGCACATGTTTAAATTAATAAGATGATTACAGTCTAAATAGCCCATTCTTATTAACTTCTCTACAGTTCTCTTCAATGCAAACAAAGGTCAACAGCACATTCTGACATTCTAATTAGTTACAGGGCTAAGGATTCCAAAAGCATGGGGATCAGCTAGGGTTTGACTTTTCTGGAAATAACTCCCTTTAATTAATCATTATATATCATAGCAATAAAATATTTGGGAAAGGAGTTCCCATTGTGGCTCATGTGGTGGTTAATGAACCTGACTAGTATGCATGAGGATGTGGCTTCCATCCCTGGCCTCGATCATTGGTTTAAGGATCTGGTGTTGCCATGGTGTAGGTCGTAGACACAGATCTGATCTGATGTTGCTGTGGCTGTGGTATAGGCCAGCAGCTGCAGCTCCAATTCAACCCTTAGCCTGAGAACCTCCATATGGTGTATGTGCAGCCCTAAAAAGAGGGAAATAAAATGTTGAGAAAATAGGAAATCTGAATGATTAAACAGAGCAGGGCTACATGTTTAGATGAACATGATCTGGTTTCAGTCTAACTCAATTGGGATTTTTGTTTGTTTGCTTTTGGTTTTTTGTTTGGGTTTTTGTTTTGGTTTGGTTTGGATTTTTTTTTTTTTTTTTTTTTTTTTTTTTGCTTTTTAGGGCCATACCTGAGGCATATGGAAGGGAAGTTCCCAGGCTAAGGGTGGAAATCAGAGCTACAGATGCTGGCCTACGCCATAGCCACAACAATGAGGGATACAAGCCGCATCTGTGACCTACACCGCAGCTCAGGACAATGTCAGATCCCTGACCCACTGAGCAACGCCAGGGATTGAACCCACATCCTCATGGATACTAGTAGGATTCATTTCCACTGTGGCACTATAGGAACTCCACTGGTTTATTTTATCACTTGTACAGATAAATTTTTACCTCTTCAAGCCATTGCAGGATATTCAGAACAATTTATCAAGTAACATATATAAAATGGCTATCACTAAGTAGAAATTCCATATTTTTTACCTTTTCAATGTATAAAAATGTTAATAATTCTGTAGGAAATAAAAGTCAATTTTTAAATATTCTTTATTAACAGTTAGTAAATTGAAAAGAACATGTCTCTCTATGAATTTTCTTGTTAGCTCACATAACATAAACTTTTAAGCTATAATTGGATTATGAATGGACTAACGAAAAGGAAGTTGTTTTTTTACTGTTACCAAGCCATACTGGAAAAAAGGAAAAATTCACACCTTACAGCCATTTTATTTCTCAAAGCTTTTACAGTACTGTTAAGAGGCTAGTTATGCCAGCATACAGGCAGAATAATTCCTGCTTAATAAAAGCATGGCTGCTTTATCCTAAACATGAATAGTAAAATACAAAAGAACAATCCCTTTCAAACACTTGTCTTGACACACGTGTATTCTTCATAATTGTCAATATATTGCAAAGATCTGAACCCTAATGTATTTCTACTATAGAAATTTTTAAACAGTATAAATAATACCTAATCTTCTTTTTACTATATTATTAGTATGTACAGAAATCTGCAAGATTCTGCCCCAAGTCCTTCACTACTGGAAAGATATCGTTTCCATGTTTAGCACCAATCTTATGATAAAAGAATTACCACTATGAAATCATCCTTTTACTTAGTTTATTTTTTCCTCTGGGATTTCTGAAATAGTTTCCAAACTTTTAAAACATTTAAAAATTTAGAAATTACAGGTTAGAGCAGACAGTGGATGCCGGGTTTTAGTCTCTTCTACAATCTGGCACAGTTCCCAGTGTGAAAGCTTTTGTGGTCAATACTTAACACATTTTAGACCAACTTCCCTTCTAAATCATACTATGAGTAAATCACCTTAACTTTTCTAAACTGCTTTTTATTGCCTGATACACCATGGTCAGGTACACTGCCAGGTACACAGTCAGTATATTGTCTGAGGATTGAATGGGAATTTTGCTAGTAATGATTTAATCTTCCAATCCCTGCCTCACCCTCCAGAGGGATTTAAAATTCTGTAATATGATTTTTGAGGATCCTAGCTGGTCTCTAAATGGACTCAGCCTACATATATTTTGTGAAGTAAGTAATATTGATTTTTAATAAAAGATATGACCTTCCTTCTCTAATGTGTCTGAGATCTTTTAAGATTTTCATCCTCAAAAGAGTCAGATATATTTCAAGAATATATTTTCAGACTGTTTCAAAAATGAAAGCTTGCCTTCAAATGGGTATCCTTATGATCTTGAGTCCACGCATACACTTTTCAGAGTATGTAATTTTATAAAGCTTTGTTTTTACTATTTATTGAATAGTAGTAGTGGCTAAAAAAGAACTTCATAAAATATGTAGTGTTTTATAGAGTTCGGAAGCTGCATATTTTATTCCTTAGAATAAGAATTGAAAAAAAAAATGTGGCTTAAAAGTACAGTTTTTTTGAAAATGAAATTACTTTTTACTGATTATATTTTAAATCCAGAGGGGTTTTCTTTAGAAAAGGCATAGATGTATAGATCATTCTATCAAAAATATATAAATGCAATTTTATTTCTTATACATATTTCCCTTACACGTAGTCAATAAAAACTACATTTATTTCTTAGAATAGGAAATTTTAAAAATTGCTCAAATCACTCTTTTCACCTGTTTTATTTTAAAACCCAGAATTGGGAAAATATTTAAGACTACATGTATAGGTTGTTCTCTGAAATATATATTTAAATAATTTTATTTACAATTTTTCCTAATATACAATTAGTTTAAAACTATTTATTTCAGCTATGCTTTGCATGAACATCTTCAGGTTAGTCAGAGGAGAGTTTGGGGAAATGAGGCCCCTTTGCTTTCCCCATTCAAGGAAAGGGTTTGGAGCAGAAAAGACATTGTGAAAGCCTGATTCTTGGAAATGAAAATAAGAGCAGAAGTTTAATAAGGTCTTAATTTGCCATCCCCAAGGCTCCTGAGACTAGAAAACAAAGATAATTTCCACAGTATTTCTTAAGATTTTTAACTTATCCATTTTGCTATTCTTGTTTATTCTTGAGTGTTTAGTAGAAAAAAAATTACAGAACATTTCAAAATGACTTTATAATTAGAATGACAGAAATCTTTCATTCAGCAGCTAGATATGAATCTAGACTGAGAAGTACTACCAGGTAGTGTTTCTGAAACAGCTATTCAAATGTAATCAGTGGGATTTTGTGTATGTGTTTGTTATAAGTATAATCCTTAATATAATGTCATGTGATTACAATAACTCAAATATGCCTTTGTGCTTTCAGTCTGCAGTAAAACCTAATTGTGGTATTATGATATATTCAAATGACTAAATAATGTATGGGAGTAAAATGATAGGTGAATGATGTCTTTATACTAAGGAAGGCAAAGGTTTTGACATAACATTCCATTATTTTTCTACTAAATTGAATAAAGAAAAATGTGAGAGAATTAGGCAGTCTCACACATCATTAATTATGGGAAAGTAAAACTCAAAGTATTCCATTTCATAGCAACCAATTCAATTTTTCTCATTGTTTTGGTGCAATGCACCCCTGAGGAACAGTCACCAAGAACTATCCATCTTACTTCTGAAGTACTTCTCATCTTTTCATTTCCATTTGCATATGAGTGATGAGTGTCAACAACACGCTGGTGGTGTGGCTCTCTCCTTTGGCTGGTCGACTTTAGTACCCTCCTGCATTGTCTACATTTATTCACTCTTTCGCCACAAAGTGGTCTTTACACTCCAGCGAGAGTGATTTTTACAAAACAGAAAAAGTATTTACATGATCCCCATGGAAAATAACCTATATGATTTACATACTTTAAAAATATTTAAGGTATGTTTTAAGACCCAACATGTAGTCTTTCTTGGGGCATATGTACACTTGAGAAGAATGTATATTCTGCTGTAGTTTAATCAAGTTGTAGACAGATGTCAATTACAGACAGAAATTTATTGAGTGCTATTGAATTCAACTACGTCCTTAATCCAGTCTGTTTTCACTCCCTGAATGTTAGGCTGTTATGATGTGGCTTAAGGTCCCAACCCTTTTGTCACACTGTTTGCCTTTCTGGTCTGACAGTTCCCCATCCTAAGTCTTCTAGTTGGCATAAACTATCACGGTCCATGATAAGTAACAGAATCTCCTATCACTTGGAAAATTACAAGGGTTTAGAGGCTAATTCCCAGAGACCAAGATAAAGACCAAACAAAAATTTTATGACATACAGTTTAAAATAATAACATTGTTAAAGAACAGAGACAGTAGTTATATTGCAACAAAGAAAATAGCTCAAAAGGAAGGTCTAGTGCTTAGGTGGGGATATATATATTTTTTTTCTTTTTTAGCCATCCTGTAGCATATGGAGTTCCTGGGCCATGGATCAGATCTGAGCAGCAGTTGCAACCTCCTCTCTGCAGACCATTCATCTGGATGGGGATAACACTTGTGTTGCAGCGTTAACAGAGATGCTGCTGATCCCATTGTGCCACAGAAGAAATTCTGGTGGGAGAATTTTTTGTTTGTTTGTTTGTTTGTTTGTTATTATCATTTTTTAATAGTTATATCTCCAATACTGGTGGGAGATATTTTTAAAGAAGCAGAATGGCTACCCTAGCAAGATATTTGTAAAGCTAAAGGTAGGTCCTAAAAGTGTAGGAAAATATAAACAAAATCAAATGAATTAATTTAGGAAATATAGAGTAAATGGATATAATCACAACAAAAAGCATGGAACAATGCAGATATTCCATACTGGTATATTGTGTTTGAGGATTTAACTGGAATTTTACTGAGAGGTCATCATAGATCAAAGGACAGAATATGGATGCTTAAAATATATTTTCCTGTTTCACTCAATATGATGAATCTTTCTTCCTTTGTTTCTTCCTTCTTCTTTCTTTATAAAAGTGGTGTATAAAGTTAAAGACAGGAATTCTCAGCATGGCTCAGTCATAAAAAAACTTGACTAGTATCCACAAGGACACAGGTTCGATCCTTGGCCTCGCTCAGTGGGTTAAGGATCCAGTGTTGCCATGAGATGGGGTGTAAGTGAGACACCATTTTGATCCTGCATTGCTGTGGCTATGGCGTAGGCTGGCAGCTACAGCTCCATTTTGTCCCCTAGGCTGGGAACTTCCACATGTCACAGGTGTGGCCCTAAAAAGACAAAAATGAAATAAAATAAAATAAAATAAATTGAAGACAACATTTCTCTTAACAGTTTGTTATAAATAAATGCTTGTAAAGTGTAATTTCTCTATTGACAATTAACATAGGTGTTTGTCTGAGGTAAGTACATTTTTTTCTTTAAAGGGTCAAATGGTCAACTTTAGGATTTATAGACCACTCAGAGTCTCTGCTGAAGTTTTATTCTCCTCCTCCCCTCATCCTTTTTCTTCTTCCACCATTAAAGTATATGCTTTTGTAAAATGTAAAAGCCATTCTTAGCTTGAGGCTATACAAAAACATCACAGGCAGATTTGGCCTGTGGTCTGTAGCTTGTCAATGCCTGGAATATTGCATAAAGTTACAGATAAAAAGACTTAAGAGTACTATGAATTTCTTATTTTGTATATGAAGTAATACAAAATTAATTTAATCTGTCTATTAAAGGTACATATCTTAATTTGAGGAAATTCTAAAAACATAAAGCATGCTTAATACATCTAAAATGACTGAAGTCCTATTGTATGTATCCTCTGAATCCAATGAAATGGAACTAGAGATCAAAATATATTATTATGTGTTCTAAAAAATATTTAAAAATTAGGCCACATACATGTAAATAATAAATAGATCAAGTTTATTAGGAAGACAATGTAAAATAAGCTGATAATATATTATTTTGGGGATTCAGCTAAAACAGTGCTTGGAAAGAATTGGAGAGCTTGAGATATTTATATAGAGGAAATAAAGCTCCAAAATCAATTCAATATTCTTCTTAAGGAAGCTAGGAAAATAAAAGCAAAGTAAACACAAAGTGTGGTAAAAATAGCAAATAATAAGTGTAAGAGAAGAAATCAATGAAATGAAACATAAATAATGAAGATAATTAACAAAGTCAAATGTTAATTCCTTGAAAAGATCAGCAAATTTACCAGTGCTGAGTATAAGAAAAAATGTCATCACCAAACTCAGTATAAAATATATATTTCATAGTTTACCAAATATTCAAGAAAATCTAATTTTTACTAGCTTACTTGTAAACATCTTTATGAAGCAGTAAAAAGGCATAATTTTATTTACTCATAACATTTTCAAAATTATGTTAATATTTAGTAAGACCAGAATATGAAAAAAATCAGTGAATATTGCATCTGAGATAAGCCAGTAGTGGGCTTGCCTATTTATTTGCTGATGTGTCTTCTATAACCACTTAATGTAGACATAAATTCATTGAATTGTGCTGTTAGCTAATGCCCAAAATATGAGAATTTCTTTCAATGTGTCCTGCTGTTATTATTCACAGCAATAAATCAAAGTATCTTAAGTCACAGGTCAAGGAAAAGATGAAGTCAGTTCTGGGGAAAGAATAAGAAAAAGCTCAGATCTAAAGCAGTAGAAACAGTGGACTCAGTAAGTATAATTAACAGCCATTACCACAAGCCCCAAAGAAAGTACTAAGTTAAATGGATGAGCAAACTGAAAGCCAGACAAGATTACTGGAAAAGACCAATGTGTTAGTAAAAGTTGAAGAAACAAGTGTGTAAAACATGATCTATTTCAACTAAATTTTATTTGGTAGAATCTCACTGTTTGAGGAATCTTGTTGGACCTTTCTTTTACTACTTCCTTCAACTTAAAGGCCGCACATGGCAATGACCTATATATTTTCCATAGTGCTAGTAATAATAGAGTGTGGAAAATGCTTTCTAAGAAATGTAAAAATAATAGCTATCATTTTCCATAGTTATAATAATATTAGACATATTTGGAAGTTCTAATAAAGAGACATTTAAAATCCTTTGTCTAATAAAGTATATTTTAGTGATTACTAGCTCAACTCTATGTTAAGCTCAGCTTCTAGGATATCCCATTTTTCCCATTTTTTAACTTCTATGGATATGATTTATTCAGAATTACATCACATTTTATGATCCACAAAACACTGAAACTGTCATTATCAGTTTAATATTTCAAAATTGGGAGGGTCTTTTGTCAGATTTTTCTTACTAAAAAATATTTTTAAATTGCTGAAATCATTATTTAAAATTTGTATTTGAGGCACCATTAAGTTAAAACACAGTAAAAAATAATCTAATAGTATGGGGGGTTCTATTATTCTCTAGGCCTAGAAAGAGGAAAAAAAAAATTCAGCTTGCTATTCTGCCAAAGGCTAAATAAACATGTATTTGGTGAACAGAGTAAGAACTCATTTAAATAAGACTTGGAAATTAAATGTCATATGTGTGTAGTAAAGTTTTTATTAAGCCTAAAATAAACAGCAAAGAAAAAACAAACATATAGGTCAAGTCTATGGAGAGAGAACTAATTTTTACAAAGGAAACATTTTCTATTTGTCATTTGCTTTGTTTTGAAAATAAGACTAGGTCTTTAATTTACTTCTTGTCCAATCAATTCATTTTTAAGCAAGTTGGCGGTCTAAACATGAATCAACCTATGGGCCTTGGGTGAGATGAGAAGAGAGCTTACTGCCTTCACATATTTAGTGTTCTTAATGTAGATGTACATATATCTGCATATACGTTATAAATAAAAGGTGCATTATTTTTCAGAAAACAGACAAATAAATTGAGCATAGTCATTGTTTGATAGTGTAATCTTAAAAATAACTTTCTTCAAGATGGCTACAGTTGTCTTTCTGCTGTAAGGATGACATCAGGCTTTGGTAAAGTCTAGCCATTCTGATCATTTTCAGGTTTTTGTCCAATAGGTCCAAGCCCTAGAAGTGTCAGATTGGAGGCCTAGATATATCCTGCATGTAAAAATAAAGGGGAAAAAAGGGGGGTCAAACACTAAGTTTATTCTAAAATTTTGTGAGAAAAAAGAATGTATACATGTATGTGTAACTGGGTCACCATGCTGTATAGTAGAAAAAAAAAATAATGTATTGGGGAAGTTGAAAATGACTAAATTAAATAAAATTTTGAGACAATTTTTCTTTCTAAAATTCTCCTTAAGTATACAGTATGACTTATTAACCTAGAAAATTATTTTTGGGTTTTCTGTTTTGCTGGACTTGCAGTGGGTCACCAGGGCCCTAATCATGAACTATATGTGCTAGTAGAAGGGACAACATTCTGATTTCAGACTTTTACAGTGAAATTCTGTTCATATTTTTTTTCTCATATCTATAGGAGATCTTTCTATTCTTGATGAATGGCTGGAGATTTCTGCCAAATACTTACCATTGTGGTACCCTCAACCTGGGTTCTGTTAACAATCTCCTTGTGTTTAATCTAGCTAAATCCACTTTGACAAATCAATGTCTAGATAACACCAAAAATAATCTGGTTTACCAGATTGCAGCAAAGTCCATTCAATTCTGTCCTTTCAATATTAATGTCATCTCAGATCAGAACTACAGACTCTGGACTAGATAGTCATCTTGCTTCTCTTCTGGGGAAAGACATTTATTTTATCCTTTTAAAAATTTCCTTTGTTTTTATTTGCATCACTTTCTTCAAATTATTCTAAATAAGCCTCATCATTCATGATTGATGATAACCCTGTAATAAGTAATCTATACCAGGGGTTTTTAAATGTTTTGGTCTCTGGAGTCCTTTGTTCCCTTAAAAATTGAGGACTCCAAAAGTTTTATGTTGGTTATATCAATACTTTACACACCATAAAATCAAAGCCACTAGTTATTAAAATAATCATTCATTGATTTTATCACAAAATAATCCAATTACATGTTAAGATAAATAATATGTTTTAAAAATTAAAACTATTTTCCACAACAAAAATATAGTGAGAAGAGTTGCAGTATATTTTATCGAAATCTCTTTAAAGTCTGGCTTATCTGCTTCCACATGCAATCTCTTGCAATATGCTATTTATATTAAGGTATTGGAGACAATCTGGCCTCACTCAGATACGTAATTGGAAAATAAAATAACATTTACTGTTTTTTAAATGATTATGGGTTTCCTTCTCTCATACCATACCTGAACACATAAAGTTGTAATATTTTAGTATAAACTTTTAAAACTGTGGTACAATTGACATGCAACATTTTCTTGTATTCAAGTATCCAATGTAATGATTTAATTTTTGTATATAATGCAAAATGATCACCACAATAAATACCTGACACAGTATTGTGGTTATAAAATTGTTCCTTGTGATGAAATTTTTTAAGATCTACTTTCAGCAGCTTTCAAATATACAGTACAGTATTATGAAAAATAGCCATCATGCTATATTTTATATCCCCTTGAATTATTTATTTTATAACTGGAAAATTTTTACCTTTTGACCCTCTTCACTTCCCACCTCTGGAAACCACCACTATTCTGTTCTGTATCTATGAACTCATTTTTGGCTTGTTTTTATTTTGCCTTGCTTTTAAGATCTCATGTATAAGCAAAATCATATGGTATTCATCTTTCTCTGTATGACTTACTTCACTTGGCATAATAGCTTCAAGGTCCATCCACACTGTAGCAAATGGCAAGATGTCATTTTTTTAAGGCTGAATAATATTCTATTGTGTATATATACAGTTTTCTTTTTATTTTTTATTGAAGTTTAGTTGATTTTCACAGTATTAGTTTCAGGTGCGCAGAAGAGTAAATCATACTTTTACAGATTATACTCGATCAAAATTTATTTTAAGATAATGTGGATAATCCCTGTGCTATACAATATATCCATGTTGCTTAGTTAATTAATACAATTGTAACTCTTAACCTTATAACCTTAAAATGCCCCTCTACCCTCCCTCTCCTCTCTGGTAACTACTATTTTGTTTTCTGTATCTATGAGTCCATTTTTGGGGGGGGGGTCATGTTTTAGTTTTGTTTTTGTTTTTGTTTTTTTTGCTATATACATTCATTTATAGTATTTTTTTCAATTTCACATATAAATGATATCATATAGTATTTACCTTTCTCTTGTAGGACTGATTTCACTATGCATAAAATTCTCTAGTTCCATACACCTTATTGCAAAAGGCAAAATGTCATTATTTATTATGGCTGAGTAATATTCCTGCGTGTGTGTGTGAGATATATGATATTTGCCTTTCTCTGTCTGACTTTATTCACTTAGTATGATAATCTCTAGGTCCCTCCATATTGCTGCAAATGGCATTATTTCATTCTTTTTACGGCTGAGTAGCATTTCATTATGTATATGTACCCCATTTTCTTCATCCATCTATTGATGGACATTTAGGTTGCTTCCTTGTCTTGGCTAGTTTAAATAATGTAGTGCTGCAGTGAACACTGAGGTGCAAGTATCTTTTCATATTATGGTTTTCTGTGAATATATGCCCAGGAATGGGATTGCTTAATCTTATGACAGATCTATTTTCAGCTTTTTAAAGGAATCGCCATAATGTTCTCCATAGTCATTATACTCATTTATGTTCCTATCTTCAGTGTAAGAGGGTTCCTTTCTTTACACCCTCTTCAACATCCATCATTTGCAAACTTTTCGATGACGGCCATTCTGGCCAGTGTGAGGTGATACCTCATTGTAGTTTTGATTTGCATTTCTCTAATAATTAGTGATTTTGAGCATCGTTTCATGTACCTTTAACCATCTGTCTATCTTCTTTGGAGAAATATCTATTTAGGTCTTCCTGTTGTTGGCAAATTTAATCCATTGATGTTTAAAGTGATTTAAATTTAATTACATTTACAGTAATATATATATATATATATACTTTCATATATATATTCATGTATATATGAATTTGGCCTGTGTATCTCTTCTTTCACCATTTAAGAATATATACAAGGATTTAAATATAGGAGAGAAAAATCAAAGCTCCTATTAGGTAAGAGTATTCATATTCTTAGGTCAGAGGGCAGATTCTTTAAGCTAATAGAAAGGATGATTTGTAAAGTATATTGATATTCCTGATCCAGAACTAATCGAAGGTTTTGTTCTGGTGTGAAAAAGTTTTGATATTGGACAAATATTGTTCAAACTCTGCTCTCCAAATTGGTAGATAAGTCTGAGACTAATAAAGGAAATAAACCAAATGAATTTAGATATTGCATAACTATCATTTATTAAAATGTCATTCTTCATTATATATGCAGTATTTCAGGAAGGTGTTTGGTGGAACATTGGATAGTCTAATCCACTGTTTGGGCTTTCTTTGATGGTTTGTCCCCAGATGATTAATTTAAAAGATAACAATTATTAAAAGTTAAATTATTACGAGAACACTGGTTAGCTCATCTGGTAAGGTTAGGTGTTAATATTTAGTCTCTTGGATAAATGTTGCTAACTCAAGATCTGATCCTCCTCTGCACTGAGGCACATACAGGTATACACTCACTTGAACACTGGTTGTTTTACATTGGCCTCTGATTAGTTCTCAACAATATGGCAAGTGGAGCAATGTGTAATATTTCTTTTCCAAATTAAAATTCAGCATGAGATTCTCTACATCTCCCATATGTTATCAGGAAATTATAAAGAAATCCTTGATTTAACATCTTTGAGTCAACCTTGAAGAATTCTGAATCACTTAATATCAGCATGTTAACTGACTTAGTGAACTACTCAGACCCACAGTGGATTTTGCATGGAAGAAATTATATTTTCTTTTATCGTTTATTTTATTAAACTACCGAATTACTTGATTCTGCAGTAATAACTAGCTAATTCTAACTAAACTCCTATCTTCTATATCTGCAATATAGTCAAATATAAAATATTATGTAAATGTTTTAAAATATGATCATAATCAGCATATCAAAAAGTCATAATTTTAGTGACTTCAGTATATAAAATTGGAAATTATATTTGCTTTCATTTCTACACAATGGAGAAAACAATCAAGAAATATATGCTATGAATAACACCTTTAATGTATACTGTTCTTGATATTTAACATTAACCTATGCAATCCTAAAACATTATTGACATTTTTAGCAAATGCATCAATACTATCATTAATATATTGGAGTATTCTATGTGTTAAACACACAATTCTTGTTCTAAATTTGGAAGGTGAAAATATTGTCACTACATAGGGAGGTTTATCCTTAGGAAAGTAATGTTAAAATATGTAATTTTATCAATTTGACTTGGATTTGGCTGTATGTAAGAGAAAACCTTAAAGTAATTTATAGAAATTATTTATTTCTTTACAATATAACAAGAAGTTTTTGAATAATTATTTCTGGTAGAAGTAATGAATAATGAATTACTATATATGTGATTCTATTACCCCTTTTTTTTTAATCAGTAGAATTTTTTTTTCTTTATTTTCCCACTGTACAGCAAGGGGATCAAGTTATCCTTACATGTATACATTACAATTACATTTTTTCCCCACCCTTTGTTCTGCTGCAACATGAGTATCTAGACAAAGTTCTCAATGCTACTCAGCAGGATCTCCTTGGAAATCTATTCTAAATTGTGTCTGATAAACCCAAGCTCCCGATCCCTCCCACTCCCTCCCCCTCCCATCAGGCAGCCACAAGTCTCTTCTCCAAGTCCATGATTTTCTCCTCTGAGGAGATGTTCATTTGTGCTGGATATTAGATTCCAGTTATAAGTGATATCATATGGTATTTGTCTTTGTCTTTCTGGTTCATTTCATTCAGTATGAGATTCTCTAGTTCCATCTATGTTGATGCAAATGGCATTATGTCATTCTTTTTATGGCTGAGTAGTATTCCATTGTGTATATATACCACCTCTTCCGAATCCAGTCCTCTGTCGATGGACATTTGGGTTGTTTTCATGTCCTGGCTATTGTGAATAGTGCTGCAATGAACATGCGGGTGCACGTGTCTCTTTTAAGTAGAGTTTTGTCCGGATAGATGCCCAAGAGTGGGATTGCAGGGTCATATGGAAGTTCTATGTATAGATTTCGAAGGTATACCCAAACTGTTCTCCATAGTGGCTGTACCAGATGACATTACCACTAACAGTGCAGGAGGGTTCCCTTTTCTCCACAGCCCCTCCAGCACTTGTTATTTGTGGATTTATGAATGATGGCCATTCTGACTGGTGTGAGGTGATATCTCATGGTAGTTTTGATTTGCATTTCTCTTATAACCAATGATGTTGAGCATTTTTTCATGTATTTGTTGGCCATCTGTATATCTTCTTTGGAGAAATGTCTATTCAGGTCTTTTGCCCATTTTTCCATTGATTGATTGGCTTTTTTGCTGGTGGGTTGTATAAGTTGTTTCTATATTCTAGAGATTAAGCCCTTGTTGGTTGCATCATTTGAAACTGTTTTCTCCCATTCTGTAAGCTGTCTTTTTGTTTTCTTTTGGGTTTCCTTTGCTGTGCCAAAGCTTGTCAGTTTGATGAGGTCCCATGGGTTTATTTTTTCTTTAATTTCTATTGCTTTGGGAGACTGACCTGAGAAAATATTCATGATGTTGATGTCAGAGAGTGTTTTGCCTATGTTTTCTTCTAGGAGTTTGATGGTGTCCTTTCATATATTTAAGTCTTTCAGCCATTTTTAGAGTTTATTTTCATGCATGGTGTGAGGGTGTGTTGTAGTTTCATTGCTTTGCATGCAGCTGTCCAGGTTTCCCAGCAATGCTTGCTGAATAGACTTTCTTTTCCCCATTTTATGTTCTTGCCTCCCTTGTCAAAGATTAATTGACCATAGTTGTCTGGGTTTATTTCTGGGTTCTCTATTCTGTTCCATTGGTCTGTCTGTCTGTTTTGATACCAGTACCGCACTGTTTTGATGACTGGCTTTGTATTATTTCTTGAAGTCTGGGAGAGTTATGCCTCCTGCTTGGTTTTTTTTTCTCAGGATTGCTTTGGCGATTCTGGGTCTTTTGTGGTTCCATCTAAATGTTTGGATTGTTTGTTCTAGTTCTGTGAAAAATGTCATGGGTAATTTGATAGGGATTGCATGGAATCTGTAGATTGCTTTGGGTAGTATGGCCATTTTTACAATATTGATTTTCCCGATCCATGGAATATCTTTCCATTTCTTTCCATCTTCTTTGATTTCTTTGATTAAAGTTTTATAGTTCTCAGCATATAGGTCCTTTGCCTCTTTGGTCAGGTGTATTCCGAGGTATTTGATTTTGTGAGGTGCAATTTTAAAAGGTATTATATTTTTTCATTCCTTTTCTAATATTTCACTGCTGGTATACAGAAATGCAACTGACTTCTGAATGTTAATCTTCTATCCTGCTACTTTGCTGAATTTATTAATCAGTTCAAGGAGTTTTGGGGTTGAGTCCTTAGGGTTTTCTATGTATAGTATCATGTCATCTGCACACAGTGACAGTTTGATCTCTTCTCTTCCTATATGGATGCCTTTTATTTCTTTGGTTTGTCTCATTGCTGTGGCTAGGACTTCCAAACCTATGTTGAAGAGCAGTGGTGAGAGTGGGCATCCCTGTCTTGTTCCAGATTTGAGTGAGAAGGCTTTCAGTTTTTCCCCATTGAGGATTATATTTGCTGTGGGTTTCTCATCAATGGCTTTGATTATGTTCAGGAATGTTCCCTCCATACCCACTTTGGTGAGGGTCTTGATCATGAATGGATGTTGGACTTTGTCAAATGCCTTTTCTGCATCTATTGAGATGATCATATGATTTTTGACTTTTTTGTTGTTGTTAATGTTTTGTGATGTTGATTGATTTGCGTATGTTGAACCATCCTTGTGAACCTGGGATGAACCCAACCTGGTCATGGTGTATAATTTTTTTGCTATGTTGTTGGATTCAATTGGCTAAGATTTTGTTGAGAATTTTTGCATCTATATTCATCAATGATATTGGGCGATAGTTTTCTTTTTTGGTGGTATCTCTCTCTGGTTTTGAAATTAGGGTGATAGTGGCATCATAGTAATCAGTAGAATTGTGTCACAACTCTGAAAAATAAGGCATCATTTAACATTGGAAGAAAGGAGATTAAATGTGTGTTGGGGGGATGAAGGAAGAGTGACATCAATCAATTCTTATCCGTCTACTCAGATTTTCTAAAATCCTTTGCCTTCAACTGCCCTCTAGACTTTTCTATATATAATTGTCCAGAAAAATATCAAATGCCTATACCCACATGTAGTAATACGGTAGAAAAGGACATTTCTATTTCTTGGGCTTTTTTAAAATTTGAGATATAATTGACTGTAACATAGTGTAAGTTTAATGTGTACAGCATGTTGCATTGATCCATTATAATTACTACAAAAGCATTAGCTAACACCTGTATCATGGCACATATTTAGCATTTATTTTTGGTGTTGAAAACAGCAAAGTCTCTTAGCAACTTGAACATGTATAATACAGTATTGTTGACTATAATCAGCATGTTATGTGCTAGCTTCCCTAAACTTATTTATCTACTAGTTGTTAGTACCCATAAACAACATCCTCCCAATTTTCTTAACCCCAGCCCCTAGAAATTACCACCCACCCTCTTCTCTGTCTTTACAAGTTCATATTTTTTAAGATTCCACATATAAATGATATCATATAGTATTTTCTTTCTCTATCTGACTTATCTCACCTAGCATAATGCCTTCAAGATCCGTCCATGTTGTTGCAAATGGCAAGACTTCCTTCTTTTGCAAGGCTGAATAATAATTTATCATAAAAAGAATCTGAAAAAGAATGGCATGTGTTTGTATGTATAACTGAATCACTGCTGTACAGCAGAAATTATCGCATTATAAATCAACTATACTTCAATAAAACATTAAAAAGTAAAAAAAATCATTATATACATATTACATCTTTATTCATCTATTAATGTACATTTAGGTTGTTTCTATATCTTGTCCATTGTGAATAATGCTGCAATGAACATGGGTGTGCAGATAGTCCTTCAAGATACTGATTTCAATTTCTTTGGTTATATACTGAGGAATGAGATTGCTGGATCATATGGTAGTTACATGTATAGTTTTTTGAGGAATCTCCATGGTGTTCCAAGACTGGCCACACAATTTACATTGCCACCAGCAGTCAATAAGGGATCTCTTTTCTCCATTTCCTCACCAACACTTGTTTTTCTTAGGGTTTTTTTTTCCTCCAGTTTTATTGAGATATAATTTATATACATCACTGTATAATTTTAAGGTATACAGTATAATGGTTTGACTTACATATATTGTGAAATTATTACTATTATAAGTTTATATTTAACATCCACAATCTTATATACATACAATAAAAAGACAAAAAAATCTTGGAATGAGAATTCTCAGGATTTTCTCTCTCAACAATTTTCATATATATCATACAAAAGTGTGAACTAGAGTCATCATGTTGTATATTATATCTCTAGCACTTACCTTGAAACTGGAAATTTTGTAACTTTTGATCGCCTTTATCCTATTCCTTTTCCCCCTACCCCTGGTGACCACAAATCTGATCTTCCTCCCTCCTCTTTTCTGTGACTCCATATAAAAGTGACATCATAAGGCTTTTATCTTTCTCTATGTGTCTCACTTGGTCATTCTAGGCTCCATTGTTGTAAAATTAATCAACTGTATATGTGTGTGTTTATTTCTGGGCTTGCTGCTCTGTTCCATTGCTCTGTGTCTTTTTCCATCCATATACCCTACTGTTATGATTACTTTAGCTTTGTAATATAGCTAGATATAAGGTTATCATGTTGTCTCCAATTTGTTCTTTCTCAGGATTGCTCCTGATATTGGAGTCTTTGGGTTACCAACAAATTTTAGAATAGGTTTTTCTATTTCTGTAAAGAATGTTACTTGAATTTTGATTGGACATGTATTAAATCTGTAGATCACTTTGAGGAGTGTATATATTTTCAAAATATTAACTCTTTCAATACAGGACAAAGGGATCATTCCATTTATTAGTGTCTTCTTTAATCTTTCCTGTCAATGTTTTATAGTTTTTAGTGCACAGATCTTTCACTTCCTTGGTTAAATTTATTTCTAAGTAGTTTATGCTACTATAAATGGGATTCTTAACTTTCTTTGATAATGTGTTGCTATTGTATAGAAATGCAATTGATTCTGTATGTTCTTTTTGTATACTGTAACTTTGTAACTTTACTGAATTCTTTTATCTGTTCTAACAGTTTTCTGCAGTGTCCTTAGGGTTTTATTTATGTAAAATTCTGTAATATTCACAGAGCCTTTTACTTCTTCCATGCAATATGCATGACTTTCATTTCTTTTTCTTGACTAATTATTCTGGCTAAGACATCCAGTACTGTGTTTAATAGAAAGTTACTTTACAGAAGTGTAAAGTGAGTTTTTTTTATTTTTCTTGTTTCTAAATGTGTTTATCAATGTAAACTTCCCTCTCAGAACTCTTTTTGCAATATCCCATAGGTTTTGATATGTTATGCTCCCAGTTTTGTTTCAAGACATTTCTCGATTCGCCTCCACACATATTGTATTGCTATCCATATCTCCCTTCATTTCTTTTTATAATTGTTTAATATATTTGTGTTCCAATATTGGTGTGTATATGTTTACATTTGTTATTTCCTTCCAATACACTTACCCCTTTGTCGCTATATAATGATCTTTGCCTCTTATTTTAGTTTTTAATTGAAAGTCTATTTTTTTTTTCTGATCAGCCTATCTACCCTGCTCTCTTTGGGTCTCCACTTGCTTGAAATATCTTTTACCATCTCTTTGCATTCAGCTTGTGAATGTACTTAAAATTGATGTACTTATCTTGTAGGCAGCATGTAAATGGGTCTTGTTTTTATAAATATTCTTCTCTTTTAATTGGAGCATTTAAGCCTTTTACATTTAAGGTAATAATTGTTAGACAAGGACTAGCATCATTATTTTATTGATTACTTTCTAATTGTTTTGTAGTTCCTTAGTTTCTTAATAAATTTCTAATTTATTCACATATTGTTTCCTGAGTTTATTGATTTGTCTGTTATCTTTAGTCTTGCTGAGCTTTCTTAAAATTGTTTTGAATTCTTTCTCAGATAATGTACAAATTGTATCCTTGAGGTCAGTTACTGATATCTGTGCATTTGAGAACATAGTCATCTCTTCCAGTCTTTCTGTATTTACTTCAGTAAGGAAAAATAGTCACCTGGAGAGAGCTGTAAGCATGCTAGCAGGGAAGGGTGCAGCATCTTAGGTTCCTGGGAAAGCGCAATGGTACAGTCTTCATGCCACTCCATTGGCTAAGGTTGATATTGGCCACATAGTGGAAGACTTCTTGGCCAAACCTGCAGAGAACCTGCCAGTGGCTGAAGTTGCCAAGGTCTTCATGATCTTTACTTTTCTTTCTTTCCTTCCTTTCTTTCTTCCTCTTTCTTTTCATTCCTTATTTCCCATTCTTTCTCTTCCTCTTTCCCTTTCTTTCTCTTCCCCTCTCTCTATCTTTCTTTCTTTCTCTGCCCATGGGAGGAAGTTGTAGCTAAGGGTAAGGATCCTCTTGGAGCCTGGATTGGCATGCTGAAACTCAGAGAAGTACTGGAGCAAGGATCATGCATATGTGGATTTATCACAGATGCACCTGTAGTAGTGCTGGTGTCTAGGGTTTGGGTGTGTGCAAATATCCTATAAAACTGATACATGGGTTTCAGGGTATCATTGTTGTAACTTAAACCGAGTAACTTTCAGAGGATCACTCCAGCTGGTAAGGGTGGGGTAATGCAGCAGTATCATATGCCTGAGATGGGAAGTTGTAGTAGGGGTTTGGGCCCAGGAGGTAAGATGCAGTAATAGCACAGCCTGGGGGATAGTAATATGTCAAAGTCTCAACTTTGGCCCCAGTGATCAGTCACAGGATAACAGGAGCACAATTCAGGCGGTTGTCTATTAAAGCCATGTGTCAGGACCTGGGGAACTGGGCATAGAGCAGTGGTAGCATGGCTCTGGTAACGAGAGTTCAGAGTTTAGGACAGCAGCAGCTCATTCTCAGCAATGATGAGTCAGCACCTCAACCTTTCAGGGGGGTAGGGCTCAGGGCAGTAGCAAAACCCCTGACACAGATGGGTCACAGATATACCCTAGAACCTCAAAGGATGGGGCTAAGGGCAACAAGGGCCCTTCTTAGCAATGATGGTTTAGAGTTTTAATCTCAGATGGAGGATGGGGGAGGGGTGAGGCTCAGGGTAATAGCAGCACCCTTTGCAATGGCTACTCAGGGCTGCAACCTGGAAACTGGTGGGTAGGGGTTAGGGAGATAGCTACGTGGCCAGTATGATGGCAGCCAGAATATGGCTTGGGGCCAGGAAGAGAAGCTCAGGGTAGCAACAGCATCTCTCTTGATAAAGATTTAGCATTGAATCCTGGAAACCAGTGCATAGGGCTGGATTGCTATCCCTGTGATTCTATATTGTTAGCTCCATGACTCTATTAGTACTATATCAGTAGAACTCTGACACTGCTTTGAAAATAAAGGCATTATTCAACATAGCAAGAAAAAAAGGATATGTGTTGGGGGCCAGGGGAGGAGTGATATCAATCAATTCCAATTCCTCTCATTAGAGAACCCCATAGCTTTTGCCCACACTCAAACTTTTCTGATCAGCCAAATTAGACTATCTGCTATACAAATATTCATATGTGTCAGTCTCTGTAATAGACACCATTTAATCTGCTGGAAGCTGTTTAATGTGAGAGGTATTACCTGGCTTTCACAAACATACAAAGGCTTAAAAAAATTCAGTTTCTTGTCCAAAATCACAGAAAGTATAATATGTATTGATGAAGAGCCACTGACCTCTAGGCCTAAAATACTCTTTAACCTTTTGTTCTCAAGTTTCAAATTTCAGCCACATTGGAATACAGAGAGTTTCTACTTAAAAGGAAATGTTACATATACATACCAACTAAAACTCGACATATTGAAATATTTTTCTCAGTGTACTTTGCTTGTTCAAGTAGGCTGATTATGATCAAAACAAAATTTTTAAAATCACAACATTATCAACACAGAATACATCAGAACTTCTTGATATGGTGCTGGTGAGAACTTCATTTTCTGACCTTTAGACACAGTTATAATCTATACTTCAGGATTTTTCACTTTCCATCATGATAAGATTACAGCCACATTTCAGTCATAGCTACTCTATCTCTTATTGCAAGTCCTTCATAAACCTATTCGTTTGCTGTGGCAGTTTTTCTGCAAACTCAATTATTCTTATACACTCAAAATTGCACTTCTAACAATAATAAGTATTTCATCTCTCTTCATATAACAGCTGCTTGGGTGCTAGTGTTGTTTAGAATTTCCCTGAAGTCCAACCCAGAAAAGATGCATTTTAAAGATCAGCCTTTGGATTCAATAGTGTTTGAACAAATCCTCTTCCTATGAGCACTCTAAACTCAAGGAGTAAGTCAACTTAGGTGGCCAATTACTCATTGTTTAAGAATGAGGATAGGAAATACATGAATCTTATACAATTGATCTACTAACTGTAAGAAATATGCCAAGAGAATACCTCTTACTTGTGATGGTTTTTCTGTAGACTGATGAACACTAACAAAAAGATGTTAATCTATTTTATTCTAACCTGGCTGATAATGTTCATAAGCTGATGAAAAAACCACTTAGTCCTAATTTTGAAATTACTTTATCTCACATTTCCAAGTGTTCTACAAATTAATTAATATATTTCCAATAGATTTTTGGAATTGGATAATAGCAAGACAATTTTGACAATGTCACACAGATTAAAGTTTCCGACACATGTATACGATCTAACCTAAGCTGGAATTATAAATTTAGTTTCTAGGTCACAATTATTTTTCCCTTCCATCCTCATTCCTTATTCACTCAGTATATTGTAACACTATTCACTTCACTTCTTTTGACCTTTCCACGTGTCCATCGGAATTTTTCGCTTTCCTTCATGCATTACCAATATTGTTTATTGAACATATAATATGTGCCATTGGGCTAAGATTTAAGTATAGAAAAATAACTTAAACGGGAAAATGCACATAATGGAGGAGAGGGGTTTAGGTTAAGTTTTACCTGTGAGATCATAAATGTTTTTATGAGGTACTTATGATGAGGAAGAAAGGAGCAATCAGTTTTGGAAGAGAATAGATGAGATATCACATGAGGATAACAAATGTTCTATGATTTACTCCTTTTTAAATTTTCCTGGATTTACTGAGATACAGTTGACATATAACTTGTATAAGTTTAGGTATACAATGAAATAATTTAGTACATATATCATAAAATAATTAATCTAGGGTTTACTAACACCTCTATCACCTATCATAATTATGTATCTGTTTTGTATTGAGATCATGTAGATTTACTTTTTGCAGCTTGCATGTGTATAATAGAGTATTATTTATTAAAATTATCTGTTATATATTAGATCTACACAATTTGTCTTAAAACCAACTTTGTACCCTTTGACCAACTTCTGTCATTTCCTCCTAGGCAACAGTCATTCTAAACTCTGTTTATATGAGCTCTTTTTTAATTCCACATATAAATGACAGTATATTTTTCTTTTTCTGTCAGACTTACTTCACTTATCATAATGCATTCAAGGCCCATCTACAGTGTTGCAAATAGCAGGATTTCCTTTCTTTCCATTCACTTTTGGATACTTAGGTTGTTTCCATAGCTTAGCTATTGTGAATAATACTGCAGTGGTCAAGAGTACAGATAACTCTTCTAGATCTTATTTTTATTTCTTTTGGATACATACACAGAATTAGAATTGATGGAGTATAAGGTAGTACTGTCTTTAATTATTTAAGGACTCACCATATTGTTTTCCACAGATGTTTCTACAATATACATGATGGCTCCCTCTTTTTCACATCCCTGCCACCACTTTTCTTTTGTCTTTTTGATGATAGCCACTCTAACAGGTGTAAGATGATGTCTTTTTGCTGTTTTGATTTGCTTATCTCTGATGATTGGAAATGCTGTGCATATTTTTGTGTACCTGTTGGCTATTTGTATATCGTCTTTGGAAAGATATATATTCACTTACTTGGCCCCTTTATAAATTATAGTGTTTGATTTTCTGCTATTGAGTTATATGTTATATATTTTGAATATTAACCTCTCATCAGATATATGATTTATAAATATTTTAATGATTCAATATATTGACCTTACATTTTGTTGATTGTTTCTTTTGCTATGAAGAGGCTTTTTAGTTTGATGTAGTCCTACTTACTAATTTTTGCTCTTGTTGCTTGTGCTTTTGGTATCATATACCAAAAAACATTGCCAAGACCCATATCTCAGATCATTCTTGCTAATTTTCTCTGAACTTAATATAGGTTTAGGTATTATGTTTAAGTCTCTAATCCATTATGATTAAGTTTTGTGAGTAATGTAATATAGAGATCCAATTTTATGTTTCTGTATACATTTATCCTGTCTTCCTAAAACTATTTATTGAAAAGACTACACTTTCTCCATGTAGCATTCTTGGCTCCTTTGTGAAATGTCAGTCAATTATATATGCATAAACTTATTTGGGGGCTTTTAAATTTTCATTGGTCTATGTCTATCTTTATGCTAGTATCATACCTTTGTATCATTATAGTTTTGCAGTATAGTTTGAAAGGAAAAATGTGATGCCTCCCTGCTTTTTTTCTTTTGCAGGATTGTTTTGGCTATTAAGAGTCTTTTTGGGTTCTATATAAATGTTAAGAATTTTTTTAATTTTTACAAAAAATACCACTAGAATTTTTTTTGATCTACACTGAATCTATAGATGGCTTTGTGCAGTAAGGACTTTTAAACAATATTTTTTTTCAGTTCCCAAACATGGACTATCTTTCCATTCATTTGTATCTTTAATGTCGTCCATAATAGTCTTGTATTTTCAGTATGTAGACATTTTAGCTCCTTGATTAAATTTATTCCTAAGGATTTTTGTTTGTAATGCTATTAAAATTAAATTCAATGACATTATATATTATTCTTTACATTTTTCATGTTTCCTTGTTGTTATATAGAGATGGAGCTAGTTTTTTTATACCGATTTTGGACCCTGCATCCTTATTTAATGTGTTAATTACTTCATAAACTTTTTTGGTGAAGTCTGTAGTATTTTCCATATATAAGATCATATCATACACAAATATTATTTCTTTTTTTCTGATTTGGATGTCTTTCATATCTTTCCCTGGCCTAATTTTTTCTGGGTAGGACTTCCAGTACTATAATAGGGGTAGTAAGATGGGCATATTTGTCTGTTCCTGATATTAAGGAAAAGCTTTCAATCTTTCATTGTGGAGTATGATGTTTATTAGCTATAGGATTGTCAAATATGACTGTTATATTACTCAGTTATGTTGATTCCTTACCTATTCTTTTACATTTTTATCATAAAAAGTTATATTTGTCAAATGCTTTCTCCATATCTATTGAGATGATCAAGAGATTTTTATCTTTATATTAATGTAGCGTATCATATTTATCAATTTACATATATTGAGCCAGACTTGCATTCTAGGGATAATTCCACTTAATCATAGTATATGATTATTTTAATCTTTTGTTAAATTTCGTTTGCTAATATTTCATTGAAGATTTTTACATCTATATTAAATCAGGTATATTGGTTTTTAGTATACTTTTCTGGTAGCATTCTTATCTGGCTATGGAATAGGGCAATGGTGTTCCAGTAAAAAGCGTTTGGGAATGTTTCTACCTCTTCAATCTTTGGAAGAGCTTAAGAAGAAGTGGCATTAATTCTTCTTTAAATGTTTGGTAGAATCACCAGGAAATCATGTGATCTTTTACTTTTCTGTATTGGGAGGCTTTTGAATACTCATTTTATCTCCTTACTCACTGTAGGTCTACTCATGTTTTCTATTTCTTCATGATTTTGTCTTATAAGGTTGTATGTCTCTAAGAATATATCCATTTCAAGTAGCGTAATCAAATTGTTGCTGTATAATTCATGATAACATCATATTAACCTTTGCATTTTCATGTAGTCAGTTTTAATGTCCCCCCATTTTATTTCTCATTTCTATAAATTTTTTAGTCTAACTAATGGTAATTAATTTTATCTTTTCAAAAAGAGTTCTTAATTTTTATCTTTTTTTCTTGGTCTTTATTTCTACTCTAATAATTTTTATTTCCTTCTTCCTCAAAATGTGCAGCCTAGTTTGTTCTTGTTTTTATACTTCCTTGAGGTGTAAAGTTAGGTTGTTGAGTTGAAATCTTTCTTTTCTCTCAGTGTTGTTTTAACTTCCTTTTTAGATCTCCTCTTGCAGCATCCCACAAGTTTTGATGTGTTCTATTTCTATCTTTCCTTGTGTTAATATATTTTTGATTTCCCCTTTGATTTCTTCTTTGAACCATTGATTATTCATGATTGAATTGTTTCTTTTCTAAGTATTTGTGAATGTTCCACTTTTCTTCTTGTTATTGATTTGTAACTTCATATCATTGTGGTAGGAAAAGATACTTTGTATAAGTTTCATCTTATATTTGCTAAGACATCTTTTGTGATCTATCATATGATGCTTTTTGACAATGTTCCATGTGCACCTGAGAGTAATGTGTTTTCTGCTACTGTTGGATGAAATATTTTATTGTCTGTTAGGTCCACTTGGTAAAGTCTATTTCAGTCTAACATTTGACTTTCTGTCTGAATTATTTATCTATATTGAAAGTGGTATATTGAAGCTTCCTACTATTTTTTATGCTATTGTCTATTTCTCCCTTCAGAGATATATATTTGCTTAATTTTTAGTTGCTGCAATGTTGTGTGCATATATATATTCTCCTGTTGAACTGACCCCTTTACCATCATATAATGACCTTATTTATCTCTTGCTACCTTTCTTGGTTTTAAGGCAATTGTATCTCTTACAAGTATAGCTACTCTTACTCTTGGTTTCTGCTTTCATACAGTATCTTTTTTAAGATATAAGTGTTCAGCCTTGAAGCTGAAGTGAGTCTCCTGTAGGTTGCATATAGCAGGGTCTCTTTTACTTTTAATCTCTCCAGCCACTCCATGAATTTAGAATGAAGAATCCAATCCATTTACATTTAGAATAATCATTGATAGGTAAGCCCTTACAAATGTCACTTTATTAACTGTTTTTAGTCTGTATGTAGAGCCTTGTTTCTTTCTCCTTCTTGCTGCCTTCCTTTGTGATTTTCTATTGTGCTATGCTTCAACTGCCTTCTATTTATCTTGTGTGAATCTACTGCAAGTTTTGTCTTATGGGTTCATGAGCCTTATAAAAATATTTATAACAGGAATTCCCATCGTGGTTAGGGAAAACGAATCCAACTAAGATCCATGGGGATATGGGTTCAATCCCTGGCCTCACTAATTATGTCAGGGATCCATTACCATGGGCTCTGGTGTAGGTTGCATACATAACTCAGATCCTCTGTTGCTGTGGCATGAACTGGCAGCTGTAAATGTGATTCAACCCTAGCCTAGGAACTTTTGTATGCCATGGGTGCAGCCCTAAAAATAAAAAAAGAAAAAAGTTTAAAACAAAGTCTATCTTACCCTGATAACAATTGAACTTCAATTGCAATAAAAAACATAACCTTTTACTCCTTTTTATGTTTTGTAACTATAGCTATATTTATATAATTGACAAATAACATTGTGTTCATTTAAGATATAAAATATATTAACTTGATATATTTAGATAATCTGACATGATGGCCATTCTTGTCATATTTAGCACCTTTATGATATTATATAATTATACTTTTTTTAGTAGTTTTATGAAATAATGCCACTTTCAGCAACATGGATGCAACTAGAGATTATCATACTAAGTAACAACAAAGAGAAGGACAAATACCATATCATATCATTTATATGTGGAATCTAAAATATGGCACAAATTAACCTATACTGAAAACAGAAACAGACTCACAGATATGGAGAACAAACTTGTTGTTGCCACAGGTGAATGGGGAGGGAAAGGGATAGATTGGGAGTCTGGAACTAATAGATGCAAACTATTGTATTTAGAATGGATAGACAATACAGTCCTACTCTACAGCACAGGGAACTATATCCAATCTCCTAGGATAGACCATGATGGAAAATAACATAAAAAAGAAAGTATGTATGCATATGACTGAATCACATGTTCCACAGCAGAAATTGTCACAACATTGTAATCAAGTAAAGTTTAATCAAAAAAAGAAAAAAATAATAATTAGGTTCTGGTCTCTTTGCAGGTTTGATGAATACAAAATGTACTGTTATCTATATTCATTATAAGGTGCATTGGATCTTTATAGCTTATTTACTACTCATTGCAAGTTAGTACCCTGGAACTTCATTTGTCTTACCACCACTCCAACCACCTCCCCACTAACCACTATTTTACCCTTTACCTTACAACTTTACTAAAAATCATTGCTTAGTTCCAACAGTATTTTCATTGAGTCTTTGGGGTTTATAATATATATAAACTCATGTCATCTGCAAATAGTTAAAATTTTACTTATTCTATTTCTACTTGGATTTATTTATTTCTTTGTCTTGCCTCATTTCTATTTCTAGGACTTATAGTAGTACATTAAATAGAAGTGGTGGGATATTTGCCTTATTCCTGTTCTTAGAGAAAAACCTTTAATTTATTTCTCCATTGAGTATAATGTTAGCTGTGGTTTTGTTATATATGGCTTTTATTATGTTGAGGTATATTCCTATTGTCAATGGTTTTTATAATAAAAAGATTATTTATTGTATTTTGTCAAATTTTTTTCTACATTTATGGAGATGATTATGTGATTTTTACGTTTCATTTTACTGATGCAATGTATGTATTTATTTGTGTATTTTGAACCATTCTCATATCTAAGGAATGAATCCCAATTTTTCATTGTGCATAATCCTTTTAATGTTTTTATGAATTTGCAAATATCTGTTGGGAATTTTTGAACCTATATTAATTAGGAAGATTGGGCTATATTTTTCCTTTTTTTGTGGTGTCCTTATCTGTTTTTGGTATTAACGGAATACTGGAATCATAGAATGAGTTAGGTTGTATAAATGAGTTTGGATTTACTGGATGAGTTTTGGAATGGGTAGTGTTAATTCTTCTTTTAATCTTTGGTAAAATTTGGTAGAATTCTGTGTTAGAGGTGTCAAATAGTCAATCTTTGACTTGTGTTGGTCTGTTCACATTTTCTATTTCTTCCTGATTCACTTTTGATAGGTTGTATGTTTCTAGGAATTACTTTTTTTCTTCTAATCATATAATTTATTGGCATATAATTATTCATAGTAGTCTTTTGTGATTTTCTGTATTTGTCTAGTCAGTTTTAATATCTCCTCTTTCATTTCTTATTTGAGTATTTTCTAATTTTTACTTAGTCTAGCTAAGGGCTAGTCAATTTTGTTTCCTTTTTTGAGAACTGGATCTTAGTTTTATTGATCCTTTCTATGGTATCTATATCATTTATTTTATCTCTGATTTTTTAATGTCCTTTCTTTTTCTAACTTTGGCATTGATATTTTCTGCTTTTTCTAGTCCCTTGAGGTGTAAAGTTAGGTTGTTTTTCATAATTTATTTATATATGTTTATTGCTATATATTCTCTTCTAAGAACTAATTTACTGAATCTCACATATTTTAATGTGTTGTATTTTCATTTAATAATATATTTCCCTTTTTCTTTGATCCATTGGTTGTTTAGAAGTGTGTTGTTTACTTGCTACCTTCTTCTAGAATTTGTTTTCCTCTCAATGTGATTTCTAATTTCATACCATAATCGGTCAGTTTCATTCTTCTTAACTTTCCTATATTTACCCTAGTATATGATTTATCCTTTAGGAAGTTTTGCTGCTATTGGATGGAATTTTCTATATATTACTGTTAAACCCATTGGGCCTAAAGTATGACTCAGTTCTGATATTTTATTAATTTTCTGTCTTGATACTCTAACAGTAAGGTATTGGAGTCCCCCGATAGTCTATGGGTCCCCATTTTTTTTTTTTTTTACCCACTCAGGCACTCTATCCCTTTTGATCAGTGAGTTAAATCCATTTACATTAAGGTTGATTCCTTGGTAGAGACTTATTACTGCCATCTTAACTTTTGCCTTCTTATCCATTTTTATCTTCATTGTACCTTTTTCCTTCTGTTTCAAATTATCTTTATAAATTGTTGGTTTTCCATGGTGATTTTCTCATTCATCACTATTTTTATGTATCTAAGTCTTGGGTTTGTGGTTATCCAGAGGTTTACACAAAACATCTCATAGGTAAAACAGCAGCTTGTTGTCATTTGCCTACACGTTTCTATTCTTTTATTCCTCCCCTTTTATATATCTAATATCACAAACTACCTCTTTTAAGTTATGAATTCAGTAACAAATTTTAGTAGCTTATTTTAATACTCCTTATTTTAACCTTTATCCTATAATTATATAATAAACTTCTAAAATAGAGTCACAGTTTTCTAATTGTGACTATTACCTTTTTCAGTTTTGTATGTTCTTTTATTTTTTGTGTCCCTAATTTGTGCCTTTTTGTTTCAGCTTGAAGAACTCCCTTCAACATTTCTTTCAAGGCAGGTCTAATGCTGGTAAACTCTCTCACCTTATTGTTCTGGGAAAGCCATTATTCCTCCTTCACATATGAAGGATAATTTTGTCATATTCTTTTAATATTTTGGATATAGAATTCTAATTTTCCTAGTCCCTAGAGTTTCTGCTGAGAAATCTGCTGATAGTCTAATGGTGCATCAATTGTTCAGTTACTTTCTCTTATTCCCCTCCTTGGCCACTTTTTAAATTCTTCATCATTGATTTTTGTTTACAATTTCCTTATAATATGTCTTGAAGAAGTTTTGTTTTTTTTTGTTTTTTTTAATCCACAAAGCCAATAGAATGCCTTGTTATGTCCAGTTACTTCCCCCAGGTTTATTTAAATAACACTCTGCTCCCTTCTCTCTCCCTTTTCACCTCTGGTATACCCATCATTATTATCATTGGTTTTTCTAACCAAGTTTACTAGCTTTCCTAAAATTTCTTTACTTTATTCAAATCTTAATTCTATCTCCTCTTCCATCTGAATCATTTCTAAATTTCTCTCTTCTAGTTCACCTATTCTTTGTCTCAGTCATTGAGTTCTGCTGCTTTAGAGTTTATTCGGTTCTTTTTTATAATTTCAATTTCTTTGAAAATGTACTCTTTCTCTTCATTAATTTTATCTCTGAGATTTTTTTGAATTTCCTCTCTGAGCTTTATTAATAACTTCTTGAATTTCTTCCTAATAGCTTTAGTTGTACTATTCCATATCTTTGAGGCAGTTGCTGAAAAACTGTCATTTTGTTTTTGTGGTACTATATTACCATGAATTTCTATAGTTTGTCATTAAATGTGTATTTGCTGTAACATGTGAAGTAGCAAGTACCTTTCTTATTTACAAAATGCTTTGTTTCCTTGACTCTAACATTGTAACATAAAGGCATTTTTTTTAAATCTCTTTTTTTTAATTGGAAAGTGATGATATAGCACATGTTTTGGCTTCTCACTGGACTCTGTTCCTTCTACTATACTTTGGGTGTACACATAAAAGGAAATCTATCGCAGAGTTGCAGGACATGTGGGATTAGCACATGGGTCTTTGAGGGTCCCAAAGTCATTAGTTGAATCTTTGATTGGAAGAATATCAGAGGTCTATTGATGGATCTCCTGGTGAAATCCTAGAGCAGATAGCAGGAAACATTCCCTTGAATATTTTTGGTCTGCCTGCCTTCTTGCCTTTTCTTATTCTTCCCCCAGTCACAGAGGCCCTTTCTCAGAAATCTGTATTCTGCCTGGGAGAAACAGGTCTCCCCAGCTATAACCTTTGTGGTGGTTGCACATATCCCTTCCTTAGAAGTAGCTTCTGTCATTACTGCCACCACAGCAATCCCCAAGTCAGCTCTGGGAAGAGAGGTCTACTTGGGCCTTTTGTATGTCTCCAAACTTGCCTCTATCCTGCTCATCTGGCTTGCCAAAATCTCCTGCAAGGTTGGCAAGACTTCCAAAAATTCATACCTCTTGTGAGTATTTTTCCAGTTTTGTACTCTCCAGTTTACCTCTTTCCTGAAATGGTACTCGATGATGGGGCAGGCTCATGAGTTAGAGCTGCACCAGTCTTTGAGGTAAAAGATTTATGTTTGGATGCAAACGGGGTGTATCTCTCAGATGTCCTGATATACTATGCAGAGGTCCCTTTGTTTGGTCTTTGATGTTCTGTTAGCCATTAATCAAAACGGAGAGAAAAAAGGAAAAAAAAAAACATTTCCTGCTATGATGCTGACATCAACTACAGTGACTTTTAATATTTTTTGTTCTTTAACCTTTACATTAACCTTCATATATAAGTAGTTTACCCATTACTATATTGCAATAGCATAGTATTCTTAATATGACTATATTCTTACCTTTATAAGTGTATTATGTTTTCATGGTGCCTTCTGCTTACTGAATTCTTTTCAACATTTCTCATAAGGAAGTTTAGAGTAAATACATTTCCTAAGCTTTTGTTTGTTTATCTCACTTTCATTTATGACAGATAAGTTTGCTCAGTAAGTTATACTTTGTTGGAAGTTTATTTCTTAGTGCTTTGAATATATAACCTTTTCTCTCCTGGCCTACAATGTCTCCACTGAGAAAGCTGCTTGATATCTTTATAGAAGAATACTTGTATATACAAAAAAGTTATCTTATTTTAAAAAACTTATAACAAGTTACTTTTAAAATATGGCTTTCAATTTGATTTTAGACAGTTTTATCATAATATGTATTGTAGAAAATAATTTTAATAATTGAAATTTTGGGGTCACTTATCAGCTTCATGTACTTGGATGTCCATATCACTTCGCAGATTTGTGAATTTCTCAGCCATTTATTCCTTGAACAAGTTTTCTACCCTCTTCATCTCTCTTTTCCTTCTGGCACTCCATTGTTTATCTTGATGGTATCCTATGAGTCCCATATGCTTTCTTTTTTCCTGTCCATTCCTTTTGTTTTGGTTCCTTTGATAGATCAATTGAAATTATGCAAACAATCTTCTAACTCACCTCGTATCTCTGTTGCTTTGTCAGGTCTGCTGTTGAAACTCTGTTGAATTCTTTTTTATTTATCGTTATTTACCCAATACAATTTTTTTCCTACTGTACAGCATAGTGACCCAGTAACACATACATGTATACATTCTTTTTCTCTCCTGTTATCATCCTCTGTCATAAGTGATTAGAGATAGCTCTCAGTGCTAAACAGCAGGATCTCATTGTTAATCCATTCCAAAAGCAATAGTTTGCATCCGTTAACCCCAAACTTCCAATTCATCCCACTCCCTCCCCCTCCCCCTGGGCAACCACAAGTCTATTCTCTGAGTCCATGATTTTATTTTCTATGGAAAGGTTCATTTGTGCCATATATTAGATCCCAGATGCAAGTGATATCATATGGTATTTATCTTTCTCTTTCTGACTTACTTCACTCAATAGGAGAGTCTCTAGTTCAATCCTGTTACTATAAATGGCATTATTTTGTTCTTTTTAATGGCTGAGTAGTATTCCATTGTATAAATATACCACATCTTCTAAATCCAATTGTCTGTAAATGGACATTTGGGTTGTTTCCATGTCTTGGCTATTGTGAATAGTGCTGCAGTGAATAGGCAGGTGCATGTGCTTTTTGTCTTTTGTCTTTGTTGTTGTTGTTGTTGTTGTTGTTGTTGTTGTTGTTGTTGTTGCTATTTCTTGGGCCGCTCCCACGGCATATGGAGGTTCCCAGGCTAGGGGTTGAATCGGAGCTGTAGCCACTGGCCTACGCCAGAGCCACAGCAACGCAGGATCCGAGCCGCGTCTGCAACCTACACCACAGCTCACGGCAACGCCGGATCGTTAACCCACTGAGCAAGGGCAGGGACCGAACCCGCAACCTCATGGTTCCTAGTCGGATTCGTTAACCACTGTGCCATGACAGGAACTCCGAGTGCATGTGCTTTTTTAAGGAACGTTTTGTCCATATATATGCCCAAGAGTGGGGTTGCTGGGTCATATGGTAGTTCTATGTAGTTTTCTAAGGTACCTCCATACTGTTCTCCATAGTGGCTGTTCCAGTTTACATTCCTACCAACAGAGCAGGAGGGTTCCCTTTTCTCCACACCCCCTCCAGCACTTGTTATTTGTGGACTTATGAATGATGGCCATTCTGACTGGTGTGAGGTGGTATCTCGTGGGAGTTTTGATTTGCATTTCTCTAATCATCAGGGATGTTGAGCATTTTTTCATGTGCTTGTTGGCCATCTGTATATCTTCCTTGGAGAATGGTCTATTCAGGTCTTTTGCCCATTTTTTCCATTGGGTTGTTGGCTTTTTTTTTTTTGCTATTGAGTTCTATAAATTGTTTGTATATTTTAAAAATTAAGCCCTTGTCAGTTGCATCATTTGAAACTATTGTCTCCCATTCTGTAATTTGTCTTTTTGTTTTCTTTATGGTTTCCTTTGCTGTGCAAAAGCTTGTCAGTTTGATTAGGTCCTGTTGGTTTATTTTTGCTTTTATTTCTGTTGCTTTGGGAGACTGCCCTGAGAAAATATTCATGATGTTGATGTCAGAGAATGTTTTGCCTATGTTCTCTTCTAAGAGTTTGATGGTGTCTTGTCTTATATTTAAGTCTTTAAGCCATTTTGAATTTATTTTCGTACATGGTGTGAGGGTGTATTTTGGTTTCATTGATTTACATGCAGCTGTCCAGGTTTCCTAGCAATTCTTGCTGAAAATACTGTCTTTTTCCCATTTAATGTTCTCGCCTCCTTTGTCAAAGATTAGTTGATCGTAGGCATCTGAGTTTATTTCTGCATTTCCTATTCTGTTCCATTGGTCTGTCTGTCTGTTTTGATACCAGTACCACACTGTCTTGATGACTGTGACTTTGTAATATTGCCCAAAGTCTGGGAGAGTTATGCCTCCTCCTCGGTTTTTGTTTCTCAGGACTGCTTTGGCAATTCTGTGTCTTTCATGTTTTCTTATAAATTTTTGGATGGTTTGTTCTAGTTCTGTGAAAACTGTCATGGGTAATTTGGGTAGTATGGCCATTTTTATAATATTAATTTTTCCACGCCAGGAGCATGGAATATCTTTCCATTGTCTTCATTATCATTTGTGTCAAGGTATTTTTAAATTTCTTTCTCCTCTCTCCTTCTCTACAATGGTGCCTTGTCTCTCCTGTGGGTCCAGACATTCTTCCAGGTTCCCTCTGCCTTGGCTTTCCACTCCCCAGCTCTTAGTGTACTACTCCCCCCGCCTTCACAGCACACCACTCCCTAGTCCCTTAGGCTGTCTCCACACCATCAACCACAGCCTTCTCCCAGGAACTGGCCTCTGGAGCCTAAATCTCAGTGCCCAGCCCCCACCTAAACATCTCAGACTGTGGTGTCTGTGCCAGTGGTTCAGATGATCTATGCGTCTCTCACTCTGCCTTTTGGTTCTCAGACGCTGCTGTGCTTTTCACAGATTCTTGGAGATCCCTCTGATTCAGCTGATCTTTCTGTTGGTTAGGTGGCTTCCCAGGATGTGGGTTCCCTTTCTCCTTCACAGCTCCCTCCTCTCTTTTTTCTTTTGTTCTACCCAGTATGTCAAGAATTTTTTGCCCTTTTTGGAAGTTTAAGTTCTTCTGCCAGCATTCAGTTGATGTTCTGTGCAAGTTTTGTATGTAGATTTTTTTTAATGTGTTTGTGGTAGAGGGTGAGTGCTTCCTCTTACTCTTCTGCCATCTTGCCTCCTTCTCTCACTGTTGAATCCTTTAGCTCACACATGGTACCCACACCTCCAAATTTCTGTTAGATTCCTTTTTATGTTTTTTCTTTGTGGGACTTTTCATTTTGTTTATGTACTTTTAAAAAATGTAATTGAATTGTTTATCTGTGTTCTGTTGTAGCTCTCTCATCATCTTTATAACAATTACTTGAATTCTGTATTGGACAACACCTGGATCACCTCTTATTTGGTACCACTTAGTTAAGGTTTTATTGTATTCCTTGGGTGGACTCATGATTCTCCAATTCTTTATGCTCCCCATAGCCTGGCATATGTATCTGCACATATGAAGAAGTTACCTTTTCCACACTCTATGGATGAATTGTTAAGAGAAGACTTTTACCTTAAGATGAAGGTATCCTTGAGCATACTAAAAGCCTAGGTATGGTTGTACAGGGCTACAAGTATGTGGGTTTGTAGTAGCATTATATCCAGTGGTTTGTGTAATCTTAATGTCTCTATGGTTCACAGAATCAAAAATTGTGTATTCTTTGGTGAGCACTACAAGGCAGTTGAGGGTATTAACAGTAACCTCAAGGGATTCTGTGGTCTACAGTAGTACCTCTTGGTTCAGGAGCTAAGAACTGGGATGAGTAATGGTTGTGGCTGGAGCCACTGTGTGCACTCAGTAGGCTATGGGGGAAATCTAAAAGTATTCATGTAGTGGTGGGAAGAAGCCATGCAGCAAGGGGCAGGGCCAACTTCAGGCTTACTGGCAGCTGTAGGTGCCCTGAATATAGGCATATTCTCTATAACTAACTACTCCTGGACTTTAACACTGCAGTGGAGGCCAGTGATGTGTACCAAGTAGACAGTGTGCAAGTGCACAGGTGGAGAGATCTGTACTGAGTGCATGCCAGGTGTTCAAGGTATTAAATAGGGGTTCTAGACTGGTGTTCTTACACTTACAAAGCCACAGAGGTCTCTGCTTGCAGCTGGCATCTACAAATGCAAATATCTATGGAGAGAAAATATATAAAATAAGATAGCTATCTTTGGAGGTTGAGCTGGCCCTTAGTATCTTCTATAGTGTAATTTGCTGGTTTTTTTCTGCAGAGTAGCTCACTGTGATCCATGATCACTCCTAAAACATGGCTGCTATTGGTGGCCAGTGTTTGCTCTCGTGTTCCTTGACATCACTATATGTCTTGGCTTTGCTGGATTGTGTTGGGGGGGGACCATAGAAAGACCTTCATGGGATGTCTCAAAAGGCTGGAAAAGCTAATTACTCACCCCAATCTTTCTTTCATTTTAAAGGAAGCTTTTTGTAACTGAGAAGTTCCCTCTTCGTGCTAAGCAGTATCAGCTTGGTTAGAAGGATGATGCCTGGAAAATGAAGCCTTCTCCCTTCTCATTCATTCTCTTCTTCATGTGTTTTTATTCTGATTTGTTGATAAATTTTCTTAAGTAGACTCCAGAGTCCTTCCAATCTATCTTTATTTGTGGATAGCTGTTTATTTGTTAATGTTTGTCAGGATATGGAAACTGTGTTTTCCTACATCTACATTTTGGTCTTCATCCTAGGATGTATTCTTGAGGAAGATTAAAAGAAAAATAGTATTTAGCATCAAAAGGTATAAAAAGAACAAGATAGAATATGGGGATTCAAGGCAGAGAAGGACTTGAGCCCACCACCTCTTAGGAAAACACAAAAATATAATGGGATGGTAGGAGGGGTGCCTTTATGATATAATCAAATTCCATTCCTGATGTGTAGGTGACCCAATAACTGGAAAATAATTATATCACATAAGTTTTCCCACAGGAATTGGAGGCTGAGGGTCTTGCATTGGGAGTAGGAGCCCCCAGAGCATTTAGCTTTAAAGTCCTTGGGATTTAACTGCAGGAGCTCCACAAGACTGAGGGATACAATGAAACCTCCCTTGGAGGGTCCACACAGTTCTCATATGTGCTGGGATCCAGAACAAAAGAGTGAATTCATAGGAGACTTGTTCACACATACCTGTAGGACTTGGAGGGTCTCTTGCACCAGTATGGATATCTGTGTCTCACTGTGGGGCAAGAATACTGGTTCTGGAGTTCCCAATGTAAAGGTGATTAGTGTGAGCTCTCCAGGGGGGTCACCATTTTTGGCAATAAGACGTGGTCTCACCCAACAGTCTACATGCTTCAGTGCTGGGATGCCTCATGCCAAATAACCAATAGGGTGAGAACAAAACCCCACCTATCAATAAGCAGACACCTCTAAACACATCCATTTATGGAGCCCTGTTTAGCAGTGGGACAAAAACCCAAGTCCACCTACCAATGGGCAGGCACCAGTCCCTTCCAGCAGGAAGCATGGACAAGCTCCTGAACCAACCTCACCCATAAGGGTACAGACACTGGAAGCAAGAGGAAGTATGATCCTGTGGCCTGTGGAAAGGAGACCACAAACAAAGCTAGACTAAGTAAGTTAACAGAGAATTGTGTTCCAGATGAAGAAACAAGATAAAACTAAGAACTGAGTAAAGTGGAGATAGGAAATCTATCTGAAAAATACTTCAGAGAAATGATAGTAAAGATGTTCTGAGATCTAAGAAAAAGAATGGAGTCACAGACAAAAAAGATATAAGATATGCTTAACAAAGGGCTAAAATATTTAAAATCAAAGATGAACAATAAAGTACTTCAAGTGAAAAATACACTAGAAGGAATCAATATCAGATTAAATAAAGCAGAACAAATAACTGACCTGGAAGATAATTTGGTAGAAATCACTGACATGAAACAGAATAAAGAATAAATAAAGAAATGAGGACAGTTTCAGAGTCCTCTGAGACAACAATAAACACACTAACATTTGAATTATAGGGGTCCTAGAAGAAGAAAGGGTCTGAGAAAATATTTGAATAGCTAATAGGAAAAAACTTCCCTAACATAGGAAAGAAAAAAAAAAGCACTCAAGTCCAACAGGCGCAGAGAATACCATACAGGATAAATCCAAGGAGAGACATATCAAGACACACATTAAGAAAACTGGCAAAAATTAGAGACAAATAAAAAAATATTAAAAACATCAAGGGAGGAGTTCCATTGTGACACAGGAGGTTAACGATTTGGCTTGTCTCTATGGCACTGCCAGTTTGATCCCTGGTGGTGCACAGTGGGTTAAGGATCCAGCATTGCCACAGCTGTGGTGTACATCAAAGATCCAACTCAGAATCAATGCTTGGCCCAGACATTTCCATATGCTGTGGATCTGGCCAATAAAGGGGGGAAAAAAGGAAAACCAACAAATAACATACCAGGAAATCCATTTTGTTATCAGCTGACTTTTCAGCATACACTCTGCACTCAGGAAGGGAATGGCAAGATTATACCTAAAAAGAATGAAGTGAAAGAGAAAAAGCTACAGCCAAGAATACTCTACCCAGAAAGGCTTTCATTCAGATGGGAATGAAATCCATCTGGATTTTGAATCTAAATCCAAAGCATTACAGATATTCAAAAACTAAGATAATTCAGGACCAATGAACCACTTTTACAAGAAATGTGAAAGGAACTTCTCTAGGGGGAAAAGAAAAGGCCATAACTTAAGAATTTTGGGAGTTCCTGTCGTGGCGCAGTGGTTAATGAATCCGACTAGGAACCATGAGGTTGCAGGTTCAATCTCTGCCCTTGCTCAGTGGGTTAATGATCCGGCGTTGCCGTGAGCTGTGGTGTAGGTTGCAGACACGGCTCAGATCCCGCGTTGCTGTGGCTCTGGCGTAGGCCAGTGGCTACAGCTCCGATTAGACCCCTAGCCTGGGAACCTCCATATGCTGCGGGAGCGGCCCAAGAAATAGCAAATAAGACAAAATAAATAAATAAATAAATAAATAGTTTAAAAAAAAGAATTTTGAATGGGAAACTCACTAGTAAAGGCAAAAACATAGTAAAGGTGGGAAACCATCTAAACACAAATATGATACCAAGACAAGCAATCATGAAGAGATTACAAATGCAGAATATTGGAAATGCATTTGAAATTAAGAAACAACTTAAAACTATCCCTTGTGTATATATTTACCTATTTTTCTATCTATATAGACTGATACATCCAAATCTCATGGGAACTACAAAGCAAATACCTACAGTGGATACACAGAAAATAAAAAGGAATCCAAACACAACACTAAAGATAGTTATCAAATAACAAGCAAAGAGAACAAAGGGGGAAAGGGAAGAAAAAACTAATAAAAACAAATCCAAAACAATTAACAAAATGACAGTAAGAAAATTGATATCAATAATTACCTTAAAGGTAAATGTATTAAATTGTCCAATCCAAAGACATAGACTGGCTGAATGGATACAAAAACAAGACCAATATATATGCTGTCTACAAGAGACCCACTTCAGATCTAGGGACACATACAGACTGAAAGTGAAATGATGAAAAACGTTATTCCATAAAAATGGAAATCAAAAGAAAGCTGGAGTAGCAGTACTTGTATAAGACAAAGTATACTTTAAAATAAAGAATGTTCAAGAGACAAGGAAAGACACTAGTAAATGATCACAGGAGCAATGCAATATATATATACATACACCCAACACTGGAGCACCTCAGTATATAAGGAAACTAGTAACAACCATAAAAGGAGATATCAACAGTAACACAATAATAGTGTTGAACTTTAACACCCCACTTACATCAATGGTAGATCATCCAGACAGACCAACAAGGAAATGCAGTTCTTAAATGACACATTAGATGAACTTAATTGATATTTATGGAACATTCCATCAGAAAGCAGCAGAAAACAGATCCTTCTCAAGCACACATGGAACATTCTGTATGATAGATCACATGCTGAGCCAGAAATCAAGACTTGATAAATTTAGGAATATTGAAATCATATCAAGCATATTTTCCCACCATGATGCTGATATTAGAAATCAACAACAATAAAAAAACTGAAAAAAAAACCACTTGGAAACTAAAGAATATGCAACTAAACAACCAATGGATCACTGAAGAAATCAAAGAGGAAATCAAAAAGTACCTAGATACAACTGACAATGATGACACAATGATCCAAAACCTATGGGATATGTCAAAAACAGTCCTAAGAGGAAAGTTTATAGCAATACAAGCCTACCTCAGGAAGTAAGAAAAATCTCAAAAAAAAAAGCCTAAACTTACACCTAAATCAAGTAGAGAAGCAAGAACAAACGAAACAAAAAATGAATAAAAGGAAAGAAATCATAAAGATCACAGTGAAAATAAATGAAATAGAAATGAAGAAAACAATAGAAAAGATCAATGAAACAAAGATCTTGTTTTTTAAAAAGGTCAACAAAATTGATTAACCTTTAGCCAGACTTGTCAAGAAAAAAATAGAGAGGGCTCAAGTCAATAAAATTAGACATGAAACAAGAGAAGTTACATGGACGTCACAGAAATACAAAGGATCATAAGCGTCTACTATAGGCAACTATACAACAATGAAATGAACAATATATAACAAAGAGACAAATTCTTAGAAAGCAGAATCTTCCAAGACTGATCTAAAAAGAAATAAAAAATATGAATGGACCAATCACAATACTGATATTGAATTGGTAATTATAAAACTTTCAACAAATAAATATCCAGTGCCAGAAGGCTTCACAAGAAAGTTCTATAACATTTAGAGAAGAGTTAACACCTTGTCTTCTTAATCCAATCTGAAAAACTGCAGCGTAAGGAACACTCCCAGAATGATGAGACCACCATCATCCTGACACCAAAACCAGAAAATATACCATGAAAAAAAAATTAAAAAGCAGTATGGTACCATAGCCTACCATCTCTAATGAATATAGATGCAAAAATCCTCAACAAAATACTATCAAAATGATCATACACTGTGACCAAGTGGGATTTATCCCAGGCATGCAAGAATTAATCAATATCTGCAAATCAATCACTGATACATTAACTGTTTGAAAAATAAAAATCATATTATTATCTCCATAGATAACAGTAGAAGCTTCTGACAAAATTCAACAAACTTTATGATAAAAATTCTTCATAAAAGTCAACATGGAGGGAAATTAGCACAACATAATAAAGTCCATATATGACAAACCCACTGCAACAACATACTCAACTTTAAAAAGTGAAAACATTTCATCTAAGACAGGGATATCCATACTCATCACTATTATTTAACATAGGTTTGTAAATCCTAGCTATGGCAATCAGAGAAGAATAAGAAATTAAGGGAATCCACATTGGAAAAGAAGCAGTGAAATTGCCACTATTTGCATATGACTTGATACTATAAATAGAAATTCTACCAGAAAACTACTAGAGCTCATCAGCGAATGTGGTAATGTTAAAGGATACAAGTAAATACACAGAAATTGCTCAAATTTCTGTTTACTAACAACAAAATGTTTGAAAGAAATTAAGGAAAAAATCCCATTTATCATTGTATCGAAGATTAAAAAATACCGAGGAATAAACCTATTTAATGAGGCCAAAGAGCTGGATTCCAAAAATGATGAGGTTAATCTAAGGCGACACAAACAGAAGGAAAGATAGACCATACTCTTGGATTGGAAGAAACAATATCATCAAAGTGACTATACTTCCCAAAGAAATCTATATATTCAGTACAATCACGATAAAATTACCAATGACACTTTTCATAGAGCTAAAAAAAATCATATTTGTAAGAGAAAACAAAAGACCCTGAATGGCTAAAGAGAGCCTGAGAAAGAGAGATGGAGCTGGAAGAATCTGGCTCTCTGACTTCAGAATGAACTACAAACCTACCATCATCAAAAGAGTATTGTGTGTGATTTCCCACAGTGGCAAAATGGGTTAAGAATTTGACTGTAGCGGCTCAGGTCACTGCAGAATGCAGGTTCAATTCCTGGACTGGTACAGTGTGTTAAATAAACCTGCATTGCTATAGCTGCAGCTGAGTTTCAATCAGTGGCCTGGAAACTTCCATATTCCATAGGTGTAGCCATAAAAACATTAAAAAGTAAGTTTTTTTTCTTTAAAAAAAAAAGCAGTATGGCACTGGCACAAAATCAGAGATGTATGTCAACATAACAGGATAGAAATACCAAAGATAAGGAGATAAACTCATGTATCAATGGTCAATTAATCTAAGAAAATGGAGGCAAGAATATACAATGGAGAAAAGACAGCCTCTTCAGTAATTGCTGCTGGGAAATCTGGATAGCTAAAAGAATGGAATTAGAACATACACCATATATAAAAATAAACTCAAAATGAATTAAAGATCTTAATGTAAGGTAATATAAAACTCTTAGAAAAAAATACATAGAATACTCTTCAACATAAATCACAGCAATATCTTTTTTGACTACCTCCTAGAGTAATGAAAATAAAAACAAAAGTACACAAATGAGACAAAAGCTTTTGCACAGTAAGGAAACCACTAACAAAAGGAAAAAATAATCCACAGAAAGGAAGAAAATCTTTACAAATGAAGTGACCAACAATGGATTAATCCCCAAAATATACCAACAGCTCACACAGCTCAATATCAAAAAATAAATAACCCAATCAAAAAATTGTTCAGTAGATCTAAACAGACATTTCTCCAAAGACAGACAGATGGCCAAAAACTGAATAAAGATATTTTTGACATCACTAATTATTATAGAAATGCAAATAATAACCTCAATGAGGTATTATCTTATACTGATCAGAAAGGCAATCATCAAAATTCTTCAAACAATAAATTTCTGGGAGGGTATGGATAAAAGGGAAACCTATTACACTGTCAGTGGGAATGAAAAGTTGGAACAACCACTATGGAGAACAGTATGAAGGTTCCATTAAAAAACTAAATATCAACTACCATGTGAGCCAGCAGTCCCAATCTTGGACATTTATCCAGAGCAAACCAATTTCAAAAATATATATGGGAGGAAGGATCGAGATGGTAGAGGAGTGAGATGTGATGCATACCTTCTCCCAAAAACACATAAAAAATACAAAAATCTACATGCAGAATGATTTGCACAGAACATTTACTGAATGCTGGCAAAAGACATTGGACCTCCAAAAAGGGCAAGATACCCTCCACATAACTGGGTAGAAGACAAGGGAAAAAAAGAGAGAGAAAAGGAATCATGATGGGACTAGCACTCCTGATTAGGGAGCTGTTAAATAGCTGTTATTTTGAGGGATATAATGTCCTGAAAATGTCAGGAACCTACACCCTGGGAAGCCACCTAACAAACGGGGAGATCAGCTAAGATGGAGGGACATCAAAGTCATGGGGAAAAATCACAGCAGCTGGACTGAGGCAGCCAAAGTAGAGTGAGAGCCACACAGATCATCTATACCACCACCTCCAGACACCATGGCCTGATACACTCACTTGGGGGCTGTGTAGTGATATGCAGGCCTGAGGGAGCAAAAACCTACAATCTGCTGTATACAAGAGACTCACTTTAGGGCAAAAGACACAGATAAATTGAAAGTGAGGGGATGGAAAAAGATAACTCATGCGAATGGAAAAGACAGAAAAGCAGTAGTTACAATTCTCATATCGGACAAAATAGACCTTAAAACAAAGGCCATTAAAAAAAAGACAAAGATGGACACTATTTCATGCTAAAAGGATTCATTCAAGAAGAGGATATTATCATCATCAATATGTATGTCCCTAATATAGGAGCACGCAGATACCTACAACAAATACTAACAGACATAAAAGAAGAAATTGATGGAAATACAATAACAGGAGACTTTACCACCCAACTCTCACCAAAACAGATCCTCTTGACAGAAAATCAATTGGACAACAGAGATCCTAAATGACACACTAAAAAAGTTAGACTTCATTGACATTTTCAGGACATGACACCCCCAACATAAGAATATACATTCTTTTCAAGTGCACATGGAACATTCTGAAGGATTGACCACATTTGGGGTACAAAATTTATTTCAACTAATTTAAGAGTATAGAAATTATTTCAGGTATCTTCTCTGACTACAATGGCATGAAACTAGAAATCAACCACAGGAAAAGAGAAAAAACTAACTACATGGAGACTAAACAACATGCTACCAAGAATCCATGGGTCAACAAGGAAATCAAAATGGAAATTAAAAAATACCTCAAGACAAATGATAACACTAACATTCAAAATCTATGGGATGCCGCAAAAAGCAGTTCTTAGAGGGAAGTTCACAGAGATACATGACTTCCTCAGAAAAGAAGAAAAATCTCAAACCAACAACTTAACCTACCACCTAAAGAATTAGAAAAAGATCCAACAAAACCTAAAGTCAGCAGATGGAAGGAAATCATAAAGATCAGAGAGGAAATCAATAAAATAGAGATTCAGGAAACAATAGAAAAATCAATAAAACCAAGAAATGGTTCTTTGAAAGCATAACGAAATTGACCAGACTCACCAAGAAGAGGAGGGAAAGAACTCAAATAAAATAAAAAATGAAAAAGGAGAAATCTCAACAGATACTGCAGAAATAAAAAAAAAGAATACCATGAAACAATTGTATGCCAACAAATTTGACAACCTAGAAGAAATGGACAACTTTCTAGAGACTTAGAGCCCACCAAAACCAAGAAGAAATAGGTTAATTGAACAGACTGATCACTAGATATGAAATCGAGTATGTAAGAAAAACACTCCCTCCCAACAAAAGATCAGGACCAGATGGCTTCAAAGGCTATTTTTACCAAACATAAAAAGAAGTTACACCCATTCTTCTTAAACTTTTGCGAAATTTTGAAGAAGGAGGAATACTCCCAAAGACATTCTATGAGGCCATGATCACCCTATACCAAAACCAGACAAAGATACTACCAAAAAATAATATTATAGGGCAATATCTTTGATGAACATAGATACAAAAATTCACAGCAAAATTTTAGCCAACTGAATCCAACAACATCTAAAAAAGATCATACACCATGACCAAGTGGGATTTATCCCAGGTTCACAAAGATGGTTCAACATACGCAAATCAATCAACATCATACACCACATTAACAAGTCAAAAACCATATGATCATCTCAAAACATGCAGAAAAAGCATTTGACAAAGTCCAACATCCATTCATGATAAAAACTCTTACCACAGTGAGTATAGAGGGAACATACCTTAACATAATAAAACTCATAACAAGCCCACAACAAATATAACACTCAATGGAGAAAAGCTGAAAGACTTCCCACTAAAATCTGGAACAAGATGAGGATGCCTACTCTCACCACTGTTATTCAACATAGTACTGGAAGTCCTAGCCACTGCAATCAGACAAACAAAAGAAATAAAATGTATCCAACTTAGAAGAGTAGAGGAAAATTGTCACTGTATTCAGATGACATGATACTATATATAGAAACCCCTAAGGACTCAACTCAGTAACTACTTGAACTGATCAACGAATTCAGCAAAATAGCAGCATATAAGATTAACACTGAGAAATAAGTCATATATCTGTCTACCAACAATGAAATATTAGAAAAGGAATATAAAAATACAATACCTTTTAAAATTGTGCCCCCCAAATTTAAATACCTAGGAGTAAACATGACTAAGGAGGTGAAAGACCTATATGCTGAGAACTGTAAAATGTTAATCAAGGAAATTAAGGAGGATTTGAAGAAATGGAAAAACATTCCTGCTCTTGGATTAGATGAATTAATCTTGTTAAAATGGCCATACTACCAAAAGCAATCTATAAATTCAATGCAATCTCTATCATATTACCCATGACAGTTTTCACAGAACTAGAACAAACAATCCAAACATTTATATGGAACCATAAAAGACCCATAACTGCCAAAGCAATCCTGAGGAAAAAAAACAGAAACATCAGGAGGCATAACTTTCCCAGACTTCAGGCAATATTACAAAGCCAGTCATCAAGACAGTGTGGTACTGGTACCAAAACAGACAGACAACTGGAAAAGAATAGAGAACCGAGAAATAAACCCAGACACCTATAGTAAATTAATCTTCAACAAAGGAGACAAGAATATAAAATGGGAAAAAGAAGTCTCTTTAGCAACTAGTGCTTGGGAAACCTGGACAGCTGCATGTAAATCAATGAAACTAGAAGACACCCTCACACCATGCACAAAAATAAAATCACAATGGCTTAACAACTTAAACATAGAATGATAACACCATAAAATTCTTAGAAGAGAACATAGGAAAAACATTCTCTGACATCAACTGTACAAATGTTTTCTTAGGTCAGTCTCCCAAGGCAACAGAAATAAAAGCAAAAATAAACCAAGGGGAACTAATCATACTTAACAAGCTTTTCCATAGCAAAGGAAACTATAAATAAACAAAAAGACAACCTACTTATGGAACAGGATAAAATAGTTTCAAATGAAGCAATCAACAAGGGCTTAATTTCTAAAATATACAAACAACTTATATAATCAACATCAAAAAAAAAAGCCAAATAAAAAATTTGAAGAAGACCTGAATAGACATTTCTCCGAAGAAGATATACAGGTCGCCAACAGGCACATGAAAAAATGCTCATCATCACTAATTATTAGAAAAATGCTATTCAAAACTACAATGACGTACCACCTCACACTGGTCAGAAAGGCAATAATTAATGACTCCACAAATAACAATAACAAATACTGGATGAATGATTAAAGAAGATATGGTATATATACAGAATGAAATACTACTCGGTCATAAAAAATAACAAAATAATGCCATTTGCAGCAACATGGATGGAACTAGAGATTATCGTATTAACTGAAGGAAGTCAGATATAGAAAAAAATACCCTATGAGATCATTTATGTGTGAAATCTAAAAAAATTATGCAAATTAACCTAATTACAAAACAGAAACAGCCACAGAGATTTCACAAACATAACAGGGAAAGGTCAGGTTGAGGAATAAATTGGAAGTTTGGGATTACCTTTTACACATATATTATATGTACAATAGACAATCAGCAAGGGCCTATTGTATAGCACTCGGTACTCTACTCAATATTCTATGACATATATACAAAAGAATCTGAAAAAGAATGTATATGTATATGCATATATACATATCTAACTGAATCACTTTGCTGACCACTTGAACATAACTCTGTAAGTAAATTATATTCTAATATAAAATAAAAATTAAATTTTAAAAATAGGGTAGGTAGCATGAAATCTAATATGTTTGGAACTACAAACTTAATAGATTCTTATGATCAGTTCTATATCCAGAGAGCTTAGTATATTTACTGATAAGTTAATCAAATTTGCAGTATATATTTTCACAAATAACATTTTCTTACAAGAGTTATACAGGCTTTTTTAAAATGTATTTTAATTCTTATATGACAATTTTATTAATATTCGTTATATTTGACCTAACATTTTCTTTCTATGAAATCTTGCCTTTATTTAATGTTAATGCCAACCCCTATAACTGGCTTTATATTAAGGATAGATGATCATACTTTTATCCCTTATCCCTTTTTAAGGTATTATTGAATTTATTCATACCAATCGCTATGCTCAGAGCATTATGTTTCTTATTTTGAGGCCATTGCCCTTGCTATTTCTATGCCTTGAATGTTTAACCCCAGAATTGTGTACATCCAGCTCTTTCACATTCAGTTCTTAGCTTATTATCTATTCATATCATTTCCTTTACTATCCAGTTATATGCAGCTCTGAAATATCTCAGGCACTTTTTATTATTTTTTATTTGACTGTTTTCATAGCACATGACTATCTGGATTAATTCTTTTTTTTCCCCTATCTTGAACACGAGTCATAAGAGTAGATACTATGGCTACCTTATTTGTTATTGTGATGTCAGCAACAAAAAATAGGGCCTGACTGTGATCTAGCTCTCTTCCCAACCCCTCACAACTCCAATTTCACTTTTTTCTAAAAATAATGGCCACATGGGCTCACTGCCAGCTTGATACCAGTGAAGCTTCAGGTCTACAAGAGATCTAGCAGGGAGATCTTCTGTCAAGATTTTGCCACTATGTTTGGAGTTAGCACCAGAACAATAAGAGAGATCCCCAGACCATAAGAAATGGAATAAGTTTGTATAGCATTGATCTGGGAACCTGAGAGGGAAAGTCTACATGAATTCTGCATAATGTGCCTGATGTCCCTGGACTCATATAAGTAAAGAAAATGACACTATAGCCTGAATTCTACTGTCGCAGAGGCTGGGAGACTATCAGAAACCCAAATGTCAGGAGGCCTCTTTCAAGCTCTTCAGCAGAGGTCCCTGTTTCTACTCAACAGCAAGCTGTGGGAAAAAACTGCATTGTCTTCTACCAAATGTGATGTCTTTCAATAAATTTCTCAGATTTTTAGATGGCTTTCTGGGCTCACAAAAACAGTAGAATCATCAAACTTTATCAACCAGAGAAAGAAAAATCAGCACAAAAAAAAAAAAGTGAGCACAGTCCTAAAGAACTAGAGTGTTAGAGGACAAAATTATATGCAGATAATAACAATTAGGATATATAAGTAACTCAAACAAAACTTTCTAAGGGTCAAAAACTATGATGCCACACAAAACAATGTAATAGGTGAGCTGAACATTCTTCAAACCTGTATTTATACACTAAAAGATCAAGTAAACAAAATATCTTAAACCAATAGAGGAAAAAATCTAAACATGTGGAAATTGCAAGAAATAAGAAAAATAAAATTGGAGCTAGTTCCAGATGATCTAATACTCAGATACCAGAAGTTACAAAAGAAAATCATTAAATGAGGGGGTGCAAAGAGTAAATAAGTAACAGAATCATTTATCATTGAGCTGAAGAAAGTCCCAAATCTATATAATAAAAGGACATTAATGGGTCACTAGGAGGGAGGGAGGAAGAAAGGATGGAAAGAAAGAAGAAAACAACTTGCTTGATAAAAATACAGTATTACTGGAAGTAATATGTAAGTATTTCTCTCAAAGAAATGGGGCTAGTTCAGTTGAAAAAAGTAAGGGAACCTCAGTAATAATATTAATAAACTCAAAGTACATTGTTTATATGTGGGTTTATGTAAAAAGAGTGAGGCATAAAGCATCAAAATTAGAGGAATTACAAGTCATTTTCTCTAATAATAATCAAACAATAAAAGTTGAAGGGAAATAAAAGTTCAAATAAAAATTGCAGAGTAACACGAAAAAAATAGAATTTTTGACAGGAAATACTCCCTTATCAGGCAAGGGATCCCTTTACAAGATCACTTATGGATGAGGTGTTTCACTTATCCATACCATCTGTAAAATTTGCTAAAGCTGTGCCTGAGGCAAATTACAGATTTCTGCATGTTATAAACCTTTGCAGTTGCTAACAGAGTCAGTATCACAACTGGTAAATCCTCAGTGCCAAAGATCTAGGGTATGTTACAATATTTGTACCTGAGTATGGGAGTAAAGAAAGGGCCTGTCCATGACCTGTGGTAGTTCTAATTCCAACACCATTCCTCACCATTGCTTTCTAAATTGTGCCCCACAGTGGACTGTTGCTGGGAGACAAATTATGTAGGATATCGACATTCATTCAACAAGATCCTGCTTATATCTTGTTGGAGATGGATCTGTATGATGACTTCAAGTCAACGTATTTTCATTTTACTTAAAATTACTTACTTAAAATTATGGGAATTAATACAATAATTTCTAATAACACTGACCGACAAGATCTATTTCTTACAAATAGACTTTTAGAAAACTTTAAATTAATGGGCAGGGGCTCGATCAGCCTATTCACATCTATTCTCTAAAATATATTTCACCAGAGTGTTAGAAGAGCATATGTGGTAAAGTGTTGAAGGAGCTGAAGGATCATCTGATGAATGCTGTTATAAATATGCAATCTTTTTGTGAGATAAATACTGTAACATAAATTAGACATTGAGGAAAATATTAAGTAGTTGTTAAAATAAATGTTGAGGCTTGGTTCTGATTTTTATTAAATGTTTTTCATGAGATTCCCAAATGCTTTCTTAATAGCCTCTTGTGATTTGGTTACTCTATATTGTCTCAGAGGCAGAGAATGGAAAAGACTGAAGGACAAAAGAGAAAATGACTCACTAAGGAAGGTGACACCTCATTAGCTTTAAAAAATTCAGTCTGCTTTCCCATGAATACCATTAAAGCCTTGAGAAGACTAAAAGGTCCTATCAAATTCCAAGCAGTGAAAGCAAATGAAATTGCCCAACTAGTTTAAAAATAACGTGCTTTACCCGAGCTGAATCAAGACTAATTTAACAACCTAGTAACGAACTATAGGCCACCTGATATTTTTTTAAAGATGAATTGTTTTCCATATATTTAAGTGGTTTAACCTCCTTTAATTCATTAAAAATATCCCAAGCAAAGTTATTTCTAAGTATAAAAGTGGAAATAATACTAGCACTTTTAAAAGATATTAATCCAGCAACCCTCTATTAAATATCTAATGTTTGTACAAAACAATATAAAAAGTAAACTAGGAAAGATACACATATACACAAATTAGAGAAATTTTCCCTATACACAAGGTTTTAAATATTGATTGAAGAAATAAATCATATGTATGTAGAATAGCCGAAGAAAATTAGCAAACATAAGATTGTGGAAAGTATTATGCATGCGTAATTCAAATCCAGAAAATAAAAACAAGGAAAGCAATTAGTATATTAGCAAAAGAACTGATCTTGGACTTTACGAAAAAGTATTCAATTTAATTATCCCCTATTTACTTGATGGATAACTTTGGTCAAATCAAGCATCTTTCAATCCCAGATACTCACACACTAAGAGCAAGTAATAAAATCTGCTTCATAGCTTTGATGGAGGGTTTTAAGAACACAATGAATATGAACGTTTTTAACAACTGTAATTTACCAATAGAGTGAAAAGTTTTGTAAGGAAGGGTCATTTTACTCTAGGGTGGATATCGCTGTTCTGTTCACATATGTAGTTCCAGAAGATAATTGGGAAGGGCCTTTTTACATCACCTCTTTCTATAGCTTCATTTTATAGATAATTAAACTGTGGCTCACAAAAATTGAAATAAATCTTATGCCATATTTTTTAAAAAAGATTCTGTAACATAGTAATAAGTGAAAACATGTAGCTGTTAGTATTTCTCAAATTTACTTAGCAGGTTTTTTTCAGAGTCAACACTTCATTCTTTTTTTTTTTTTTTTTTTTTTTTGACCTTAGAGGTACAGAGAAAATTCATGGCCCTGTGGCCCTATAACTTGAGAAGCTCAAATTCTAGAGAGAATAAAACTATTAATGTTTTTTCTCCTTGAAAAGATGTAATAAGTATATTGTGATGGTGTGGTGGTAGAAATATGAGAAGTAAGGTCACTTAATTTAGAAACATATGCTATTATATGTCTAAACAGTCTCTAAATTTAGACTATACTTCAATCATTTTCAGTTAGACAAAATTTTTCCTTTTGTATGTAAGCTAAAATTTCCCCTTGCCACTGAAATCAGAGCCTTCTGTTTTGTTTTTAATTTCTTAGTCATGGGCAGAAATTACTTAAAGCAAATTACATTATGAAAAGTAATTCTCATAATTTTATTCTAATTTGCTGATATGTTCTTAAAAGATTACATCTGTCCACTTATTAATGACTAAGTTCTAATTGTCATAGGTTAAATTGCTTGTAATTATATAACTTGGAAATCTTACAAAACCTATTTTACAAGAAGGTTTTCATATCTAGTGAATCATTTAGATTCACTAGATATGAAAGCCACAGTTTACTAACCCTATTAATTCTGTTCAAAATGCCAGGAATCTCTTGTGATACTTTGTATTTTTATGATATCAACTGTAATGTCTCCTTTTATATTTATAATTTTATTGGAGTTCTTTCACTTTTTTGGTAAGTCAGGCTAAAAGATGGCCTATTTTTCTTCTCTTTACAAAAAGACAGCTCCATATTTCATTGATCTTTTCTTATCTCAGTCTCTATTTCTTTTTTTTTTTTTCCTTTTTTGCCTTTTGTCTTTTCTAGGGCCGAAACCATGGCATATGAAGGTTCCCAGGCTAAGGGTCGAATCGGAGCTGTAGCCAACAGCTGACACCAGAGCCTATACCACAGCTCACGGCAACGCTGGATCCTTAACCCACTGAGTGAGGGCAGGGATTGAACTCACAACCTCATGGTTCCTGGTCAGATCTGTTAACGACTGAGCCACAATAGGAACTCCTCAGTCTCTATTTCTGCTCTGATTTTTATTATCTCCTTCATTCTACAAACTTTGGGCTTTTTCTCATTTTGGGGGGTTCCTGGATGCATCAAATTAGGTTTTTTACCTTGAGATTTTTCTTGTTTATTTAGGTAGGTATTTATCACCATAAACTTCCCTCTAGAACTGTGCTTGCGGCCTTTCTTAAGATTTGTCATGTTTCCATTTTCATTTGTTTTAGTATTTTTTATTTCCATTTTATTTCTTCTTTGACCCATTGGTTTTTCAGAGGCATGTTGTGGTATTTCCATATATTTATGAATATTCTGCTTTCTTCATGAAATTGATTTCTAGTGTCATAACATTGTGGTCAGAAGAGATAACTTCCATCTCCTTAATTTTCTTGACTGGTTTTGTGGCCTAATGTGATCGAATCTGGAAAATTTTCCAAGTGTTTTTGAAAAGGTTGTTCAGTCTGCTTCTGTTGAATGGAATGTTCTGTATATGTTTGTTAGATTCATCTAACATGTTCTCATACTGATTTCTCTGTGGATGATCTATCCATTGTTTGGACTGGAGTATTGAAATCTGTTACTATTATTGTATTGCTGTCTAGTCTCATTTCTCTAAGATCTATTAATATTCATTTTATATATTTATATGTCCCTATGTTGGGTCCATAACTATTTATAAGGATTTTCTCTTTTTAATGAATTAACTCCTTTATCACTATATAATAATTAGTGAATCTTGTTACATTCTTTGGATTATTTATCTATTGTAAGGCACAGGTAGCCCTGATTTAATTTGCTTCACTGAAGTAAATCTCTTGGAGGGAATATATAGTTGGGAATTGAATTTTTTTTTAAATTCATTCGGCCACTTTATTTTTTGATTGATTAAGAATTTAGTCCATTTATACTTAAAGTAGTTATTGCTAGGTAAGTACTTACTAATGCCATTTTTTAAATTGTTTTTTGGTTGTTTTTATTGTTGCATTGTTCCTTTCTTTCTGTACTATTTTTTTTTTTTTGGATTTGATGATTTTCTGTAGTGGTATGCTTTGATTCCTTTACCTTTGATGATTTTCTATAGTGGTATGCTTTGATTCCTTTACCTTTGATGATTTTCTATAGTGGTATGCTTTGATTCCTTTATCTTTATCTTTTGTAACTCTACTATAGGTTATTTTGTGATTACCATGAGGCTCACTTAAAAAATCTTAAAGGGGCAAAAATCTACTTAATGCCACTAACACCTTAATTTTGATCACATACTGAAGCTCTACAGACTTCCTCCATCTTATGTTTTCGATGTCATAATTTACCTCTTTTTATATTTTGTATCCATTAATAAATTATTGAAATTATATTTTTCTTTTGTCTTTTAAATATTAGTCTATTTATTATACTATATTTATAAGAAATTAACCACCATCCTTCCATGTTAATATTCTGAATTTAACTACATATTTACCTATACCATTGAGTTTTATGTTTTCATGCTTCATGTTACCAAAAAGCATCCTTCCATCTCCATTTGAAGAAGTCCTTTTAACACTGATGCAGGCTGATTTAAAGCTGGATTTTAAGGTAGTTGCTGAGAAAGTATACAGCTAAGCCCCTTCCTGGAAGAAACAGGGAGATTGGAAATTTTGTCTTTTCTCTCTGTATTAGACTCATGTATAAAGCCACAGAAATGGTGTTCCTGCACCCTTCAAAACTGCTTCTTCATTTGCTACAGTCCTGTGGGGTTAATGAGTGCAAAACTCATTGGCTATCAGGGGATTGACACTCAGGTGGTATCCACAAAAGCTTTGGTGTGTATATACAAATGTATGTACAAGGTCCTTGCAGGAGGATATTTGCAACTTGATTCTATTTTTGTACCTTGTTGGAGGGAGAGAGTAGAGGATGTGTTTCCCAGCTTCTCATCCCTATGGAAGATTGCAGCTAGGTCTTAGATTATGCAAAGTTAGAAACCTGGCCCTCAGTCAGCAGCTTTTAAAGTATGCAGGTAAACCTCTTTCAGGGAAAGACTGGGAAATGGACATTTTTTGCCTACTCCTGCTATCCTGATCCCGGACAATTAAAAATTGTCTCCTTGCTACTGTTATCTATCTGTATATGCCATCTATAAATGATTTACACATATATAATATATAGATTAGATTTGCAAATGTCATTTTATTTTACATTAAAAAACATGAAGATTCTACCAAAAAACTATTAGAATAAATGAATTCTGTGAAGTTGCCAATAATAAAATTAATATATAAAAATAATTTTGATATACAATAATAATGAACTATCACAAAGAGAAAGTAAGGCAACAATTCTATTTAAAATAACATCAAAATAATGTAATACCGGAGTTCCCGTCATGGCACAGTGGTTAGCGAATCCAACTAGGAGCCATGAGGTTGTGGGTTCGATCCCTGGCCTTGCTCAGTGGGTTGACGATCCGGCGTTGCCGTGAGCTGTGGTGTAGGTCGCAGACGCGGCTCGGATCCTGCGTTGCTGTGTCTCTGGCATAGGCTAGAGGCTACAGCTCCGATAAGACCCCTAGCCTGGGAACCTCCATATGCTGTGGGAGTGGCCCTAGAAAAAGCAAAATGACAAAAAATACTACTACTAATAATAATAATATAATACCTCAGAGAATTTAACCAAGAAGATTAAAGATCTGAATATTGAAACCTATAAGACATGGATGAAAGATATCTAAAAAGATGTAACCAAATGAAAACTTATGCTATGCCTATGTTTTAGTGAGTTAATATTGTTAACATGTATGTATTACCCAAAGCAATTTATAGTTAATGCAATCCATAACAAAATTCCAATGGCATTTTTCACAGTATAGGACAAACAATCCTAAAATTTGTATGGACACACATAAGACACTAAATAGCCAAAGCAATCCTAAAAACAAAGTTGGAATCATCACTCTTCCTGATTAAAAACTATATTACAAAACTAGGGTAATCAAAAGAGTAATGTATGGCATAAAAACAGACACACAGATCAATGTATCAGAATAGAAACTCAATAATTGAACCCAGGCATAAATGATCAATTAATTTATGTTAAGGGAGTGAAGAATATACAATGGGCAAAAGACAGCCTCTTCAATTAATGGTGTTGGGAAACCAGACAGTCACATGCAAAAGAATAAAACTAGATCATTATCTACACCATACCCATGAAACAACTCAAAATGGATTAAGGAGTTGAATATAAGACCTAAAATTGTAAAACTCCTAGAAGGAAAGAGTTAATCTCCTCGACATTGATCTAGAAGATAATTTTCTTTATTTGCTACCAAAAGCAGAGGCAACAGAAACAAAAATAAACATGTGGGACTACCTCAAACTTAAAAGCTTCTGCACAGCAAAGGAAACTATCAACAAAATGAAAGGCCAACTATGGAATAGGAACAAGTGTTTGCAAATAATATATCAGATGATGAGTTAATAGCTAAAATATATAATAAACTCATACAACTCAATAGCAAAAAGCAAACAGTCTGATTTAAAAAGTGAGCAGAGGTTCTAAATAGATATTTTTCCTAAGAAGGCATATAGATATCAAACAAGTACATGAAAAGAGGCTTCACATCATCAATCATCAGTAAAATGCAAATCAAAAGCACAATAAGATGTTACCTCAAACCTATTGGGGGGCTGTTATAAAGAGATAAAATATAACAAGTGTTGGGCAGAATGTGGAGGAAAAGAACACATGTCCCCTATTTATGGGAATGTAAATGTTTGTAATCACTATGGAAAATAGTATGTATGTTGCACAAAAATTTTTAAATAGAACTACTATATGATCCAGCAATCCTACTTCTGGGTATTTATCAGAGGGAAACAAAACCACAATCTCAGAAATCTATTTGTATCCTCATATTCATTGAAGAATTATTAATAGTCAAGAAATGGAAACAACTTAAGCATCCATCAATGAATTGTTAAGACGTGGTATATATACACAATGGTATATTTTGGGGGTATTACTTAGCTGAAAAAAAAGGAAATATTGAGATTTGTGACACTAGGGATGGACCTCGTGGATATTATGCTAAGTAACATAAATCAGAAAGAGAAGGATAAATACTGCATAGCATCATTTATATGTGGTATCTTAAACAACAACAACAAAAATTCTCATAGATAGAGAAAAGAGATTGGTGCTTGCCAGAGATGAGGAATAGAGGATAAGCAAATTGTCTGAAAGTGGTCAAAAGGAACAAATAAAATAAAATATAAAATAAAATAAATCCCAGCACTGTAATGAAGAGCACAATAAGTATAGTTAACAATACGTATATTTGAAAGTTGCTTTGAGTGTACATCCTAAAAGTTTTCATCACAAGAAAAATATTTTAACAATATGTGGTGATAATAGTTAAATTCAGTTAAGCATTTTGCAATATATACATGTAGCAAGCCAGTATGTTATACACACAAAGCTAATACAATGTTATATGCCAATGATATCTCAATTTAAAAGGAATAAAAGGCATTAGGAAATACACTATATATATCCACATGTTTATTAATTTTTTAAATTACTTTCAAAGAAAAAATTTACACTGAGAAGGTAATGTTCTAATTTGCTATCCAGGGTAGGATCTTGCCCAAATCCTGGATGTGATTTAGTTGATAGAGTTAGGACTCAAATTCAGGTTTTCTGCTCTCACCTATAGAGGTTTTTTTATACCATGATGCAGAATATCATTTCCCAACCTGTAATCCAAGCAACAGTAGTTTCTGAAGATGCCAAGAAGAATTCTGTGAACGAGGGGGGGGGGAAGGAGTGTAATATTCATGGGCAAAAAATTTAAGGGGTCGAAGATTAAATTTAACTGATTTACATAAAGAATAGCTTCCCAGAATCTTTTAAATTGCTAATGTACATGATGAAGATACTTGTACATAATTGTGTAAACTTATTTGACCAGAGATCCTGCCATTTTATTAACATCTCAGAAAATACAGGTTCTGCTAAACTCAGTTTTAGAAATGCTGTCTTAGTGGGAAAAAAATATGCCCCCTAAATTTGAAATATCGGTAATTATGCACAATTCTCAAAGAAAATATTCAACATCCAAAGGTATTTTTCTGGTATATTTTATTTTACATTTTTCCTTTAAAAATAATCATTTGACATAGCAAACTAGTAATCTCAAAGGGCACAAGCAACTGACTATTACAGACATCAAAATAGATTTCTACCAGAGGAATAACAATTTTTCTAAGTTGAAAAGCTATCCCTCTAGCCCACATCCTCTAGGCTGATGATTACTGAAGAACTTGCTGATATTTATGGTAATAATAGATGTCATACAGAGAAGCTGGATCAGATTTCCATAAACAACTTGAACCTGTGTCTGTGCTCAATGTTTAGTTCATGATATCTAGCTGAATGAACAAGATAATAGTGAATTGAGGGAGTTGCTACACTAGTGGGATGACAGTTAATATTGTTGAATGAATTAATTTTATTTTTCTTTAGTTACTATACTAGAAATACCTAAAGGAATATCATGTGTTGTCTTTCCTACAAGTGAGCAAAGGAATTGGACTACCTCTCACATAATAGGCAGCCACTGCATACCATAATTGATAGACTATTATATTAAAAATAATCAAGAATTCTAATCATATGGAAGGAAAACCTACATATTTTGAAGCCATGAGACAGAGTCAAATTCTAAATATGGTATGCAGTAGCCACATGCCCAACTCTCCATGCCTCACTAGTTTTATAACTGGTGAAATAGTGAAAATAATGTCTTCCTTGGAAGGAAAAACACAGAATCAATTGGAAAACAATGTTTAAAATGACAATAAATACATATCTATCAATAATTACCTTAAATGCCAATGGAATGAATGCTCCAATCAAAAGACAAAGAGTGGCATATTGGATAAAAAAGCAAAAACCTACAAACTCCTGTCTACAAGAGACTCACCTTAGGGCAAAAGGCACAGATAAATTGAAAGTGAAGGGATAGGAAAAGATATTTCATGCATATGGAAAATACATAAAATCAAGAGTTGCAATACTCATCAGACAAAATAGACTTTAAAATGAAGGCCATAAATACAAAGAAGGACACAACTTAATGGTGAAAGGATCCACTCAAGAAGAGGATATTACATTCATCAGTATATATGCCACTAATATAGGAGCACACAGATACCTATAACAAATACTAACAGACATAAAAGGAGAAGTTGATGGGAACACAATAACAGTAGGAGACTATAACACTCCACTCTCATCAATGGACAGACACTGTAGACATTAAATCAATAAGGCAACAGAGATCCTAAATGATGCAGTAGAAAAGTTAGATTTCATCGACATTTTCAGGATATTACATCAAAAAAAAATCAGAATATACATTCTTCTCAAGTGCACATGGAACATTCTCAAGGATTGACCACATATTTGGGCACAAAACCAACTTCAACAAATTTAAGAATACAGAAAATATTTCAAATATTTTCTCAGACCACAGTGGCATAAAAGTAGAAATCAACAACAGGAAAAGAAATGAGAAAAAAACTAACGACATGGAGAATAAACAACATGCTACTAAAAAACCAATGGGTCAATGAGGAAATCAAGCAGGAAATTAAAAAAAATAACTTGAGACATTTTCTTTTCTTTTGTCTCTTTTTAGGGCCACACCCATGGCATATGGAGGTTCCCAGGCTAGAGGTCGAATTGGAGCTGTTGCTGCCACCCTATGCCAGAGGCATAGCAATGCCATATCCGAGCCATGTCTGTGACCTACACCAGAGCTCACAGCAACACCAGATCCTTAAACCACTGAGTGAGGCCAGGTAAGAAACCTTCATGGTTCCTAGTCAGATTTGTTTCCACTGAGCCATCATGGGATCTCCTTGAGACAAATGTTAATGAAGACACAAGAACTTGAAATCTATGGGATGCCACAAAAGCAGTGCTCAGAGGGAAATTCATAGCAATACAGGCCTTCATCAAAAAAGAAGAAAAATCTCAAATTTTTAACCACCTAACTTAACCAACAACCTAAATTGAATTAGAAAAAGAACAAGAAAAACCTGAAGTCAGCAGAAGAAAGGAAATCATAAAGATCAAAGAGGAAATCAATAAAATAGAGATTCAAAAAACAATAGACAAAATCAATCAAACCAAGAGCTGGTTCTTTGAAAAGGTAAACAAAATTGACAAACCTCTGGCTAGACCCTCCAAGAAGAGGAGCGAAAAAAACCAAATAAACAAAATAAGAAATGAAAAAGAAGTCACAATGGATATTGCAGAAATACAAAACTCCATAAGAGAACACTATGAACAATTATATGCCAACAAATTTGACAACCTAAAAGAAATGGCCAACTTTCTAGAGACTTACAGCTTGCCAAACCTGAATCAAGAAGAAATGGATCAACTGAAGAACAATCACCAGAAATGAAATTGAAAATGTAATAAAAAACACTCTCTACAAATAAAAGTCCAGGACCAGACGACTTCACAGGCAAATTCTACCAAACATACAAAGAGGAACTTATACCCATTCTCCTTTTTCAAAAGATTGAAGAAGAAGGAACACTCCCAAAGACATTCTATGACACCATCATCACCTTAATACCAAAACCAGACAAGGATACCACCATAAAAGAAAACTATAGACCAATATCTTTGATGAATACAGATTCAAAAATTCTCAACAAAATTTTAGCCAACTGAATCCAACAAGATATATAAAAGATCACACAACAGACCAAGTGGGATTTATCCCAGTTTCACAAAGATGGTTCAACATAAAAAAATCAATCAATGTCATACACCACGTTAACAAAAGAAAAGTCAAAAACCACATGATCATCTCAATACATGCAGAAAAAGCATTTGACAAAGTCCAACATCCTTTCATGATAAAAACTATTACCAAAGTGGGTATAGAGGGAACATACCTTAACATAATAAAACCCATTTATGACAAACCCACAGCAAATATAATACTCAATGGAGAAAAGCTGAAAGACTTCCCACTAAAATCTGAAACAAGATGAAGATGCCCACTCTAACCACTGTTATTCAACATACTATTGGAAGACCTGGCCACAGCAATCAGACAAAAGAAATAAAAGGCATCAAAATTGGAAGAGAAGAGGTAAAGTTGTCACTGTATGCAGATGACATGATACTATATATAGAAAACCCTAAGGACTCAACCCAAAAACTAGTTGAATTGATCAACAAATTCAGCAAAATAGCAGAATATAAGATTAACATCCAGAAATTAGTCACTTTTCTGTACACTAACAATGAAAAATATTAGAAAAGGAAAACAAAAATACAATAACTTTTAAATTTGCACCCCAAAAATAAATACCTAAGGAAAAACCTGACCAAGGAAGTGAAAGACTTACATGCTGAGAACCATAAAACATTAATCAAGGAAATTACATAGGATTAAAAGAAATGGAAAGATATTCCATGCTTTTGGGTGGGAAAAAATAGTTTGTAAAAATGTCCAAACTTGTCAAAGCAATCTATAGATTCAATGCAGTCCCTATCAAATTACCCATGACATTTTTCACAGAATGAGAACAAACAATCCAAAAATTTATACAGAACCACAAAAGACCCAGAATTGCCAAAGGAATCCTGAGGAACAAAAGCCAAGGAGGAGTCATAACTCTCCCAGACTTGAGGCAATATTACAAAGCCACGGTAATCAACACAGGGTGGTACCGGTACCAAAATAGACATACAAACCAATGGAACAGAATAGAAAATGCAGAAATAAACTCAGATGCCTATGATCAATTAATCTTTGACAAAGAAGGCAAAAATATAAAATGAGAAAAAGCCAGTCTTTTCACCAAGTGGTGCTAGGAAAACTGGACAGCTGCATGCAAATCAATGAAACAAGAACACACCCTCACACCATACACAAAAATAAACTCAAAATGGCTTAAAGACTTAAAGGTAAGACAATATACCATCAAACTTCTATAAGAAAACATAGGCAAAACATTCTCTGATATCAACCTTACAAATGTTTTCTCAGGTCAGTTTCCCAACACAACAGAAATAACAGCAAAAATAAACCAGTGGGACCTAATCAAACTGGCAAGCTTTTGCATAGCAAAGGAAAACATAAAAAAAATACATCTTACAGAATGGGAGAAAATAATTTCAAATGATGCAACAACAAGGGCTTAATCTTTAGAATATACGAACAACTTATAGAACTCAACAGCAAAAAAGTCAACAACCCAATGGAAAAATGGGCAAAAGACCTGTATAGACTTTTCTCTAAAGAAGATATACAGATGGCTGACAAGCACATGAAAAAATGCTCAACATCACTGATTAGTAGAGAAATACAAATCAAAACAACTATGAAATACCACCTCACACCAGTCAGAATGGCTATCATTAATAAATCCACAAATAACAGATGCTGGAGAAAGTGTGGAGAAAAGGGAACCCTCCTGCACTGTTGGTAGTAATGTAAATTGGTACAACCACCATGAAGAACAGTATGGAGGTAAGTTAGAAAACTACATATAGAACTATACATATGACCCAGCAATCCCACTCTTGGGCATATATCCAGACGAAACTTGCCTTGAGAAAGACACATGCACCCATATGTTCACTGCAGCACTATTCACAGTAGTCAAGACATGGAAACAACTTAAATGTCCAGCAACAGATGACTGGATTAAGTAGGGGTGGTGTATATACACAATGGAATACTACTCAGTCATATAAAAAAAAGACAAAATAATGCTATTTGCAGCAATATGGATGGAACTAGAGACTCTCATACTGAGTGAAGGAAGTCAGAAAGAGAAAGACAAATACCATATGATATTGCCTATATCTGGAATCTAATATATGGCACAAGTGAACCTCTCCACAGAAGAGAAAATCACAGACATGGTGAACAGACTTGTGATTGCCAAGTGGGAGGGAGAGGGAATGGGAGGGACTGGGAATTTGGGGTTAATAAGATGCAAACTATTGCCTTTGGAATGGATAAGCAATGAGATCCTTCTGTATAGCTCTGGAAACTATATCTAGTCACTCATGATGGAGCATGATAATGTGAGAAAAAAGAATGTATACATATATGTGTGACTGGGTCACACTGATGTACAGTAAAAAATTGACAGAACACTGTAAACCTGCTATAATGGAAAAAATAACTATCATTATAAAAAATAATGTCTTCTAATATCCAGCACAAATGAACATGTCCTCAGAAAAGAAAATCATGGACTTGGAGAAGAGACTTGTGGCTGCCTGATGGGAGGGGGAGGGAGTGGGAGGGATTGGGAGCTTGGGCTTATCAGACACAATTTAGAATAGATTTACAAGGAGATCCTGCTGAGTAGCATTGAGAGCTTCGTCTAGATACTCATGTTGCAACAGAACAAAGGGTGGGGGAAAAAATGTAATTGTAATGTATACATGTAAGGATAACTTGATCCCCTTGCTGTACAGCGGGAAAAGAAAAAAAAAAAAGATCTCAAAAAAAAAGAAACCAATAAATTGAAAACAGAAAGCAAAAAAAAAAAGTCTTCTTTGAAACATCAATGAAATTTTTGAAATTAAATAAATATGTACCAAATAGAGTATAAAGTTCTCAAATATTTAAAACCATGAAATACATATTTAAATTTTATTTCTTGATATTGTAATTGAGAATTTTGATGTGAGTAAAAGTTACAAGTGAATAAAACATATCTAAATAAACTCTGTTCTATTCATATTAGCTTTAGTAGCATCGGTTTTCATAAACTGGAAAATGAATCTTGATTAGAATAAAATTAAAATAGTGTTAAACCATTTTATAAATGTATTTTAGCAAAACATGGATTGGTATGCTCTAGTTTTCATTTTAATTCCATTCCAATGATATTTTTCTTATTTGAAAAATCTTATGGTGAAGTCTTTTTTGCCTGAATAGCTATTCATCCGAAAAAAATATCTTGAATCACACAGCAGTAGGTTCCAAATCATAAACATCTCATGTGGAATAAGTTATTTTCTAGGTATGATAGTTTTCTTCAAAATACAATTTTCATGACAAATTCAGAATTCAATCTACTGGAAAAACAGCCACTGTCAACCAACGAAACATTTCTGTAAAACTATACATTATTTTTATGCTAAATTCAGTTACATAACCTCTAGGAAACATATTTTCGACACTAGCTATATATTATATGCATGTAAAAATACATCATGTTTTCCCATCAGTGTGTGTGTGTGTGTGTGTGTGTGTGTGTGTGTGTGTGTGTGTGTGTAACCAGGATAACTGTACTACAGAAACATGACAGTATTCATAACAGTACCTAATAGGAAATTATTGTAAGTAAATGAAACAGGTGATATTTGCACTGAATCACTGAAACATGATGTAATGACAGAAAAGACAATTTTAAGTAAATTCATGGAAAGCAACACTCATAACTCAATTTCTTAATCAAATTATATGGTTAGTGAGCACTGGTAACATTTTGAAAGAGTCAAAATAATATAGCATTTTATCCTTATTATCATTTCTGAGGTTTTTATAAAATTAACATCACCTTCTTAGATCTTTTGAATTTTTTAAATGTATAATTGTAGGAAATTATCAAAAATGCATTTAAGAAAGCTAATTCTTAATTCCTACAAACCTGAAATCATCAATACAAAATTCATACACTCTAACACATTTTTAAAAATTTGACATAACATTAAATAAATCATTTTGTCTTGCATTCAATTCTGTGTTTTCCCACAATTAAAAGTTTTTACACAAAGTTTGCAAGGACTGTCTATAGTCATTTGAGGATATTGTCTTAATTACTTAAGACATTTAGTTTATTTTCCCTTTCATAATTAGTATGTGTGTTAAGTTGAAATAACTTCTTACCCTTTGTGAAAGGAATATATATTTGCATTATGGAATTTATTTAGGTAAGTATTTTTTCAGTAATACAAATGTAGATAGGAGATATTGAATTTATATAACACTCTGTAACAGCAATGACAACAAAAGTAACTAAAAATTCCTGAAATGTGTGAACTGGGAATGCCTTCAAAACTCTGAGCATGTTAATTTTTCTCTAATGCCTCACTTCAAAGTACAAGCTTCCTGGTCTGGTTGACTGGAATATTGTCAACGTGACTACTGGCAAAGCAGCAACTATAAAGGATTTAGACAAAAATGTAGCTCTTACAATATATCGTTCAAATAAATTACTTCCCTTAGAAGACTGATATAGAGGAGAATAAAACCTGAGGAACAATATATAGAAATGACTTATGAAATCATGACATTTGGAGAGTTAGAATAGAGAGTGAACCTCCATTTAACCTCCTCTCTGGCTCTCATGTGTCTTAAAAAAAAATTGCCAAGGTGGTTTCATTTAACCAGCTGATTTTAAATTGTTCCTTAAGGCTTATATTGTAAAACATATTTGATATTTTATGGTTGTACAGTTTTATGAGCACCATAAATGCCACATACCTCAGAAATGGCATATCATTTCAATAGGAACACCTTTTCATAGAATCAGGATAAGGCTAAGTTACTGACTCCTAAAATATTTTAAGAGTCTTATTCTGGCTTAAACTTCACCAGACTACTATCATGGCCATTAGTAAAGTATAGCGTTACCCTGATTATGTTTATTAAAAGTCTTCTTTACTCAACTGTTTCTATTTCTCTGAGCCAATATTCTATGGAATATCTATAGAATAGCGCTTTCAGTTATTTGTCTACTAAATTTAAAACTTAGAAATACATCTACTAGCATAGTCAATTTACTCTTCAGAAGCTACCAATTACATAGGCACTGAAGACTGACACCCCAGGGAGGAACCATTAATTATTTTGGATCTAAGATACTAAGCAATATTTTAAAAGCTAAAAATCTTAATTTCTTTGAAAGGTCAGTGTTTGCACAATGACCATCAGATAACACTAGCAGAACAGAATGGCCCAACAAGTCTATGCCTGATATATTCAAGTATATATAATATGATGCATACCTAAAAACACTCAGAATGTGGCTTTTAAAAAGCCATAGTTTTCATTTTGATTCTTGAAAAATATGAATGCTGTTGTTTTTTAGATTTTTAAAAATTTCCTTTAGAACAAAGTTCCTTTTTCCACATTGTATATTTTTAAAGGAATTGTGGTAACCATAATGGATGCAATTTCCTTTATTCTAAGTGAAACCACTCCTGCTGAGATCTTAAGGACACTTCAGCACTTATGCTTTCCATGCAAGAAAAATAATTGTTATCCTAAACCTTAGCATAAGAAGACACTCTCTAGATACACCTGCCAAGGTTTTACCAAGTTGAGCTATTCAAAAAGATGATATGGATTTCAGAAATACATTCATGTGGTTTATGTTGAAAGCAAATCTCATACAAAGGCTGAAAAGGGAATCATTTTCACCTCAAGCAGAAAGCTATTATTATCTCTATCCAGGATTCCAATTAAAGAATATGCAAGAGAAAACAGCACTAGTGGAGATGGTAATGAACGTTTCAGATTAGCTTTCAAGAAGTGCATGTTGAAAAAGTAAAAATAATGAAGCTGAGCCACAGTCTATAAATTCTACAAAGATTATTTTCACCATTAGTCAGTATAAGTAAAATTGAGATTTAAGAAATGAGTATCCTTAAGCTGATTAACTCCAACAAATTATTTTGTCCTTAAATAGATAGGGACAATGTATATCTTTGTACTTTACATTAGTAAAATAGGGAAGTGAGTAAAGCACAAGACAATGGACATGCCTAGCCTTCATCTACTTGCCTGGGAACATATGACTGAAATGGCATTCCTAGGCAATTGTCAAATATTAGGTATATAAACTAAGGCACAGTACAAAGTGCTTATGGGTGGGTAATGATCAACAATAATTACAAACAATGTAACAATGATTCATCTTTATTAATAGTTAGACCTTTGTTGAATATTAGCTATCTCATTTAATCCTCTCAATAACCCAGCAAGAAAGTAAGATTAACCACATTTTATTTTAGAGATTAAAAATTAATACGTTCAATATGTGGTCACATTAATATAACTAGTAGGGGACTGGAGTCAAGATTAGATTCTGAGAACCCTTCTACACTATTGAGACTGTAAATTGGTACAGCCACTGTGGAAAACATTATGGAGGTCCCTCAAAAAACTAAAAATAGAATTGTCACATGATCCATAAGTCCCACTTCTGGGCATATATTCAGAGAAAACTGTAATTCAAAAAGATTATGTACCACAATATTCATGGTAGCACTATTTACAATAGCCAAGACATGGAAGCAGCCTAAATGTCCATTGACAGAGAAGTTGATAAAGAAGATGTGATACATATACACAATGGAATACCACTAAGCCACAAAAAAGAATGAAATAATGCCATTTGTAGCAACATGGATGGACATACAGACTATCAACCTAAGTAAATCAGAAAGACAAAAACCAGAAGATATAACTTGTATGTGGATTCTAAAATATGACACAAAGGAACTTAACTACAAAATAAAATAGACTCACAGACATAGAGAATGGACTTGTGGATGCCAAGAGGGGTGAGGAGGGGGAGGAACGGATTGGAAGTTTGGGATTATTCAATGGAAACTATTATATACAGAATGGATAAACAAGTTCCAACTGTATAGTATAGGGAACTATATTCAACACCCTGTGATAAACCATAATAGAAAAGAATATGAAAAATAATATAATATACATATAACTGAATCACTTTGCTGTACTTAGAATACAAAATTGTAAGTCAACTGTACTTCAGTAAAATAAAAAAGATTAGACTCTAAGCCAGTCTCACGTTATATTTAATATATATAAATATATAAAAATATGTATATAAATATATATAAAATATATAATATATAAATATATTAATATATAAATATATAATATATACAAATATATATTAATATATATTAAATATATTTATATTTAATATAAATACTTTAATATAAAAGTATTTCAAGCTAGTTTTTAAAAAAATAATAGAATTTTTATCAAAGCACATAATGTATTTTCCTAATTAAGTTGGCGATTACACGACACTGTAAAAAATAACTATTATTCTTATTTAGAAATGATACAAGACAGATTTAAAAGAGGTTGAACTGGTTTTCAAAACCACATAACTGATGTTAGCTCAGACAAGATTTATATTCAAGGATTCCAATTCCAGATATAATTTTGTTTAAAATAGTCTACCTTGAAGAATGCTTCCAAACAGTGGTTTTCAACTTTTCTTTAATATACCTATTATTATTTCAAATATATGGGGTCTTTCATGGCAAAAATAAAAGATTCAAGTCTCTAAAGAATAGGATGTATATACTTGCTGATATTTTAGTGTTTTATGATAGGATTTTATGATATAAAATCACAGTAATGTTGATAATCCAATTCATTGTTGTGACATTAAAGTAAAAGCCAATGTAGTTTAGTACTTTCTTAATTATATAATAATATTATTGAATATGCATTTTACTATTATGTTAAGTATAAATAACAAAAAGTATACTGGAAATTATGCTTATGTTTATTACAGTAATATAGTTTCCAAATAATTATGTTTTGCTACTGCTGAATCACTGAAGTGCACACTTCTTATGCTTATTATCATTTGATCCTATAAATAACTTAATATGCTAGATATTGATGTCCCCATTTTCATAAAAGGCAACTGCAACTAAAAGAAAATGTTACTGAATGTCATAGGGCAAGCAAGTGGCAGAACAAATTTGAACTGATGCTCTTAACTATCACACTATGTTGTCAAGGCCAAGATAGAAGTTATACACACACACACACACACACACACACACACACACACACACACACACACACACGTATGTATATACACAATGTTATCTCAGTACTTGGAAAGGGTAACAATTGAAACAAATGTAAATTTCAAAGGAAAACAGTTGCTATTTCTCAACAACAGCAAGTTTCACATTGCTGAATAGAGAGAAGCAGAAAAAGCAGTAGAGAATTTCATAGCATGGCAGTCTTTCATGAGGTACTGTTTTACAATTCAGTCTAGCCTTGTCCGTAGAATGTGACTCTGAGCATAAGGCTCCCAAACTGAGCTCATTTGACTCTTCATTCAGTCATAGCCAGTAATTTCAATGTTCCCCTAGGATCATATTCCTCAGACACCTGCTAAAAGTAGCTTTAATTTTCTTTTTTTTAAATTATTTTTTCTTTTATAAATTGAAGAATAGTTGATTTACAATGTTATGCCAACTTCTGCTATACTACAAATTGACTCATACCTATATATACATTTTTCTTTATATGCTTTTCTATCATACTCCATCCTAAATTTCTTGATGTGATATTTTCTGCTATCATGTGTTTAGCTGCTATTTTAAAGAAAATACCATTTCAACACATAGACATTTTAGAAAAATATTTTTCCCAGCACAGTTTCTTGCCACAATACTAATGGGAGTAATGGTAAAATATAATTAAATTAATACAACTTTGCTATGCTCTTCACTTTGCTATAAATGCAATATTTAAAAGAAATGCTTAAAATTTTAAATTTCCAAAATGCCACACACACATTATTGCCCATTAATAGTATTTTCTAATTTTCCAATTATATAATTATGAAAACTCTATAACTACCCAGTGCCATCCTATTATCCAGGATTTTTTAAGATTTCTGATGTTCAGTTAAATCGGATAGTAGCAAAATCACATTACATATTTTGAAGTATTAAAAAGGAATTCCATATTTAACACCTTAAAAATGACATGTTTATCTTACTAAGTACTACAAAGTTGATTATATGGTCTTCTGCATTTCAAACTAAAATTTTATTCTTCAAATTTATCCATAATCTCTCCTAAATCTGTATTTTAGTTATTCCTACTACTGTAGTTCACTACTATAAATTCTAATAAAATTATTTATCCTGATTTATGCATTAAGGATGTTCAATTGATATCATCTACCATCAATTAAGAACTGTGAGGTTGCATCCAGTTTTGTTGAAGGTTGGTGTGACTAATGAATGGTACTGTATAATAATTATTCTTATAAATTAATACTTGAAAATTTGGGATCTGTAAACTTTATCCCCTAATACCTCTGTTGTGTAATTAAAAGATAAGCATCCAACAAGGCTCATTTGAATTCAATGTCCATGAAGAGTCATACTTTCATCTCCTAGAATTGTTACAACACATGCTAATTTGACTTTTTCCTATAATTTGTCATGACTAATGACAAATTGTTTTGTTTAACTAACAATTAGGATGCTGCCACATTTCACCTATTCAAGGTACCCAAGTATCCAAGTATACTTGATTAACAGCAGGTAATAAGGAGGAAGGTTTATTGTGACATTGGTAGATAGGTAGAGCATGGTTTATAGTTCTAGAGGCTAATATGAAGCTGCAAGTAAATTTATGCTAAGAAATGGCATGGCATCATTTATGTTTTTAAGCTGCTTTGAACAAAATGGAGTATATTGCCTCAAGAATACAAACCAAGAGTCTAGAACCAGAGTTTAGGTCTCTTCTAATTAACTTTTTTTTTCTGGATTTCAGTCTTAAGGAAGTTCTATAAAAATATTAGCAGATAAATAAGTTATTAGAACACAGACTTTGATGGCCTACCAAAAAAACAACACAGACATTGCAAATGAAGTTTAGAAAACCCACTATAACAAACAATTCAATATCCATTTTTCAATAAAACTTTATGAGACATACAAATCAAAATAAAAGATTACCCATACACAAGATAAAAAGAAATTAGTAGAAATTGTCCTTGAGGAAATCCAGGTGTTGGACTGAATAAAGAAGGTTTAAATTAACTATCTTTTAATAAATTCTAATTGGTAAAGGAAATAATTGACAAAGAGCTAATAAGAATGAGAAAAAATACTGTCTCACTAAACAGAGAATATCAACAAGTCAGCAATTATAAAAAGGAATAAAATAGACATTCTGGACCTGAGAAGTAAAATAACTAAAGGGGAAAAAAAATCCCCTTTGTTATGATTGTTGATGAGCAGATTTGAGGAGGCAGCAGAAAGAATCACCAATGTAAATATAGGTCAGTTGAGATTATTGTGTCTGAGGAAAAGAAAGAGTACAGTCAATAGAGTCTAAAAAGCTTTTGGGATACCATCAAGCATATCAACATATACATAATGAGAATGGCAGAGGCAGAGAAGTAAAAGGGATATAAAGAGCATTGGTAGGAAATGGCACCAGATTCCCCAAATCCAATGTGAGACAAATCAACTCCAAGCATCTCAATGAACTCAAAAAATATTAAATTCAAAATACTCACATCTTAAAGCCAAAGATAATCTTGAAAATAACAAGAAAGGTGATCCTCAATAATATTCACAGCAAATTTATGCACCTGCATGTTCACTGCAGCACTATTCACAATAGCCAAGACACAGAAACAACCCAAATGTCCATCAACAGATGATTGGATTAAGAAGATGTGGTATATATACACAATGGAATACTACTCAGCCATAAAAAAGAATGAAATAATGCCATTTGCAGCAACATGGAAAGAACTAGAGACTCTCATCCTGAGTGAAGTAAGTCAGAAAGAGGAAGACAAATACCATATGCTATCACTTATATCTGGAATCTAATATACGGCAAAAATGAACCTTTACACAGACAAGAAAATCATGGACTTGGAGAATAGACTTGTGGCTGCCCGGGGGGAGAGGGGGAGGGAGTGGGATGGATGGGGTGTTCTGGGTTGATAGATGGGGACTATTGCCTTTGGAATGGATTAGCAATGAGATCCTGCTGTGTGGCACTGGGAACTGTCTGGTCACTTACAATGGCACATAATAATGTGAGAAAAAAGAATGTATACATGTATGTGTAACTGGGTCACCATGCTGTACAGTGAAAATTGACAGAACATGGTAAACCAGGTATAATGGAAAAAAATAAAATCCAGTATATAAAAAGAAAAGAAAACAGTAAGGAGCAGCCAGATGGCAATGGAGTGGTATATTTAAAGTGGTGAAATAAAACACTGAAAACCAATGTGTATAAATATATATGGCAAAAATATACTTTAAGTATGAATGAGAAATTGACATTCCATATACATTTTTAAGACAACAAAACAGACTTAGTTACTAGTGAAACTGCCCTACAAAAAAGGCTAAAGGCTAATGGCAACTAGACTTCATATGAAGAAAGATAGAACAAAAATAGGTAGCTACATAGTTAAAAATAAAAGCCAATTGTACTGTACTTTTTTGTCTTTTTTTTTTTTTTTTTAGGGCTGTACCTGCAGCATATGGAGGTTCCCAGGATAGGGGTAAAATCAGAGATATAGTTGCTGGCCTATGCCACAGCACAGCAATGCCAGATCCGAGCTACATCTGTGACCTATACTACAGCTCATAGCAATGCCAGATCCTTAACACACTAAACAAGGCCAGGAGTCAGACCTATATCCTCCTGGATGCTAGCTAGTCAGATTCATTTTCCTCTGAGCCGTGACAGGAACTCCTGTACTTTTGGTAGCTCTCTCTCTCATTTTTTAAATCCCTAAGTATAAACTATAAAAATATGAATATATATGTTAAGGGGCACAAAATTAATAAAGATGTAATTTCTTTTTTTTTTGTCTTTTATCTTTTTAGTGCCATGCCCATAGCATATGGAGGTTCCCAGGCTAGGGGTCTAATTGGGGCCTATGCCACTACCGTAGCCATGCCAGATCCGAGCTGTGTATGCAACCTACATCACAGCTCATGGCAATGCCAGATCCTTAACCCACTGAATGAGGCCAGTAATCAAACCCGCAACCTCATGGTTCCTAGTTGGATTCGTTTCCACTGCGCCACTACAAGAACTCCAAGACGTAATTTCTCATGATAAGAAAATAAAGGGCAGAGCTGTAAAGAAGCACAGGTTCTGTATACTGTTACATCTAAGGGGCTCTTAATTAAAACTTGATCATCATAAAGTTCTTAGTTGTTATCTCCAGGTAAACTGCTAACAAAATAACAACAGCAAACAGAAAAAAAAAGTGATCAGAAGGGAACCAAAACAGTACATTAGGAAATGAAGGAAGTAATGGAAGAATTAAAAAATATATATGATACACAGAAATAGCAAAATGGCTTAAGAAATTTCTATATTATTGGAGTTCCTGTCGTGGCGCAGTGGTTAATGAATCCGACTAGGAACCATTAGGTTGTGGGTTCGATCCCTCCCCTTGCTCAGTGGGTTAATGATCTGGTGTTGCTGTGAGCTGTGGTGTAGGTCACAGATGCGGCTTGGATCCCATCCCACGTTGCTGTGGCTCCGGCATAGACTGGCAGCTACAGCTCCAATTAGACCCCTAGCCTGGGAACCTCCATATGCTGCAGGAGCGGCCCAAGAAATGGCAAAAAGACAAAAAAAAAAAAAGAAATTTCTATATTATCAATAAATCCACTATTGATAAATTGTAAATGAATTAAACACTTCAATCAAAATGCAGAGATTAACGGACTGGAACTGGATAGCCAACTATATGCTGTCCAAAGAAGACTAAATTTAGATAAAGACACAAAAAGATTAAAGGATGTAAAAAGATATCCCATGGAAGTAATAGTATAAGAGAGCTAGGTGGCTATAGTAGTATCTAACAAAATAGACTTTTAAAAGTTTTATTAAGAGACAAAGATGAACATTATATATTGATAAAAGGGTCAGTCAAGAAGCTATATTTTAAAGTAAAAATTAAGGAGTTCCTGTCATGGCTTAGCAGTAGTGAATTCAACTAGGATCCATCAGGACATGGAGTCAATCCCTGGCCTTTCTCAGTGGGTTAAGTATCTGGCGTTGCCATGAGCTGTGGTGTAGGCTGGCAGTTGCAGTTCCAATTTAACTCCTAGCCTGGGAACTTCTATATGCCATGAGATCGGCCCTAAAAAGACAAAAACAAAAGACCAAAAAAAGATAAAAACAACATGAATAGAAAAGTACAGAGCCCCCAAAATATACAAAATTAAACATTCCAGACTTGAAGGGAGAAGTGATTCTACAATAGTATTTGGAGACTTCAATACCACACTATCAATAATAGATAGGACAGCTAGACAGAAGTTCAAAAAGGATGTGGAAATTTTTAACACCATTACAAACCAATTTAGACCTAATAGACATCTAGAACACTACATTCAATAAGAAGATGATATACATTTTTCTCAGATGAACATGGAATAATTTCAGGGATAGAGTATATGTTAGGAAACAAAGTAACTCTACAGAAATTTCAAAGTATTGAAATCAAACAAAATATCTTCTGTACAGTTAGCTTACATTAAAGCAATAAGAGAAGGAAAACTAGAGAACTCACATATATGTGAAAACCAAATATACACTTAAATAATATGCCAAAGCAAGGTGGCAAATTGGGATGTCGGAACTCATTCTCCCACAGATATAGTGATTAAACAACTGACCACATGAAAATATCTCTAGGATAACTCCAGATTGCAATTAAGAATGTTAAGCAACCTAGTAAGACACTCAAACTAAGAATGGCTGCATAGAAAAAACAGGAAGCATTTTACATCTGTCACCCCATTCACTGTCCCACAACAGCTCAGAACAAAGAAGGATACCTTCAGTTGTGAATGCCATCATAGGAAGATGGACAGAATTAGGACCACCTCTATTCTTTACCCACAGTTACTAGAGTGGACAGAACTGTTCAGAGTTCATACTATTGCAATCTTTCAGAATAGGAATCACTACTGTATAACTCCCCCTCACCACTAAGAACTTATTACCAAGGGCCATTATGTTACCACATGTGAGAAAATGAGAATAGAGGAATCCCAGCATACTTCACCAACAAAGAACTCAGAAGCCTTGCCAACATTGCAGAGACCACTAGTGTTAGTGACCAAAGACCCCTAAAATCTTCACAATCAATAACTTCAGCTTATGAAGCTGGCCAGAGTTCATGCCACAGCATCTCCTGGGAGATGGAGCCAGTTTTGCAAGTCCTGGGTCCAAAGTTGCTGTACACCAAATAGCTAGTGTCCTTGCATGAACCCAAAGTCATTCTGTAAGGACTGGAAGCAGTGACTACTCATTCAAATAAGAAGACATTAATTGAACGATATAAGAAACATGAAAGACAAGGAAACATGACACCACCAAAGGAGAACAATAAATTTATAGTAACCTATACCAAAGAAATGGAGATTTACAAATTGTGTGAAAACAAATTCAAAATAATGGTTTTGTGCAAGCTTAGCAAGTTGCAAAAGAATGCAGAAAGAAAACAATGAAATTTGAAAAGCAATATATGATGCAAAAGAGAAATTCAACAAAGATATAAAAAGAAATTCTGGGCTGAAGAATACAAAGAATGAGTTGAAAGTGTAGTATAGGACTTCAGCAACAGACCTGATCAATCAAGAAGAAGGCATGTGTGAAGTCAAAAAGAGTTCACATGAAATTATCCAGTCAGAGGCAAAATGAGAAAAAAAGAATGTAAGAGTAAAGAAAACCTTCATTAATAATAGTATACTATCCTGTGAAAAAACATTTGCATTATAGAAGTCCTAAAAGGAAAAGGAAGAGGGAATAGGAAACTTATTTAATAAAGTCATGGCTAAAAATGCACCAAATCTTGGGAGGAAAATGATCTCAGGTTCATCTAGTTCATGAAAATACAAATAGGATCAGTTTATGACTGTATTTATAAGAAATATACAGAGGCACATTATAATTCAGCTGTCGAAAGATAAGCCCAGAAAAAATTTGAATTCATCAAGAGAAAAATGATTCATTACATGCAAGGGAACCCCTAAATAAGGGTATGATTGTATTTTTCAGCAGTCTGTGCAGACTGGCAGAGTGAGATTATATATTCAAAATATTAAACTAAAACATTTTAAAAACCTTGAGAATCAAGAATTTTATACCCTGAAAAAAAATTTTTGAAAAATATACAGCACAAATGAAACTTTCCACAGAAAATAAAATCATGGACTCAGAGAATAGACTTGTGGTTGCCCAGGGGGAGGGGGAGGGAGTGGAATGGATTGGGAGCTTGGGGTTAACAGATACAAACTATTGCTTTTGGAATGGATTAACAATGGGATCCTGCTGTATAGCAATGAGAACTATGTCTAGATACTTACAATGGAGCATGACAATGGGAGAAAAAATTGTGTATACATGTATGTGTAACTGGGTCCTCATGCTGTACAGTGGGGAAAAGAAAATTGCTTTGGGGAAATAGCAATAAATAAATAAATAAATAAATAAATAAATGTAAAAAAAAAAAGAAAATGAAGACAAAATAGTCTTCCTCAGACAATCAAAACTGCAGGATTTCATGATCAATATAAATGCCACCTTCAAGAAAAGTTTAAGAGAATTCTTAACTTGAAAAAATGGTAAATGATAATATAAAATAATTTTTGATTTAATAAATTTGTAAAATGGCCACCATTTCAGTGCTCTGGTATGGCAGGGTAGGGACCAAGGAAACTGCAATTCCATCATTCTGGAAAAATTCCATCATAATAATGGTGCTTGTGACTCAGATGAAGGTAGGACTCCCCGCTCCCTAGAGGTATCCCCTCCTAGAGTATTGTCCATTCTCCATTTTCCATCTATGTTGTGATATGCTGGTGGACTTTCACTGCTGATCTCTCTGGAATTTCTCTGAGAATTTTATTTTCACTTCTGCCTCCTCTGCCTTGTCTGTCTTGTCTGCCTTGCTCACTGGGCTGTGGCTGCCTGAGGTGAGCACAGCAGGGTGAGCCAGGGACCAGACCTTGGTAGTCTGGGGCCTCTATTACAATCAGTCCTGGCCAGGCATGCTCCTTCCACCTGTGGCCTGGCCTGGCCACTCCAGGGAATAGGCCCACCTTGGGTAGCTGATGCAGTGATGTGGGATGGCCCACAGGGCTCCTTGGCCCACCAACACCCTGGAGAGCCAGGTGTGTCCTCTAGAATGTGTGCCCAGATCAGGTTATGTCCAGGGCCACAGATGGTACCTGACACTCAGGCTGTGCAAACAGGGGTGTGAGTGGGCACCAAGCCCTCTACCACAGTGGAGCATTGGTTACAGTGTCCCCACGAACCTGTGGCATGTTCCACCCCAGGAGAGGATGCATTGCACAAAGAGTGCAGAGCCTCATACTATAGAAGCACCAGCTCACTTGAGGGTGGTGTGTTAGTTATGTCTAGAAATGAAAACAAGTCCAAGTTTTTTGGTTTTTTTTTTTTTTTTTTGCCTCCAGAGCGCCAGCTGCAGTTTGAGTGCCTTTTTCACTAGCTTATTTCTTTCTCTCTGAGCAAATGCTTAACTCTGCTCCCCTCCCCTGCAGGCTGTCTCCCAGTAGAAATGCATTGGGATGTCTGGCACCAGTCTATCCCATTCCCCCTCCTACTCCTCCCAGTGTAGGAAGCTCAGCAGGAGCACCACCCATCTTCAGACAAATTAAAACCCACCAAGCCTGTCTGTAACTGCCCTTTACGCTTGCTTCCCTCCCTTCCTTCCTTCCTTCTTCTTTCCTTCCTCCCTCCCTTTCTTCCTTCTTTCTTTACTTCCTTCCTCTCTCCCTTCCTCCCTCTCTCTCATTTGCTAGCTGCTTTATTTTTCTTTCTTTCTTTTCCTTTCCTTCTTTCTTTTTCTTTCTTTTCCTTACTTTCTTTCTCTTTCTTTCTTTCTTTCTCTCCCTTCCTCTTTCTTTCTTTCTGTCTTTCTTGCTTGCTCCTCTTTCTTTCTTGCTCCTCTCTCTTCCTACTCCTCTTTCTGGAACCCTCTCTGAAGAGGTGAATAGCTATGGGATCAACTGATGAATTCTGGCCAGGGCTCCAGCCTGATGTATTCTGAAGGCCCCATAGCTCACTGCCTTATTTACTCTTGTGTAAAATGGGTGAGGATTTCTCCTTACTTCTCCCAAACCTTCTCTTTCTGTTACTGTCCCTTTGACTCAGATCTTGGGGAAACTGCCTGTCCTGAGCTGTTTTAAAGAAACCTCACTTCTTTTATTCTCTGTCTACAGAAACTATCTCTGAACAAAACCTCAGTCACTTTACCCAAACCTTGGGGCATCTAAGGACAATTTCTTCCTCTCATCCTATGGCACAAGCCATCCTCCCTCTGTCAAGGGAAGGAACACTGGGCCAGGGCTATGTCCATTGCCAATAAGCCCTCTCCCAGTGGGATGACATCTCCTGCAATGAATAACCTAGCCACAGATGAGGTATATCTAACCATTTTCTCAACTGTGGCATGGAGAACTCAGACCAGGGTGAAACCTGCTTCCAGTGGGGAGCCCACCATGCTAACTGGCCTGGGGACAAACAACATAAGTCTTGAATCCTGTGAAGCTGTCAAAGGGACATGCAGCTCTGACCTAGGGATGGCCAGCACTCAAGCCTGCCAGGGAAGTCCCCATATCCCTTTGTCCCTGCAAAAAGTCTCACCTGTTCAGGCTGGGGACACCCAGTCCTCACAGGGGTGTTTGGGGGTGCACGTGAATGCTCCAGAACCAGGACTCTCTCTGACTTAGGGATGCCTAGCTCTCAGAGACAACCCATTAGCTGCCAGAGACTATTCCTTAGCTTTTTAAATCCATTACCCTCTCCTGGCAAAACAGTCATTTTAAATGGTAAACAGCTAGTCAGCCCCACTGAGCATGCTTGTAAAATAACTGGGATATCCCCTCTCCCTAGGTTATAGAAGCTGACATGACCACGTGCTCAGGATTGGCTCTCCCTGATCTTCAAGAAGTCCCACTGCACTTTCAGAGTCTCTAATCTCAATAAATTCTACTTTCTCTCCACCTCAGCTTTCATTATGTATCTCTCTACTACTACTTTGAAATTGAAACTATGAGGCCTCTGCTTTGTTTGTGTGTATGCATCTACATGTGCATTGTACATGTATGGCATTGCCAAAATTAATTCATAAAAGACTTCTACTTAATTGGATTAATGAAATTAAGCACTTAGACAAATTCTAGAAATACATAAAGTAACTGGCCAGATTTAATCCTAGGTTCACATGAACTGGAAATATTCAATATTAAATTAATATCTAGTTTTAAAGTTAAACTTATTTTATTGATATAATTAATATAAACATTTTTTAGAGTCAACATTATGTATAATAACTTCATTGTATCTAAGATTTAATAGAAATTAAATAAGATCTTGTTATATCTGTTACAAAATTGCCAGCAAGAAAAATAGATTGGTATGATGAAATTTTCATAAATAAATTAAATGTAAATGAAATAAGAACGTTTGGGTAAACTTTTAAGAAATAATGCTTCTAGGAATATCAACTTAAGAATGATCTCTTTAGATACTGGTAATGTGAAAATTGAGTCATCCTTAATTAAGTTAAATATTTATTGAAGCTTATTCAATACCTTTGTCATTTCCAAATAAAATAAGATACTGAAAAATTAATTATTGAATGTTGGCTTCATTTTACAGAGAAACATATTATGTTTGGTGCCACACTGAAGCATTTTCTATAAAAAACTATATGATTTTTTTTAAATAGAGGTATTTATATTTACCAATCAAACATAATGATATGTTTAGTGCCACACTGAGGCATTTTCTATACAAAGTGCATGCTTTAAAAAAAAATTATTGACATTTATGTTTACCAATCTACAAAGTTTGGGTATAAAAGATAGTTCATGTTACTTAAAAAGGTAGGATATATGTTTTCAGTAAAAAGGAATGAGAATAAAAAGTAAGTTCATACAAAATTTGGGTTTGGTCTCTATCAAAACAAGGTTTTCTTAAAATGTTGCTTTCAGTAATGAATTGTGAATTTCTTTGTAAGTGACTTCTCTTTGCTTTTAATACCTTTTGTTACTTTGGTTGAGTAAGTATTATTTCACAATGATCTATGATTCTATATGACCAAGTGCTTTAAAACTTTTTGACGTTTTTGACAAACTTTCCAAATGTCAGATTCTTGTTAAAGTTCATCTGACCTCTAGCCAACTTGAGGCGCTTCTGAGGGCCCCTGAGGCATCTCAGAAAAATATTAAACTAACTGGGGTTAGATTGAAGGTTAAATTACAAGAGGGACATTGGCAAATAAATATATGGTACATATAGATAAATTTTTTCCACTTCTATGGAAAATTAACCTCTCTCTGCCAGGGTTTTGCCATTTCCCATATAATGTGGCAACAGTTTACTGTTAAATCAGGGAATTTAAGATGGGTAAACAAGAGCTAAATTAAACAAGGCTATGGGAAATCCAGGACAGCCACTTAGCTTTTCCTGGATCCCCGGCAAACAATTCTTATTTGATGGATTAAAGTTTCCCCTGACTGATACCCTCGCAAAAATGATTAAAAATGTATTTTCCATTTGGTGTATACTTTCTATAATCTCCAAAAATCAAGGCACCTGCTGCACTGAACAAATCATATAAGCCTTATTTTTTTTTCACAGACTTTTTAAAATTATTCCTGTGACTATCATCCTCAATCATCAAGATCAACGAAACTAATAAAAAACTGGACTTGTACAGAATAAAATTAATTACATATGATAAAAACAGCTAAACATGATTATAATTTTTATAAATTTTGTTGGACATATTACTGGCTTTTAATTTTTATCTTTCATTTATTAAAAAAAATTTCCCTGCAAGTTACTTAATGAACTGCAACAATTTGGTAATTTACATCTGTGTGTAAAATTAAAACATGTTATTTTTTTCTGTCTGGTCCCTCTAAAAATAGGAGACCTCTGGGTTCTGCAGCCTCATTAGTTAAGGAAAAAACTATTTCCTGAAATATAAATAATACCTTCTCGGACCTTGACCATAAATATAATGTTCTTCTAAGATTACTGAGTTTAGTGTTTACTATCTAAAACTCACACCCAAATAGTTCTTTGCTATGATACATTATTATAAAACTTAATTGAATTATTAATAAAATATTTGAAGTATGTTTCTGAAGCTGATTGCCATAATCTATGTTTGGGTAAATACGATATTCCCTATGATAACCAGGGGTCTATACATAATGGAAAAGTATCACTTAAAAGACTGTCTCCAACCTAGATAAAATGTTTTCTTTTTAGGTATTCTTAAGTGCCTCATGCACAAAGAAATTTGAAACATTAACTCCTAAATTTATATTTCTCACTTAAGAAGGGCCCCTGCACTGGACTGGCCTATAGAGAGAGCTACTAACTTCAAAATCACCATAAAATAAGGTTTGAATAAGACAAAAAGAAAAACACCAATGCCAGGACAAAAGAAAACCACCTTATAAGTAGAGAGCTATCCCAAGATTGCCAGGCCTTACAGTACAGTTACTTTTCTGGGTTTCTTTTCATTTTATACATTAATAAAATATTTTCAGTCATGGGCACAATCCTATGTGAATTTTAGAAATCAATCCAATTGTTGAGTTTGTAGTCAATTACCTACAACTAGTACTTCTGATTTATCTTGGTGGGCTTCTCCTCTCCAGGGCTCTTATAAGTTGACCCTTTTATAATTTACTCCAGGAAAACTGTGATTCCGTTCAGGCTACTGTTTATATTGCTATGGACAAAGCTAGTGTATAATTTCCAATAAAGATAAGGAACAGACAAAGCCAGGTAAACTGGGAAATACCAGGTTGCATTTGGTAAAAGCTCTTGACTTAAATTCCTATTTATAACTTTCAGTAATACTACCAACTATACTATTTTCTATTAGCTCTTTTTACAAAATTGTTATTTCTTACATTGTCAAATGTGTAATTGAGTCTCTGAAATAATATTCAGTTCCATATGAAATCAATGTAACTCAGGATATGAGAAAAACACAAGAGGGAATAATTTCCTGGACCATAATGGACTAGTAAAAATGGTGATCCAGAGACTTTTGGCTACTGTTAATAGGGTCTAGTCCAGTAATAGCACACTGGTCAACCAAATCTTCACCAGACCTGGGAGTGAGCATTCTTAGCATGATGGGATGAAATGGTCATGAAATGCCTCCCAAAATCATGGTAAAATTTATAATCATGGGGAAATCATGTGCACTAGAGATTGGCCCTTGCCATCTGCCTCTATATGGATTGAATCATGAACTGCTTCTGCTGCTGATCCTTAACATCCTCTGAAGGGAGTTCAGGGTGGAGATCAGGAATGAGGCATTCTGTACGCTGGAAAAAACTTACAGAACAGGCCTTCAGATAGTTAAATATTTTCAGGTAAGTATTTTTATGGCCCCCAATTCTTAGACCTCATATCTAGGAAAACACTAAAATCATTAACAATGACATCTGCTTTAGCCAATTAGGAGAAAAAGAAAATTAAAAGATAAAATAGAACAGCTGTGGTTCAGACATACAAGATAATACCAGATAATATTTTGGGAGTAATTTTAGACAAATGCTTGTATTGCTAAGAACTTAAGTTTTATACACACTTAATGCCACCAGCCATTCAAAAGCAGCAGCATCTGGCAGCAGGGAGCTGCTTCCTTACATTTTCAAGGTCCCCTCTGGTAACAATGGAAAGATAAAAATATATATAATTATTAATAGCTTCTGTTATTTATATGCTAATACCACATTTGCAGTTAAAACCTACTGAGATAAAACTAGATAACTACCTGGCTGCAAGTCTCCCCAAAGTACCAGGTCAAGATTGGGTTTTAGGACTATTCAACAAAAAGAGAGATATTTATTTTGTCTATTAACATTCAAATTATCACTTCTGCAATTATTTCTGATTGGTTATGATGTTACACCTACATTAAATATATAGCTCTACTAAATTGTTTCATTACTTTACAATAATTCCATTAGTGATTTTTGGTCTCTACCTTTAATCTGCTTGTTAAGTTTGTTTTTTCTAGAATACAACAAACAAGTCTCCAAATGATAATGTGATGGGGAGATCAACCCATCAACATCTGGACAAGCCATCCCAAGGAGCCACACCTCCCTCTTCAGGAATGCCCTGACAGACAGCAGGGAATCCAGAGCCCTACAATGCTCCCACTCAGCAGGAAGCAGCTAGAGGAGTCATCAGCCCTTTCCCCTTATAATATGGGTTCCCAGACACCATAGAGGGAAACAGGCAGGGAGTTAGACCTTAGCAGGATATTCAAGGGGGGCAAAGACTTGGCCATCAAGGAGAAGGATCAAGATGGTGGAGGAGTAAGACATGCTCACCCTCTCCCACAAACACATTTTTTAAAAAATCTACATGTAGAACTATTCACATAGAACATCTGAACTCTGGCAGATGAACTTAAACCTCCAAAAAAGGCTAGAAACCCTCCATATAACTGGGTAGAACAAAATAAAAAAGAGAGAGAGAGAAAGAGGGAGCTGTGAAAGAAAAAGGGAACCCAAAATTGGGAAGCCACTTTATTGATTGGGAGATCAGCAGAAATGGAGGGACCTCAAAGTCTCCAAGAAAAGTGTGGCAGCTGGACTGAGGAGGGCAAAGCAGAATGAGAGACATGCAGATCATCTGCACCACTGCCAAAGACACCACAGTCTTAGACACTTGGGTTCTGAGACTCAAGCTCCATAGATCAGTTATGGGGAGACAGCTAGCAATGGCTGTGTGGAGAAAGCCTGAGGGGCTAGGGATAGGTGTGCCATGGGCTGGATTGCTGAATACCATGGCCTGGGGAGCTGAGTGTTGGGGAGCAGAAATCCACAGCTGAGGGAACTGGGCATGAGGTCTGGGACAATAAGGAAAGCTAGGCTACATTGTTGGGGATGGAAAGGGGAGAAGGGGCAAACTTCCAAAGGAATCTCTTTCCCTGTGCATGTGCAGGCTCTCAAAGGGAGACTCTGGTGCAGGCAATGGGTCATGAGAGGCCACTTGCTCAGGCTACAGAATACCAGGTGCATTTTGTGTGGTCTATGGATGGCTGGGTACCTCTTGTGTGGGCTAAAGGCAGTGGGGGCTAAGCACAATGCAGCACCTCATGCATGATCTACAGGTGGCAGGAACAAATCACAGCAGTCATCTCAAAAACCAGAGGGAAGGCATGGCCCACCACTACTAGGGATCTGTGAACAGGAGCCACCTCAGGCCCCAGTCACCTCAGAGGTCAGCAAAAAGGAGGGCACAGCAACTTAGCACCAACCACTGTTGCTCTCACTCCCCTGGGCATACACCCAACCCTGCTGCTGCCACTGCTAAAATGCTCCAAGCAGGGCACACACATACCTGATCACTGTCATTTCCCAGGACCCTTCAACTAGGAGCAGCCTGTGCAGCAACAACTGTGGGGACTGAGCATGATGGAGTGCTATTTGCATGGTCCAAATGGGCAAACCACCAGTTATCTCTGACTCCAGAGGTGGCCATTGCCCACCACCACTAGAGGTCCATGAAAAGGCAATACTTGCAGCCCCAATCACCTCAGTGGGCACCACAGAGGAGAGCATTGTGACAAAACACCACCCATTGTTGCTCTCACTTCCCTGGGAACACACACCCTGCCGCTGTCACTGCCAAATGCTCTGGGTACCGCCCAAGTCCGCCTGAGGCTCATTAGCACTTCCAAGGGCCTGAGAATAGAAGTAGCCTGGGCCACCTTCCTGACGGTCATTGCTGCTGTTAAGAGCCCAGCAACCAGAAAGTGACTACTAGGCCTACCCATTGCCTCCTTGTCCCTGGAAATAGACCTAGGGGGGGTAACACCCTGCTCACACCAAAGAAAGACACAGCAAATATCCAAACTCCCAAGCCAAAAATAAATAATAACCCTCCATAAAATACAAAGGGATGCTCTTGCATAGAAATGGCCCTCCAAGTCTATAGTTTGGCTTCCCTAAACACACAGAAAAAGAAAAACATAAGCAATATGAAGAAACTATTCCCAGTTAAAAAATAGGGGAATTCATCTGAAGCAGCAAATAATGAAACAGACCTCTGCAATATGATAGACACTGAGTTCAAAAGGGAGGTAGTGAAAATACTGATGGAATTAAGGCTGAATATCAAGGAATTAAGAGTGGATATAAACAGTAATACAGATTGATTTGGAACTAGAAAATATAAGAAGGAACACAAATTAGAAAATTCATTTGCAGAGGCAAAACTGAGTTAAAGGCACTAGAAAGCAGAATGAATAATGCAGAGGAATGAATTAGTGACTTGCAAGATAGAATATTGGAAATCACCTAATCAGGACAGCAGACAGAAAACCAAATAAAAAAAAAGAAAGCAATATAAAAGATCTATGGGATAATATAAAGTGGGCCAATTGATGCATAATAGGGATTCCAGAAGGAGAAGAAAAAGAACAGGGGATTGAAAAGATATTTGAAGAAATTAAGTCTGAAAAATTTCCAAAACTAAATGAAGCAGATATAAGATACAGGAATCACAGAGAGCCCCAAACAAGCTGAAACCCATTTGGTCCACATTAAGACATGCTATAATAAAATTGGCAAAAATTGAAGAGAAGATTCTAAAGGCAGCAAGAGAAAAATAAAGAGTTAATTATAAGAGAACCTCATAAGGTTATTAGCTGATTTCTCTAAGGAAACATTACAGGCAAGAGGAGAGTTTCAAGATAAATTCAAAGTTCTAAAAGGGAAAAATATGCAATCTAGAATATTCTACCAAGCAAGAATATCATTTAAAATAAAATGAGAAATAAAGAATTTCCTCAACAACAAAAGCTGAAAGAGTACAGAATTACTAAACCCATTATAAAAGAAATTCTGAAAGGGCTTCTCTAAATATAAAATAATTAGGAAGAAATAGGATGGAGAAAGTCACAGTTGGAAAGCAATCACTTAAATAAGCAGTATACAGTCCAAAAGGAAAAAATAAAAAAACCTATTGTAAAAGTGATGATAAACTCAAGGAACAGCAAAAGGAAAAACATGAAGATGTTTTAAAAGGAATTCAATATCATAAAAATGTGTGCAAGGAAAGTAAGAAAATATAGACACTTTTTTTTTAATATGTGTTTGAGCCTATATGACTATCAGGCTACAGCAAGCAGATATAAGAAGGGGTTAACATACTAGAAAAAATGGCAACCACAAATCAAATCTAAACATTACATTCACAAAAACTAAAAAGAAAAGGACACAAGCATAAAAACAAAAGGAAATCATCCAACCAAAAAAAGAAAGGAACAAAGAAGAAACATAGAATCAACTGGAAAACAAGGTTTAAAATGGTGACAAATACATATTTATCAATAATTACCTTAATGTAAATGGACTGAATGAACCAATAAAAAGACATATAGTGGAAGATTAGATAAAAAAGCAAGATCCTACAATTTGCTGTCTACAAGAGACTCACCTTAGAGCAAAGGACACAAATAAATTGAAAGTGAGGGGATGGAAAAAGATATTTCATGGGAATGGAAATGACAGGAATGCAGGAGTTACAATATTCATATCAGACAAAATAGAATTTAAAGCAAAGGTCATAAAGAAAAACCAAGGTGGATACTAATAAAAGGATCCATTCAAGAAGAGAATATTACAATAATCAATATATGTACCCCTAATACAGAGCACCTAGATACATACAACAAATAATAACAGACATAAAAGGAGAAACTGATGGAAAAACAACAATAGTAGTAGACTTTAACATACCGCTCACAAGGGACAGATCCTCTAGACAGAAAATCAAAGGCAACAGAGATCCTAAATGACACAATAGAAAAGTTAGATATTTTCAGGAAATTACAGCCCCCAAAAATCAGAATATACATTCTTCTCAAAAGCACATGAACATTCTAAAGGATTGACCACATACTGGGACACAAACTAACCTCAAGAAATTTAAGAGTTCAGAAATTGTCAAGTAACTTCTCTCCCACAATGACATGAAACTAGACATCAACTACAGGAAAATAAATGAGAAAAAAGTAATTACTTGAAGACTAAACAACATGCTACTAAAAAAAAAATGGGTCAATGAGGAAATCAAAAAAGAAATTAAAAAAAACTTGAGACAAATGATAATGAGGACACAATAATTCAAAATCTATGGGATACTTCAAAAGAGGTGCTCAGAGGAAAATTCACTGTGCTACAGACCTTCTTCAAAAAAGAAGAAAAATCCCACGTTGACAACTTAACGCACCTCCTAAATGATATGGGAACAGAACAAACCTAATGTCATCAGAAGGAAGGAAATCATAAATATCATAGAGGAAATCAATACAATAGAGATTCAAAAAACAATACAAAAAATCAATAAAACCAAGAGTTGGTTTTTGAAAAAGTAAACTAAATTGACAAACCTCTGGTCAGACTCACCAAGCAAAGGAGACAATCTCCCCCAAAAAAAGGAGGAAGAGAAAAGACAGAAATATCAACAGATATAGCAGAAATACAAATAAACATAAACGAATACTATGAACATTTATCTGCCAACAAATTTGAAAATCTATAAGAAATGGACAGCTTTCTAGAGACTTACAGCCTGCCATATCTAAATCAAGAAAAAATATAGGAACTGAACAGACTGATCACAAGAAATGAAATTTAATACATAAAATAAACACTACCTACCAATATAAGTCCAGGACCAGACAGATTCAAGGGTGAATTCAACCAAATGTACAGAGAAAAATTTATACTCATTATTCTTAAAGTTTTCCAAAAGGTTTCAGAAGAGAGAACACTCCCAAAGACATTCTACGAAGCCACCATCACCCTAATACCAAAACATAAGATGCTACCTAAGAAGAAAATTATAGTTCAATATATTTGATGAATATAGATGCAAAACTATAGCCAGCCAAATATAACACATATAAAAAACATCATACACCACAACGAAGTGAGATTTATCCCAAGCTCACAAGGACGGTTCAACACATGCAAATCAATCAACGTCATACACCACATTAAAAAAAAAAGTAAAAAACCACATGATCATCTTAATATATGCAAAAAAAGCTTTCAACGAAGTCCAACATCCATTCACGATAAAAACTCTTACCAAAGTGGGTATGGAGGGAACATACCTTAACATAATAAAAGCCATTTATGACAAACCCACAGCCAATATAATATTCAATGTAGAAAAGCTTAAAGCCTTCCTGCTAAAATCTAGAACAGGACAAGTGTGCCCATTCTCATCACTTTTATCAACAGTGTACTGGAAGTCCTAGCCACAGCAATCAGTCAAAAAAAATAAAAAATAAAAAGTATCCAAATTGGAAGAGAAGAGATAAAATTGTCACTGTAGGCAGATAACATGATACTATATACAGAAAACGCTAAGGACTCCACAAAAAACAACTACACGAACTGATCAATGAATTCAGCAAAGTAGCAGGATATTAGATTAACATTCAGAAATTGTTGGCTTTTCTTATTCTAACAATGAAATATTAGAAAAGGAAAATAAAAATACAATAACTTTTAAAATTGCACCCCAAAATAAATACCTAGGAATAAATCTGACCAAGGAAGTGAAAGACTTACATGCTGAGAACCATAAAACATTAATCAAGGAAATTAAAGAGGATTCAAAGAAATGGAAAGATATGCCATGTTCCTCGATTGGAAAAATTAATATTGTAAAAATGGCCATACTACCAAAAGCAATCTACAGATTCAATGCAATCCTTATAAAATTACCCAGGACATTTTTCACAGAACTAGAACACACAATCCAAAAATTTATTTGGAACCACAAAAGACACAAAATTGCCAAAGCAATCCTGAGGAACAAAAACCAAGCAGGGGGCATCACTCTCCCAGACTTCAGGCAATATTACAAAGCCACAGTCATCAAGACAGTGTGGTACTGGTACCAAAAGAGACATACAGAATAATGGAACAGAATAGAGAACCCAGAAATAAAACTAGACATCTACAGTCAATTAATCTTTGACAAAGGAGGTAAGAACACAAAATGGGAAAAAGACAGTCTTTTCATCAAGTGATGCTGGGAAAACTGGACAGCTACATGCAAAGTAATGAAAATGGAACACACCCTCATGCCATACACAAAAATAAACTCAAAATGGCTTAAAAACTTAAAAGTAAGGCAAGACACCATCTGACTCCTAGAAGAGAACATATGCAAAACATTCTCTGAATTCAACCTTATGAATATTTTCTCAGGTCATTATCCCAAAGCAACAGAAATAAAAGCAAAAATAAACCAATGGGACCTAACCGAACTGGCAAGCTTTTGAAAAGCAAAGGAAACCATAAAAAAAAAAAAGAGACAACTTAAATAATGGGAAAAACTAGTTTCAAATGATGCAACTGAAGAGTTTAATTTCTAAAATATATAAACAACATATACAACTCAACAGCAACAAAGTCAACAACCCAGTTGAAAAATGGGCAAAAGACCCAAATAGACATTTCTCCAAATAAAATATAGAGATGGGCAACAAACTGATTACTAGAGAAATGCAAATCAAAACTACTATGAGGTACCACCTCACACCAGTCAGAATGGCCATCATTAATAAGTCCACAAATCATAAATGTTGGAGAGAGTTTGGAGAAAAGAGAATCCTCCTGCATTGTTGGTGGAAATGTATATTAGTACAATCACTATGGAAAACAATATGGAGGTACTTTAGAAAACTATATATAGCACCACCATAAGACCTAGCAATCTCACTCTTGAGCATATATCTGGACAAAAATTTCCTTGAGAAAGACACATGCACCTGACTGTTCATCGCAGCACTATTCACAATAGCCAAGACATGGAAACAACCCAAATGTCCATCAACAAATGAATGGATTAAGAAGATGTGGTATATATACATAACAGAATACTACTCAGCCATAAAAAAGAACAAAATAATGCCACCTGCAGCAACATGGACAGAACTAGAGACTCTCGTACTGAGTGAAGTAAAATCAGTAAGAAAAGGCAAATACCATATAAAATTACTTATATCTGGAATCTAATGTATGGCACAAATGAAACTTTCCACAGAAAAGAAATTCATAGACTTTGAGAATAGACTTGTGGATATGAAGAGGGAGAGGGAGGGAGTGTGGTGGACTGGGAATTTGGGGTAAATACAAACTATTGCCTTTGGAATGGATAAGCAATGAGATCCTGCTGTATAGCACTGGAAACTATATCTAGCCGCTCATGATGGAGCATGATAATGTGAGAAAAAAGAATGTATACATATATGTGTGACTGGATCACCTTGCTGTACAGTAGAAAACTGACAGAACACTGTAAACCAGCTATAATGGAAAAAACATAAAAATAATACAAAATTTGAATTAAATTAGAAATCAATAGCAGCAAAGATGGGGACATCAGAAATATGTGAAAACTAAACAATTTAATTTTGAAAAATCAAAGAACTCAAAATTATTTGAAAAACATGTAGGCAAGTCAAAATTAAAATACAACATAACAAAACTTGTATGATGCAGCAACAACACAAGAGAAGAGTTCACTGCAGCATTCTTTACAATACTCAGTATATGCAAATAATCTAAGTGTCCATTGATAGATTAATAGATTAAAAAATACAGTAAATATAATGTAACATTATTCAGCCATAAAAAAGAATGAAGTCATGCCGTTCGTGACAACATGGATAGGCCTTGAGGGCATAACGCTGAGTGAAAAAAGTTAGACCGAAGGACAAATACTGTACAATCTCATTTTTATGTGGAATCTAAAACACAGACACAGAAAATAACCAACATCATAGATACAGAGAATAGATTAATGGATGCCAGAGGCTAGTTGAGGGTGGAGAGAAATCATGTAACAGAAAGGCACAAACTTTCTGTTACAAGTCATGGGGATTTAAACTATAACATGGTGGCTATGTTTAATAATACCGTATTCCATAGTTAAAAGTTGCTAAGAGATTAAATCTTAAAAGTTCTCAACAAAAAATATTTTTAAAACTATGTAAAGTGACATGTTGACTATATTTATAGTGATGGTTTTGCAAATACACAAATATACAATCATTATGTTTTATACCCAAATAAATAGTATGATATATGTCTATTACACTTAATTTTTTTAAGTTGGTTGGAAGCAAAAGAACTAAAGAGACATTTCTCTAAAGAATCAATACAAATGGCCAATGGGTTTTTAAATGTGTTTAATATCACTATTTATCATAGTAATACAAACAGTATTGGGAAAACTAGATATACACACGCAAAGAACAGAGTATCTCACATCACATATAAATTCACTAAAAAATGTATCAAAGACATAGAAGACTTCAAGAACTTGGATTTCTTAGGTGTGTCACATAAAGGACATTCTACAATAATAAAAGAAAAAGAGAGATAAATTGGATATCATCAAAATTAATTTTTTTGGCTGTGCCTATGGCATGAATTTCCCAGGCCAGGGTTTGAACCTGAGCTTCAGCAGTGGCAATGCTGAATCCTTAATCGCTAGACCACTGGGGAACTCCAAAATTATTATTATTATTATTATTATTATTATTATTATTATTATTATTATTATTTTGGTCTTCCAAGGACATTATGAAGAGTGAAAAACAAACCTTTACAATGATAGAAAAGACTGAAAATCTTGCATCTGACAATGGACTAGTACCTAGATTTATAAAGAAATCTTCCATTCAGCAACAAAATAACTGAAATAAAGGAGAAAGGGCTAGAATAGACATTTCTCCAAAGAAGATATAAAAGTGGTCAGCAAATATATGGAAAGATATTAAACACAGTACTTTATTTGGAAAATGCAAATACAAACAATAATGAGATGTCGCTTCACACTCAATAGGATGGCTATAGTCAAAAACCTTAGGGAAAAAAAAACAAGTGCTGGCATAGAGAAATTGGAACACTTTATATTGCTAGTGGAAATATAAAATGCTAAAGCTTCTATTGAAGTCAGTTTTGTGATTTTTTAATTTTAATTTTTATTTATTTTTTATTTATTTTTATTTATTTTTATTTTTATTTTCGTCTTTTTGCCATTTCTTGGGCTGCTCCCACGGCATATGGAGGTTCCCAGGATAGGGTTCTAATCAAAGCTGTAGCTGCCAGCCAACGCCAAAGCCACAGCAATGCAGGATCCAAGCTGTGTATGCAACCTACACCACAGCTCACAGCAACACCAGATGGTTAACCCACTGTGCAAGGGCAGGGATCGAACCCACAACATATGGTTCCTAGTCGGATTCATTAACCACTGCGCCACGACGGGAACTCCTTGTGATTTTTTAAAATAATTTAAACGAAATTTTCTACTATTCAGCAATTCTGTTAAGTATCAACCTAAAATAATTTTTAAAAGATATACAATAATTTAAACGAAATTTTCTACTATTCAACAATTCTGTTAAGTATCAACCTAAAATAATTTTTAAAAGATATACAAAAACTTGTATAGAAGTGTTTGTAATAGCACTATTCACAATAGCAAAATATAGAAAACACCCAAATATCCATCAAATGATAAGTGGGAAAATCTTATATAGCTTTACAATGGGATCTTAGCCATTAAAAAAATGAAATAGCGCATGCTATAATGTAAATGAAACATGAAAACTTTACACTAAGTGCAAGAAGCTAAAAAGAAAGAAATTGCATATTGCATGATTCCATGTCTATGAAATATCCAGAATGTGTAAATCCTATGGACTGAAAGATTAGTAGTTTACAGGGATTGGAAGGAGAATGAATGAAGAGTGGACCATCTGATGGGTAAGTAGTTTTCTTTTGGGGTGATAAAAATGTTTTTGACCTAGATAGAAGTGATACTGTACAACATAGTGAATACACTAAATGCCAGAGACTTGTACATTTTATGATGTTTAATTTCATGATATATGAATTTTAGCCCAATGTAAAAAATAGAGCAAATCCAAATGGTCGTACTAATGTAGTCACAAAGCAAAAACAGGAGAGAGGCAAGATGGTGGAAAAGTAGGGGGACACGCTTGCCCTCTCCCACAAACACACACAAAAAAAAACACATCTACAGGATAAACGACTCACACAGAATGGCAACCAATCGCTGGCAGAAGAACCTAAACTCTAATAACGGCAAGAATCTCGTGACATTCCTAGGTAAAACAAGAGAAAAGAGGAGAGTGAGAGAAGGTGAATCTGAGCTGGACGGGCGCTCCTGAAAGGGAACTGTGGAGGAGAAAGGGATCCCACACCTTGGAAAGTCACCTACTCACGGAAAGATCAACTGAACTGGAGGAATCTCCAGATGCAGAGAAGAGTGCAGCAGTAAGTTGGAGTTCTGAAAAGCAGAGCAAGAACTGAACAGATCATCTGAACTACTGGCACAATCACCAACAACTGAGACGCCTGGGTGGGGCCTGGGGACCGAGACCTCGGCTCTGGAGGGTAGTTCCCAGGAAAGGGCTGGGAGGATTGGGTGGAGCAGAGACTGTTTGGGAGGTCTAGAAACTGGTCTGTCAAGTTTGACAGGGCAGAGACTGTCTGGGAGACTAGAAAGCAGAGCGTCACAGGGGGAGGGAGCAATACACTAAGGGTAGGGAAGTGGAAAGCCACATCTGAGGGAACCTGGGAGAAGAGCCTAGTCTGTGCCCATGTTGGGGAGGGTAGAGAAGAAGGCATGAGTCCTCATAGAATATTCCCCACGCCACAGCAAGCTTACTGGCCCACTAGCTATCAGAAAGCTGTGCTTCCCAGTGCATCTCCCTGCCCCACCACCCCTTACGCACACACAGGACCTGGGGCTGCCTGCCATCTGGGAGGGCTGGCCTCAACATTTGCCAGAAGCCTACCACTGCAAGGGTTGTGCCTGCCCTGGCCTGCTTGCCCTTTGGAGGGGCTACACCCACACAGAGCAGCAGCAAACACCACCAGCCCCTGGGAAAAGGTCTGCAGCCCAGAAAAGCTAGAACAAGCTTGGCCAGGCCAAGCTGTGAAAAAATCTGCCTACATTCTCAGACAGTCCTTCCAAGTTGGACTGCCCTAGGGAAGAGCCTCTTGGGTTCACAGCGGCCCAGCTAGATGTTCCAGACCTCTGGGGGTGGAATACTCCTGCGGAATAGCTGCCCAGCACCACCAGCCCCCTGCAGGAGCCCCTGCAGCCCAGAAGCTAGAACAAGCTTGGCCAGACTGTGAAAAGCCTACATTCTCAGGTAGTCCTTCCAAGTCAGGCTGCCCTGGGGAAGAGCCTCTTGGGTTCTCAGTGACACAGATAGCTGCCCCAGCCCTTGGGGGGTTCTGCAATCCTGCAGAACAGCTACCCAGCATTTCCAGACCCCTGAAGAACCTCGCAGCCCAAAAACACCAGAGCAAGCTCTGCCCAGTCAGGTGAAATCTGCTCCCATCATAGTGTGGACCTCACAGTCATGTCTGCCCTCAGGAAATCCTTCTTGCTTCAGAGAGACCCTGTCAGACCCACCATCCCTCTGGAAAAGCCACACTGCCTCAAAGAAGCCTGACCAACAATACCAGCCCTCAGGAAACATTCCATAGCAGTGCCAAGGCAAACACTGCCCGGCCATGGAGAGTACAACTCCACAAGGAAAAAGAAAACAACAAGCAAGATGAAGAAACTGAGAAACCACCCCCAGTTAAACCAACAGGAGAACTCACCTAAAGCAGTCTACAATGAAACAGATCTCTGCAGTCTGACAGACCTGGAGTTCAAAAGAGAAATAGTGAAAGTACTGAAGGAATTAAGAGAAGATATGAACAGTAATGCAGACACCCTCAGAAAGGAAGTAGAAAATATATGGAGGAGCCAAGAAAAACTAGAACATTCATTTGCACAGATGCAAACTGAACTAAGGGCAGTAAAAACCAGAATGAATAATGCAGAAGAACGAATCAGTGATGTGGAAAATAGAATAATGGAAATCACCCAATCAGGTCAGCAGACAGAAAACCAAATGAAAAAACATGAAAGCAATATAAGAGACCTATGTGATAATATAAAGCGGGCCAATCTACACATAATAGGAATTCCAGAAGGAGTAGAAAAAGATAAAGGGATGGAAAATATATTTGAAGAAATTATCACTGGAAACTTCCCAAATCTAAAGGATACTGGGTTCAAGATACAGGAAGCACAGAGGGCCCCAAACAAGTTGAACCCAAATAGACCCAAACCAAGACACGTTATATTAAAAATGGCAAAAGTTAGTGATAAAGAGAGGATCCTAAAGGCAGCAAAAGAAAAACAGAATGTTACCTACGAGGGAACCCCCATAAGATTATCAGCTGATTTCTCTACAGAAACTCTACAGGCAAGGAGGGAATGGAAAGAGGTAATTAAAGTGCTAAAAGGAAAAAATATGCAACCTAGAATACTCTATCCAGCAAGAATATCATTTAAAATAGAAGGGAAATAACAATTTTTTTCCAACAAACAAAAGCTAAAAGAATACAGCAATACAAAACCCAGGTTAAAGGAAATACTGAAAGGGCTTCTCTAAACCAAAAAGAAAGCAAGGAAAGAAAGGGAGGAAAAAGAAAAAAAAAAGAAGAGGAAGAACTAGGACTGAGGAAACCACAATCAGAGAGCAGTCACTCAAATAAGCCAGCATACAGATTTAATCATGAACATGCTTCAAACAAAATAAAATAAAAAGAAAAAATAAAAAAGTCATCAAAATCATAAAATGTGGGCAAGGGATGTTAGGAAATAAACAGACCCTTTTTTGTTTTTTTTCTTTGTCTTCTTAATTTTAATATAGTATTGAAGTGTTTGAACCTACAGGACCATCAGGCTAAAACACACAATTATAGGAAGGGGTTAGCATACTTAAACAACAGGGCAACCACAAGCCAAAACCAAACATTGCATTTGCAAAAAATGGAAAAAAAAGTACACTCAAGCAGATAATAACAGGAGACCATCCAACCAAAAAAAGTAAGAAAGAATGGAGAACCATAGAATCAACTGGAACACAAGGTTCAAAATGGCAATAAATAATCATCTCTCAATTGTCACCTTAAATGTCAATGGACTGAATGCCCCAATCAAAAGACACAGACTGGCTGAGTGGATAAAAAGGCAAAAACCTTCAATCTGCTGCCTACAAGAAACTCACCTTGGGACAAAAGATACATATAGATTGAAAGTGAAGGGGTGGGAAAAAATATTTCATGCCAATAGACATGACCGGAAAGCAGGAGTTGCAATGCCAATATCAGACAAAATAGACTTTAAAACAAAAGACATAAAGAAAGACAAAGAAGGACACTACTTAATGATTAAGGGATCCATCCAAGGAGAGGATGTTACTATCTTCAACATATATGCCCCAAATACAGGAGCACCCAGATACATACAACAAATATTAACAGACATAAAGGGAGAAATTGATGGGAATACAATCATAGTAGGAGACCTTAATACCCCCCTCACATCAATGGACAGATCCTCTAGACAGAAAAGCAATAAAGCAACAGAGATCCTAAAGGAAACAATAGAAAAGTTAGACTTCATTGATATCTTCAGGACACTACATCCAAAAAAATCAGAATACACATTCTTCTCAAAAGCTCATGGAACATTCTCAAGAATCGGCCACATATTGGGACACAAAGCTAACCTCAACAAATTTAGGAGCATAGAAATTATCTCAAGTATCTTCTCTGACCACAATGCCATGAAACTAGAAATCAACCATGGGAAAAGAAATGAGAAAAACCTGCTACATGGCGACTAAACAACATGCTACTAAAAAACCAATGGGTCGATGAGGAAATCAAGAAGGAAATTAAAAAATACCTTGAAACAAATGATAATGAAGACACAACCTCTCAAAATCTATGGGATGCTGCGAAAGCAGTGCTCAGAGGGAAATTTATAGCAATACTGGCCTTTCCCAAAAAAGAAGAAAGAAGCCAAATCGAAAACTTAACCCTCCACATAAACGAATTAGAAAAAGAAGAACAAAAAAGACCTAAAGTCAGCAGAAGGAAGGAAATTATAAAGATCAAAGAGGAAATCAATAAAATAGAGACTCAATAAACAATAGAGAAAATTAATAAAACCAAGAGCTGGTTCTTTGAAAAGGTCAACAAAATTGACAAACCCCTGGCCAGACTCACTAAAAAGAGGAGAGAAAGAACCCAAATAACCAAAATTATAAATGAAAAAGGAGAAATGACAACAGATACTGCAAAAAATACAAAAATCCATAAGGGAATACTATGAACAACTATATGGCAACAAGTTTGACAATCTGGAAGAAATGGACAAGTTTCTAGAATCTTACAGCCTGCCAAAACTGAGTCAAGAAGAAACAGACCAACTAAACAGACCGATCACTAGAAATGACATTGAAGAAATCATAAAAACCCTCCCTACAAATAAAAGTCCAGGACCAGATGGCTTCACAAGCGAATTCTATCAAACATATAAAGAGGAATTGGTGCCCATCCTCCTGAAACTCTTTCAAAAGGTTGAAGAAGAAGGAATACTCCCAAAGACCTTCTATGATGCCACCATCACCCTCATTCCACAACCAGACAGAGATACCACCAAAAAAGAAAACTATCGCCCAATATCATTCATGAATATAGATGCAAAAATTCTCAACAAAATCTTAGCCAACCGAATCCAACAACATAGCAAAAAAATTATACACCATGACCAGGTAGGGTTCATCCCAGGTTCACAAGGATGGTTCAACATATGCAAATCAATCAGCATCATACACCACATTAACAAAAGAAAAGTCGAAAATCATATGATCATCCCAATAGATGCAGAAAAGGCATTTGACATAGTCCAACATCCATTCATGATCAAGACCCTCGCCAAAGTGGGTATAGAGGGCACATTCCTGAACATAATCAAAGCCATTGATGATAAACCCACAGCAAATATATACTCAATGGAGAAAAACTGAAAGCCTTCTCACTCAACTCTGGAACAAGACAGGGATGCCCACTCTCACCACTGCTCTTCAACATAGTTTTGGAAGTCCTAGCCACAGCAATCAGACAAACAAAAGAAATAAAAGGCATCCATATAGGAAGAGAAGCGATAAAACTGTCACTGTATGCAGATGACATGATACTATATGTAGAAAACCCTAAGGACTCAACCCAAAAACTACTTGAACTGATTAATAAATTCAGCAAAGTAGAAGGATATAAGATTAACATTCAGAAGTCAGTCACATTTCTGTATACCAGCAATGAAATATTAGAAAAGGAATACAAAAATATAATACCTTTTAAAATTGCACCTCACAAAATCAAATACCTCGGAACACACCTGACCAAGGAAGTAAAGGACTTATATGCCAAGAACTATAAAACTTTAATCAAAGAAATCAAAGAAGATATAAAGAAATGGAAAGATATTCCATGTTCATGGATCGGGAAAATCAGTATTGAAAAAATGGCTACACTACCCAAAGCAATCTACAGAGTCAATGCAATCCCTATCAAATTACCCAGGACATTTTTCACAGAAGTAGAACAAACAATCCAAAAATGTATATGGAACCACAAAAGACCCAGAATTGCCAAAGCAATCCTGAGAAACAAAAACCAAACAGGAGGCATAACTCTCCCAGACTTCAAGAAATACTACAAAGCCACAGTCATCAAAACAGTGTGGTACTGGTATCAAAACAGACAGACACACCAATGGAACAGAATAGAGAACCCTGAAATAAACCCTGACACCTATGGTTAATTAATCTTTGACAAAGGAGGCAATAATATAAAATGGGAAAAAGAAAGTCTAATCAGCAAGCTTTGCTAGGAAACCTGGACAGCTGCATGCAAAGCAATGAAACTAGAACATACCCTCACTCCATGCACAAACATAAACACAAGATGGCTGAAAAACTTAAATATATGACAGGACACCATCAAACTCCTAGAAGAAAACATAGGCAAAACACTCTCTGACATCCACCTCATGCATATTTTCTCAGGTCAGTCTCCCAAAGCAATAGAAATTAGAGCAAAAATAAACCAATGGGACCTCATCAAACTGAAAAGCTTTTGCACAGCAAAGGAAACCCAAAAGGAAACAAAAAGACAGCTTACAGAATGGGAGAAAATAGTTTCAAATGATGCAACTAACAAGGGCTTAATCTCTAGAATATATAAGCAACTTATACAACCCAACAGCAAAAAAGCCAACAACTCAATGGAAAATTGGGCAAAAATCCTGAATAGACTGTTCTCCAAGGGAGATATACAGATGGCCAGCAAACAAATGAGAAAATGCTGAACATCGCTGATCATAAGATAAATGCAAATCAAAACTACCATGAGATATCACCTCACACCCATCAGAATGGCCATCATTCATAAGTCCACAAATAACAAGTGCTGAAGGGGCTGTGGAGAAAAGGGAACCCTCCTGCACTGTTGGTGGGAATGTAAACTGGTACAGCCACTATGGAGAACAGTTTGGAGATACCTTAGAAATCTATACATAGAACTTCCATATGACCCCACAATCCCACTCTTGGGCATCTATCCGGATAAAACTCTACTTAAAAGAGACACATGCACCTGCATGTTCATTGCAGCACTATTCACAATAGCCAGGACATGGAAACAACCCAAATGTCCATCGACAGATGATTGTATCAGGAAGATGTTGTATATATACACAATGGAATACTACTCAGCCATAAAAAGGAATGACGTCATGCCATTTGCAGCAACATGGATGGAACTAGAGACTCTCATACTGAGTGAAATGAGCCAGAAAGACAAAGACAAATACCATATGATATCACTTATAACTGGAATCTAATATCCAGCACAAATGAACATCTCCACAGAAAAGAAAATCATGGACTTGGAGAAGAGACTTGTGGCTGCCTGATGGGAGGGGGAGGGAGTGGGTGGGATCGGGAGTTTGGGCTTATCAGACACAACTTAGAATAGATTTACAAGGAGATCCTGCTGAGTAGCATTGAGAACTATGTCTAGATACTCATGTTGCAACAGAACAAAGGGTGGGGGAAAAATGTTAGTGTAATGTATACATGTAAGGATAACTTGATCCCCTTGCTGTACAGTGGGAAAAATAAAAATTAAAAAATAAAGTTAAAAATAAAAGCAAAAACACCTATAAATTTTGTTTATTTTTATGTGTGCTTGCTGTGTATATTTAAAATTGTATTTTTTTTGTCTTTTGTCTTTTTTGTTGTTGTTATTGTTGTTGTTACTATTTCTTGGGCCGCTCCCGCGGCATATGGAGGTTCCCAGGCTAGGGGTTGAATCGGACCTATAGCCACCAGCCTACGCCAGAGCCAAAGCAATGCGGGATCCGAGCCGCGTCTGCAACCTACACCACAGCTCACGGCAACGCCGGATCGTTAACCCACTGAGCAAGGGCAGGGACCGAACCCGCAACCTCATGGTTCCTAGTCGGATTCGTTAACCACTGCACACGATGGGAACTCCTAAAATTGTATTTAATCTGATTAAATATTTAAATGTATTTGAGGAAATTTCATTCTAACAAAGCCACAGTCCAGAGTTCTCCTACTTTTCATAATATTACTCTGAACTTAGACTTACTGATTAGCTACTGGATGCTTTACTTCTATTATGTTTCATAATCCTTGAAATAAAAAAGAAAGGTAGATATTGTATTTCTATATCTTAAATAATAAACTAAAACAAGAGGTAAAATGAATTTTTTTACGTTTACAGCTAATAATTATCTGAAACTATTCAAACTCAATTAGACACATAGCCTGTATGCTTCAACATTGGTACTCTTACCCTTGCCATTTATTCATAAGCAAATTATATAACCTCTTCTACATTCTCTGTAAAATAAGAGTATTGGCACCAGTCAGAATGGTCATTATTAATAGTCCACAAATAATAATGCTGGAGGGGGTGTGGAGAAAAGGGAACCCTCCTGCACTGTTCTTGGGAATGTAAGCTGGTACAACCACAATGGAGAACATTATGGAGGTACATTAGAAAACTAAATTTAGAACTACCATATGACCCAGAAATCCCACTCTTGGGCATATATCCAGACAAATCTTTCCTTGAAAAAGACACATGCACCTGCATGTTCAGTAGCCAAGACATGGAAACAACCCAAATGTCCACTGACAGATGATTGGATTAGGAAGATGTGGTGTATATATACAGAATGGAATTCTACTTGGCCATAAAAAAGAACAAAATAATGCCATTTCACCAACATGGAAGGAACTAGAGACTCTCATCCTGAGTGAAGTCTGAAAGAGAAAGAAAAATACCATATGATATCACTTATATCTGGAAACTAACATATGGAACAAATGAACCTTTCCACAGAAAATAAAATCATGGACTTGGAGAATAGACTTGTGGTTGCCAAGGATGGGGTGGGGAGTGGGGTGGATTGGGAGTTTGGGGTTAATAGATGCAGACTATTGCCTTTCAAATAGATTAGCAATGAGATCCTGCTCTGAGAACTATGTCTAGTCACTTATGATGGATCATGATAATGTGAGAAAAAGGAATGTATGCATGTATGTGTAACTGTGTCACCATGATATACAGTAGGAAAAAAAATTGTGTTGGGGAAATAAAAATTAAAATAAATAAATATTTTTTAAAAAAAAGAAAAAAAATAAGTGTTGGATTAGATAACTTCAGTCAACAGAATTCCATTTCAATTATTTTTTCTGTCTTTCAAACTCTTCCAGTGGTGGTATAAGGCTGGAGATAAACAATACCAAATTATATTTTATATGTTTGAGTTGCACTATAGCAAATGTTAAGCAAAGAATGCTGACTTACACCATACTGTAGAGAAAGGGCAGCCCAGTAATAAGTATAACTCTACCAAAGGCACATAAATACAGTTTTCTGTGAAATGTTCTGATGTGATTGACGGTAGGAAATTTCAAAGTCTAGTATTAAAATATTTTACCTTCTGACATTAGCTTATATGTTAAGATAGAGTTCATCCAAACTATTATAGTTCTGAACTGTTATGATATTTATAGTATGTAAAATTATAAACTGTCATTAATTATTTTGTTAAATACATTTATTTACTAAAGGAGATACATACTCTATTAGTAGTATCAGAAGCACTCTTTGAGTAACTCTCAAATCTTAAACAAATAATACATTTGATTCTGATTTAGAGACTCAAGAAGAAACACAGGAAATTGTATTGTATGAATCTACTTCCCTCATTTTTAGTGAAAATGACTGTATATTAAGGCAATAAAATTGAACAAACTGAATTTCACATAATTGAATTTTAAAATGTGAAGATTAAATCATATGTTAACAATAATTAAAACTAATGGTTGTCCCATTTTTGGAGTTCCTGTTTTGTCTCAGCAGGTTAAGAACCTGACGTAGTGTCCATGAGGATGCAGGTTGGATATCTGAGCAATTTCATTGAGTTAGGAATGCGGTGTTGCCATAAGCTGTGCATTAGGTGGCAGATTTGGCCTGGATCCAGTGTTGCACTGGCTGTGGCATATGCCAGCATCTACAGCTCCGATTGGACCCCTAGCCTGGGGTTAAAAAACAAAAAAACAAAAAAACTAATGGTTGTCCCACTTAAAAAAATATGGACAGTTAAGATAAAATATAAACATATACCTGTGTTTATTAATATAAATACTTGTTCAAATAAGAAACAAACGTGATAATTATTTGACAGGAATTTACTAGAAGATTGAACCAATGAATTTCATAAGTGAAAGTATACAGTGTTCCTGATTTTATTTTTTAAAAAACAGTCTTTTCTAAATTAGTGTATAGACTTAATGTAGTTTTTCTTGTGTTTTAAGGCAAAACTGTGGGAGTTGTTGGGAAGGTAGAGGAGACATTTCAAACTTTTCATGCTTTTCTATAAAAACAGACAAGAATATTCAGATAAACTTTGACCAGAAAGAGGAGGGCTGTGACTATTAGTCAGGAAATACATTATAAAGCTGCTATAATTATTATCGTGTATTACTTTATGTAAATAAACTCAAATTGATAAAAGTAAAATATATGATACCTAGGAAAAAATCCTTTCCTAACAGCAAAAGTGGCATTTATAATTAGTGCAGAAAAGACGCTACTAAGAAACCTGGCTAAAATTTGTTAGAAAATAGTAATTTTCACACCTCACAATTTATACTGACACTATTTTCAGCCAGATTAAATTTATCAATATAAAAGTAATGGCTAAAAGCAAAGAGTTATGAATATTTAGTTATTCATGTGGTATTGAGGTTTTAAGTAAAAATATATGAAAACATTTCTAGTTTCTAGTCTGGCATGTAAGAAATTTGAAAGAAATTTGAAAGTTATCCTAACAAAACGTAAAAAGCTATATATATATACATACATATATATATATATGTAAAATATATAATGAAATAAATGACAGGAATGGTACATGGGACAGGAGGTAGTGAGGAGTACTTTCACTATTTCACTATCCATGGAGTGGTAAAATTTATTTATATATTAAATTACATAAATATATATTTTGTTATAAATAAATATGTATACATTAGTATATAAAGAAATGTAAAATATAGAATTATATATTTTCACATAAAATTTCTGATAAAAAGAATATATATATACACATATATATATATATAAAACACTGTACCACTTCATAGAGAGTACAAGTATTTTATATTTACATACACACACACATATACCTGGAGAGAGAGAGAGGCCCTGGTTCTCTCCCCAGATCCCACTCTGAAGTCAAACTCATATGAGTCACCTGGCCTTCTCTGGACCTCCATTTCCTAATCTGTAAACATAGATATTGGCTGGGATAACCTCTTAAGATCTTCTCTTCCTCTTGCCATTGGGGTCTTTCACTGAACAGGTGGAAATTAAATTTAACACAATTCCACTTATTTGAAAACCCTAAAATTCTCAGTATTAACCTAAGAAAATTGTATAAGATTATATGAAGAAAGCTACAACACTCTAACTCCAATGAGAAATAGATGGATATTCTATACTTATGGAGAGGAGAGCAATATTGCCTGAATGTCAGTTCTTCTTAACTTGATTTATAGATTTGATGCACTCTCAATCAAAATCGCAGCAAATTAAATTTGTGGATATCAACAAATTAATTCTAAAGTTTATATAGAGAGGCAAAATACAATAACAGTCAACACAATACTGAAGCAGAAGAACAAAGTCAGAGAACTGACACTACCCGACTTCAAGACTTACTAGAAAGCTATAGTATTCAGTACAGTGTGCTGTTGGCAAAAGAATGGACAAATAGATCAATAGGAGAGAGTGGAGAGCCAAGAAATAGACCCTCATAAATAAAATCAATTGATCTTTGACAGGGGGCAAAGACAATACAATGGAGAAAAGTTAGTCTTTTCAACAAATAGTGCTGGGATGACTGGGTATATACACACACACACACACACACACACACACACACACACACACACAAAGAATCTAGACCAGAAGTTATACCCATTACAAAAATTCAAAATGGATCACAGACCTCAGAAAAAAACATAAACGAAAAAACTCCTAGAAGATAACACAAAAGAAAATCTAGATGACCTGGGTTTGGTAATGACCTTTTAGATACCATACCAAAGATATGATACTTAAATAGTTGCTAAGCTGAACTTACCATTAAATTGGAAATTTCTGATTTGTAATAGATAACATCAATAAAATGAGAAGTAAAGCCTCAAACTGGGAAAATATACTTTAAAAAGACATATCTGATGAAGGACTCATCTAAAATATACAAAGAACATTTCAAAATCATCAAAAAGAAAACAGCCCAATTAAAGAATAGGCCAAATACTTGAGTAGATATTTCACCAGGCAAGATATACAGATGGTGAATAAGCATATGAAAAGATTTTCCACATCATTTGTCACTAGAGAAATGCAAATAAAAACAATGAGATACAATTATATACCTATAAGAAAGGCCAAAATCCATAATACTGAAAATACCAAATCTATCATGAATGTGGAGTAACAGAACTCTGTCCGTTGCCAGTAGGAATGCAAAGTGGCATGGCCACTTTGGAGGATAGCTGGAAGCTTCTTCCAAAGGTAAACTTGTTGTTATTATATAATCCAGTAATCAGACCTCTTAGTATTGACCCAAAGTAGCTGAAAACTTACATCCACACAAAAACCTACTTACACATGTTTATTGCAGCTTTATTCATAATTGCCAAAACTTCAAAGCAAATAAAATGATCTTTATTAGGGAGTATACATGGATATGTAAACTGTGGTATATCGATACAATGGAATATTCAGTGATAAAAATAAATTTGCTGTCAAGCTATGAAAAGACATAGATGATAATTAGTAAGTGAAAGATGCAATCTGAAAAGTCTATGCGCTATATAACTTCAACTAGATGACATTGAGAAAAGCAAAAACTACGGAGAAAATAAAAAGACTACTGGTTTTCAGATAATGTCAAGGGAGAAATTAAAAGGAAAAATGCAGAGGCTTTATACGGGGGTAAAACTTCTCTATATAAAACCATAATGGTGGATACAAGTCAGTACATTTGTCCAGACCCATAGAAAGTACACCACCAAGAGTGAAGCTTAATATGAACTACAGACACTGGGTGATAATAATGTGTCAGTGCACACATTGCAACTGCAACAAATGTACCACTCTTGTGAGAAATACTGATAATGGTGGGAGCTATGCACTTTTAGGGCAAAAGGTATAGGTAAAATTTTTGGCCTTCTGCTCAATTTTGCTGGAAAACTGCACTGAAAATAAAGTTACTTTAATAATTAGAATATTCGATCCAACTTTGATGACATAACTACTATAATTACAACATTCTATATGTTAATATGTTAAAATTAAATGCTAATCCATATTAGAAAAAAAATATAATTACCCCTCAGGAATCATCCATATGTGAATCCTCTCAGTTTCCCTCATGAAGAAAAGTTAACATGTACTAATATAATGTCCATAGGTATTGACAAGTCATATTTTATTTGCATAACCGTAACTTTGAAGTCAATGCTAAATAATGTTATTTGCAATGCAAATTAAGCACCTATTGAATATTAATTACCTAATTGTATGCACATATTGATAATTATAATATAATTTAATATATTAAAAGAATATTTTTGTATAATAAACTTTAGAAGGAACCTCCATTCCTTTTGTCTCACTCTGAACGTGTGAAAAATATTGCATCTGATCTCTCTTTTAATCACCCCAAATATATATATTTTTAAAATGTACTTAGAAATAACCCCTAAATTTAATCTCTGTTCATTTCCTCATAAGTCCTTAGTTTTAATATCTGGGCAACAGTCAGCTAAGATGTCTCTTCCCTGAGTCCCATGGGGTTAGGGCTTATGCCTGCTGCTGGCAGGTTCACTGGTGATGGCTGGTCTCATGCTATCCCCTTCACAAGTATGGCTATTGTGTGGTGCTGTTGGCTGGGACACCTCCTTATGCCTCTCCACATGCTACCTCACATAGCAGCTGGAGTCAAAGCAGAATTTAATTGCAAATCATATTGAGACCTTAACTTGGAAGAGTAACACAACACCCCTTCTAACCTTATGGTAAAGGTCAAAGAAACTCATATGAGCAATTTTGATACAAATGCTGAAAAGTACTGCACTTACTGAGGAGAGAAACATACACCACACTGAAAAATGTAACATCTATAAGAGCTATTAGTCATTGGAGGCCCATTCCATAATAAATTACTCTAGCAAACTGAACATTTTGGCAGTTCTCAGGGAGAATACAGATTGAAAAAATTTGTAAAGCTCTGCTTTGGGCATAAAAATATTGAGAGGTTAATAAAGGGTAGACAGGAAATGAAACCTTTGACAAAGATGCCTATCTGTGGATGTCATCCTATACCTGAAAATAGGAGATTTAATTTCACTGTGTTGATCAGATTTGCACATATCAGAGAACAGATTCCTTAGCTCTGATCTTATTGTCTTTTAGTCACCATACTTCCACTCATTGATACTGAGAGTGTTTCCACATATGAATTATTACCTGGGATCAGCAATGACGTTACTCATTTGAAAAAGGATATGATAGCTTAAAGTTTCTTCTTATAAGTTACTATCTACTAATGAGGATAAAAATTAAATAAATAGACCAATTGATAGAGAAAAGAAGTAGAGAAAAGAAGAAATTAGAAAAGAATATGATGAAAATGACCTATACAAACAACTTGATAAAGTAAATCCCTGCTAATTAATACTCATTAATTTGTGATTCGTTTTATGGTTAAAAAACTCTAAGTATTCTCTGAAGACAACAATAATATTTCTAATAAGTATTTTCTCCTTGAGTGTATTTTGACAGTGTCAAAATAACATGCTAAATTTTTATGAGGTAATTAAGGGAGGAAGCAAAGATTTCCACCAATCCCTCCCCCAAAAAAAGTTACAGATCAAATGAAGCAGAGAGCTAAGTCAAACTAGTAGGACAACCCAAAGAGAAATATAATTATTTCATACAAATAGGGATTTATGTAAATGTTACAGATATATCAATTATATATGTATACACACATATATTTCTATGTATAGCGATATATAAATTATGGTTAAAATGTTATTAATAACACAAGAAAATTTCTTCATCATTCAAAAACCAAAACAAAATAGAACTACACACACATATTTCCTATGGTCCATCAGCTAAAAACCCCTTTTGATATATATGGCTAGACATACAATAAATCCTTCATCTTAGATCTTAGTTTAGGCACAGATGGTTTTATCATTTATTGAGTTCAACCTTAACTTTTCACATAGTCTTTATTTTCTATTTTGTCTATTGAAGTTAGTTCTGTTGTCCCTGGGATTCAAGGTATTTTATATACATGATATTTTCTCCCAACTTTAAGAAGAATGGCCTGTTTTCATAAGAATAAAGTGGAAGCAATATGCTCAATGATCGAAGTATCAGATAATGTATCTACCTTGAGTAGCTCCTTCTGACACTGGTTCACATCCATAGGAGATAAAATCTGTTTCCTCACTTATCCTATTATGTCAAGCATCACAAAATTAATGGGAGACACTTTGTCAAACTATATATTCTCTAGATAATTCCTCTCTTTTCCCTTGTACTGATTCAAACTCTCTAGTGATAATTTAGGTTACACTGTTATTTAAGTGTGTTTTATGTTACTCCGAAGCTCATAATATGAGCATGCATATGCATTTAGATCTTTGAGTTGATTACACCTTAACCTCTGAGGCAAATCTTTTTAAATGTAGGGAACTGTGTGTAATATTAATATGATATTAGGATGTAAAATAAATGTATTAATAAAAATTAAATACTCAGGCATAACTAGATTATATTTCTATTAAAAGAATATATGGCCTGATGTGAAAGATGTTTTAACACAGTTTTTATTTAAAGCAAAAATGCTACATCACACAGAACTGCGTAAAGAAATTTCCAAGGATAACATTCCAATACCTATCCTGTAGGGTATGCCACTATTGGTACTTGACTTCAGATTGACCCAAACAAGCTTTAGTCCACTGAGAAATATGAATCAGTCAGGGGCCTAAAATAAGCAGGGATATGAGAGCGATTACAGTGTTTTATATCCAAGTTATTCTCTGGCTTTCTGGTACTCAAACTGGACATTTTCAGTTCTTTGAGAAAATTTTTAGCTTTCTTATAAGCTTAATGGAAAACACAGTCAATGTGTTTGCATGATTAATCTCAGCATTCATACAGCATACCATTTGTTCAATTTCGTGTTTGAAAATCCAAAATTTCCTCCCTCCTCACTGAACTTTTAGAAGAAATGACACGGTTACTTCCTTGGATACCTTGGCATATACAATCCTGTGAACATGATAAATTCAAACAATTTTTGTCAATGCTTTTGTGAGGATCATGGGCCATTTGGGAATTTTATTAGTAGCCACTAAACAAAGAAAAATTGAAGTACACAATTTTCCATATACCATATATTATATTAAGGAATTCATAGATCCCTTAAATCATATTTATAAAGCTTTTAGAGTCCATGGCTAAAAAATTCCCATCCTGATACTTGTATAATATGTATTACTTTATATCTAAATATATAAAATTATTATTGGGGAGTTGTTACACACCTCAGCAATAAGCTGTGGAGAGAACCAAAAAAAAAAAATCCCTCTTTTTTATCATTTGCTTTAAGATAAAAAGAATGATCAACTTACTGCTATCTTACATTAAATCTACCCACAACTAGAAGTACAATATATTAAAAAAAAAACATGCAATAAAAAGTCACACACTTGTAGCCAAACATACTTTTAGATACTAAATGCCATATTTGATTCTCAGTTCTTTTTATTTAATTGTTAAGTACAACTTTTTGATTGCCTACCTTAAGGACTGCAGTGAAGTTGGGAGGTGTCCTGAGAAGGAATCATGGCGGAGTTCCCCATGTGGCTGGGAGTTCCCATTGTGGCCCACTATGTTATGAACCCAACTAGTATCCATGAGTATGCTGGTTCGATCCCTGGCTTTGCTCAGTGGGTTAAAGGACATGATGTTGCCTGTGAGCTGTGGTGTAGTTGCAGATGCAGCTCATATCTGGTAGCTTGGGAACTTCCATATGCCACAGGTACAGCGAAAGAAAGAAAGAAAAAAGGAAGGAAGGAAGGAAGGAAGGAAGGAGAGAAAGGACCTTGGTAAATAAACATAATCTTAACAAACCTTTTTAAAAAGATTGAAATTGAATTGACTGGAGTAGTTATGTCAGGTGTTCTAAAAAGGGATTGCCTTTGAGATTCAGGAAAGCATCTTGGGGAAATTTCCAAGGATTGGAATGGGCCAGCATTTTCTAAGTACTAAAACTCATTGGGATCTACACTTGCTCTAAGGAATAATCCTGAGGATGTCTGCCTGATCTCTTAGGGAACCACTGACCACTACATTTAGGAAGGCAGAATCCAGGATTTTGGACTAGAATTGGGAAACGTTTACTGTCCAAGCATGGCAAAGAATTGGCAGGGCTCTCAAGGATCATGGTAGGGATAGAAAAAGGTAAGGTAGAGGGTGCACTAAAATTTTGATGGTGCTATTCAATATGATGGGGGCAAAGAAGCAAGTAATTTTTTTGGAGTGTGGAAATAATATGGTGACTCAAAGTCAAATTAAAATTCCTGTTATTCACATGAGAGATCTCACAAAGAGGTACATTTATGGAGCAAAATATCAAGGGTGACTCTGGAGATCTCATTTGGGGAACTACCTTGGATCATGCTGACCTTCTCAGGAAAATTTGACCTAGATGAGTGCTTATTACAACACTATTATAAAATATTAATTGAAGAACAGCATAATATAGTGTTTTGAGCATGCAAAATTCCATTCTCCAAATCACATTTTCTAAGAAACAATGTTTACAAAACTTCAATACCTTATATTTATTGCCAGTTAGCTTTTTAAAGAACTGAAGTTTTTTGTCATTTGCTAAATACCCCAAGAAAGTAATAATCTCATTTCAATAAACAACACGAGATTTTCATTCATAAGCATTTTTCCACAGAGGAAAACACATGCACCTATCTACATGGACATACACACACACATATAAAAGGGAAAGAACAGAGTGATGTTTTCAAAGGCATTATCACAATAATCTCCTGCTTTTTTCAGTATCATCACACCCAAGATTAAAACACACTTGTGGTTACCAGACAGAGTTCAAAGGTTCATGAGAAGTTGGTGCTATGCCATAAAAATGTCTTGTAAACTTCTTGTAGATTTCCTTAAGGAAAAAAATGTAGGTTATATTCCTAATTTATCAATAGGTAGTGTTATATGTTTATTAATCCAGATGTAAAGATTTTGACCTGGCCTTTTCAGCAGAGATATTAAAAGTTCATGTGTACTACTCTAAGTATTACTGTATGCAGAAAGTACTGCACAAAAGTGACAGCACAATGACAGCAAAATCTCTTTTCTATTTTTCTAAAATGTCAGTCATCCTAAGAACAACATTCAGCTGCCAATACTTTAGCATTTATCTTCCTTAATGTAAAATCAATAGTTCAATGGAAGCTAATTACACTGGGCATTAGCTAACAAAAAATATCGTGTCTTTTCAAGTGACTTGGAAATAAAAAGATATTCAAGAATGAGTCAGCTATGAATAAATGCTAATTGGCCTGCTGACAGTTTATTAAATTGTGACATGGAAAAGGTGATTTATATGATGATATAATTTATTAATATTAATTCTGTTGCTAAATTGGCAGAAGCATCCTTCTATTCATCCAGTATAATGAGTATAACTAGCTCGGAATATTCAGAAAAATGAGGATCCACATACCTAAGAAAGGAGAGGATAGTTAAGTCTACCAAAAAAATAATGGAACCCTCTTGACTCGAGTGAAACAGGCCAGAGAAAAGAAAGACACTTGTTTTTGTCTATATTCCTCCTTTATGAAGACCTCACTCATCTCCTGCTCCCAGACACATATTTTGGCATGTTGCCAGATGTAGGAAGACTGTAAAATACAGAAAATGATGAAATAGCAGAATATCTACTAAAATATGAATGCAGAATCAGATTTATACACCATTGAAGTGAATATTTAAACAGTACTATGCAATTTTTTGTTTTTTAAAAATTGATATCTGTTTGATCTAAGATGTAGAAAATTGCCTCTATCAATTTCCTATTGTTGCTACAACAATTTAGTACAAACCCAATTACTTAAAGATAAAAATGTGTTGTTCTACAGTTCTGAAAGTCAGAAGGCCACAACAGATTGCATCAGGTTTGCATCAGTTTGCATATAATGTTAGCAAGGCTGCATTATTTTCTAGAGAGTCTAGGGGGAGAATCTGTCTTTTCTAGCTTCTAGAAGCTGCCTGCATATCTTGGCTCCTGGCCCCATTCCTCTGTCTTCAAAGCCATCAGTACTGTATCTCTGACTTTCCCCCCATATTTTTATCTCCCTTTGACCACACACCAGAAAGATGTGATTAGATTGAGCCCACCTGAATATTCCAGGGTTAATTTTTTTTTTTGGTCTTTTTGTCTTTTTGTCTTTCTCTAGGGCCGCACTCACGGAATATGGAGGTTCCCAGGCTAGGGGTCTAATCAGAGCTGTAGCCACTGGCCTATGCCACATCTGCAACCTATACCACAGCTCACAGCAACGCCGGGTCTTTAACCCACTGATTGATCAAGGCCAGGGATCAAATCCACAACCAAATGGTTCCTAGTCGGATTCGTTAACCACTGAGCGACAACGGGATCTCCCAGGGGTTAATCTTTAATCTTAATTTATTTGATTTTAGGTACAACTGGAAAGTCCCTTTTGTCATGTAAAATGACATACAGGTTTTAGGAATTGAACATGTGTAGTGGTAGTCATTATTGTGACTAACACAATTACAGTTTTTCAAGAGAGTTTTTGATGCTTATAAATCAGGAACATTCAGGAAACTTCTGCAACTTTGCTTACTGTGTCTCACTCTAAAGAAGATGAAAAAAGGAAAAAGGACACAGTAAAGTGTGACCCTGAGAAACTCACATATGTGCCAATGCTGCTAATGAAGGAACTGAGATTCTGATTCCCCTTTCAAACCTCAAGCTAATGCTTCTCAAGGACAGGATATAAATCACTTAGAGAACCCCGATGAACACAATGCTGGGAAATGTAGTTTTTAAGCTTCCAAACTTTATAGAAAAAGAAAAGAAGGATATAAAGAGAAATACTGATAACCGAAAGAAAATATATCCCTTAACAGCCGAATTATTTTTAAGTCGCTAGCATAGGTATAAGTCAGGCCACAGAGTACTTAAGCTTTAAAGAATAATTTTCCAGTTAATTTACCATTTAAAAATGTATCAGGTGTAGTATTTAATGTTCCTCAAATTATAAAAATACCAATATATGTATCTGTGTGTATGTGTATGTGCTGTGAATATGTGGCTGTATGTATGTGCTTACCAGTTCATTTTACATAACTTTTGATTGTGAAACTTTATTTCTGAGAACTAAATTTCACAGAGGAACTTTAACATAAACAATGCTATAAGCTTAACAAATTAGTTTATTTTTCTAGATATAGAGGAAAGCCGCCTTTTTGAACCACCTTATATCATTGTAGGCTCCTGTGTTTAATTCTCAAGATTCGAAGGTAGACTAGATGAATTACTCCTGTCTCAATTACATTTAGTAAGTAAAAGTGACTCCAATTCACCATTTATGACAGTTTACAAACCTATGTGTTCAAAATTGGTGAGTTTCAAAAGAGAGAAGAGTGGGATAGCATGCACTTGACTTTACACGAAGGAGTTTCCATGATCCATAAAGAATTGGGGGATTTACTTGATATCTTAGTATATCTTACTCTATCCTGACTACTATAGAAATATTTGGATTTTTTAAAGCATTGTTGAATACAGGAAAATGTTGATTAATAATAGTAAATATATATAAAAATTGTCATTCTACATACTTTCTAGTTTTTTATTATCTACTCTGTACACAGCACTGTGCTAAGCACAGATGTGCTATGTTAGAAACTGTCTTCTCTGTGAAATTACACATCTTATAAGTACCTAAAATGTTTTGCCTTGATACTGTGAAATGTGATTTTATATCCATACAATGTTTTTATATTTATTTTGCATATATTATTAGCTGTTTACTGTGGGAACATCAAATAATTTTAGAATAATTAATTAACTCCTTTGGTACAAATGTGATAATGGCACAATCACAATACCCATTTTACAGATAGTTATAAAGATGCACATAAAGACTAGAGCACTAGCCCAACAATAATGACAGAAGAGAGTTGATGTTCCTTGTTCTGACACTCACGTGCTTTTCATTTTTCAGCTTTTATAACCTTATCCTCTGGTATATATTTGACATTTGTGAAATGAGAGAAAATCATCTCTACTGGGCTCAAAATGATATTGATAAACTTGGCAGACACTTGATTGCCGTTTACACAATTTGAATGACGTTTATTTTCAGATACAAAAAAACTACAGTAGTTCTAAGTGGAAAAAAAAACTTAGAAAATTTCTTCAAAAAAAGAAACAGTTTTATATTAAAACAAGGAGAATCACAAGAAATATAAGGTCATCAATATTACTGAAAAAAATAGAGGATTTTCTTTTTCATTATTTTAATAAACAAATCTTAGTCATGACTAAAGGTATAATTAACTGAGGTGGAAAAGAGAATACTGCGCCAAACCACAAGTAGGTCAGCTCATTTGTGGTTGTCAGCTGCACAGGCTCTGACAGCTGGTTGAATATTTCTATATTTATATAGAAGATATACATAAAGGCACTAGTGATTTGTTGGTCTTTATTTCCATAATGCTTATGATATAAAAATATGGAAAGTAAAAACCAAGAATCTTTCCTTTTTGCTTAGAAAAGACCTACATTGGGGACTTCAGTGTAATTATGAAACGCAGTTAGTTATACTCAAGCGCATAAAACATATTGCTAATTACATGCAAAAACAGAGAAAGTGTGATTGATGAAAGAAAATTTTGGTATTGTCTGGCCCTAGAGAAATTTTTCTAAATTGTATTTCATATTTATATATCAATTTTTAATGTTTTAAAAATTAAATAAAACTACTCACTAAACACCCATAGACAATTTAAAACAAAAATATTGGAATGGATTAGCAATGAGATCCTGCTTTGTAGCACTGGGAACTACGTCTAGCCACTTATAATGGAGCATGATAATGTGAGAAAAAAGAATGTATACATATATGTATAACGGGTCACCATGCTGTACAGTAGAAAATTGACAGAACACTGTAAACCAGCTATAATGGAAAAAAATGAAAATTATTACTAAAAAAAGGAAAATAAACCCTTTAAACAAGTAAAAAAAAATAGGCATTCTTCTTTTAAAAATAATTTTTAAATCTTGCAGGTAATAAAATTCTAGAAAAGTCAAAGTAATTCAGACAGGAGATCCCGTCATGGCTCAGTGGTTAACAAATCCGACTAGTATCCATGAGGATGTGGGTTCGATCCCTGGCCCCACTCATTGGGTTGAGGATCTGGCGTTGCTGTGAGTTGTGGTGTAGGCCAGTGGCTATAGCTCCAATTCAACCCCTAGCCTGGGAAGCTCCATATGCTGTGGGTGTGGCCCTAAAAAGACAAAAGACAAAGACAAAAAAAAAGTAATTCAGACATAACCAAATCCTATGATGCTTAATGGATGAGACACATTTGTCCCACTTAAAGGACATTCAGAAGAACAATTCATTACATATGCCTTTCCTAGGTAGCCCATTATTTGCAATATTTTGTTTAGAAATTTTATTCTCTTGTTTTTTTTTTTTTGTCTTTTTGTCTTTTCTAGGGCCACACTCATGGCATATGGAGGTTCCCAGGCAAAGGGTAGAATCAGAGCTGTAGCCACTGGCCTACGCCACAGCCACAGCAACACGGGATCCAAGCCATGTCTGTGACCTACACCACAGCTCAAGGCAATGCCAGATCCTAACCCACTGAGCAAGGGCAGGGATCAAACCCACAACCTCATGGTTCCTAGTCAGATTTGTTAACCACTGAGCCACAAAGGGAACTCCTCCTCTCTTTTGGAAAACTGAATCCTGAACCCTGAACACATTTGAAATTTTTTATGAAATATAATTGATTTATGATATTATAATAGTTTCAGGGATACAGCAAAGTCATTCAGAGACATATAGGTACATATATATATATATATATATATATATATATATATATATATATATACACTTTTCCATTATAAGTTATTACAATATATTAAATATAGTTCCCTGTTCTACAAAGTAAATCCTTGTTTATCTATTTCATATATGATAGTGTTTATATGTTCATACTTCTAATGTGTGCCTCCCATCCTGTTTTGGTAGCAATGAGTTTGTTTCCTATGCCTGTAAGACTGTGCTGTTTTGTATGTAAGCTCATTTGTACTATTTTTTGTAGATTTCACATATAATTGCATGCAATGTTGTATTTGTCTTTCCCTGACTCATTTCACTTAGTATGATAATCTCTAGATTCATTCATGATGCTGAAAATGTCTATATTTCTTTCTTTTTTTGGCTCAGTAGTATTCCATTGTATACACAAATGTACATATATACATATGTGTGTATATGTATATTTGTGTATTCCATTGTATACCTATGTATGTATGTATATGTACACATCCTCGTTATCCATCCATTGATGGATATTTCATTTGTTTCTATGACTAGGTTATTGTAAATAGTGCTGCTATGAACATTGGAGTGCATTTTATTTTTGAATTAGTTTTTTTGTCTTTTCCAGATACATGTCCGGGAGTGGGATTTCTAGATCATATGGAAACTCTATTTTTAATTTTTTGAGGAACCTCCATACTATTATCCATAGTGGCTGACCAATTTATATTCCCACAAACATTGTAGGAGGGTTCCCTTTTCTCTACACTCTGTGTAACATTTGTCATCTGTGGATGTTTTGATGACAGCCATTCTGACTGGTGTGAGGTAACACTGCATTGTACTTTTGATTTATATTTTAATAATAACTAGTGATGTTGAGCATCATTTCCTATGCTTGTTGATCGCATGTATGTTTTCTTTAGGCAGCTGTTTAGGTCTTCTGCCCATTTTTAGATTGGGTTGATTGTTTTGTTATTGAGTTGTATGAGCTGTTTTTGTATTATTGGAATTAAACACCTATGGTTGCAACTTTACAAATATTTTCTTCCAGTCCATATGTTGTCTTTTCATTTTGTTTATGGTTTCTTTTGCTATGCAAAAGCTAATAAGTTTGATTGGGTCTCATTCATTTATTTTTGCCTTTACTTCTTTTGCTTTGTGAGAGTGATCTAAGAAAATTGCTATGATTTATGTCAGAATGTTTTGCCCATGTTATCATCTAGAAGCTTTACGTTGCCATGTCTTATATGTAAGTCATTAAGCCATTTTGAGGTTATTTTTTCTATGGTGAGAGGGAGTGTTTAACTTCATTGATTTACATGTGACTATCAAATGCTTGAAATATTTTATCTCTTAACTTAGTTTGCAAGTTTTGAGTACTCTACACTATGCCTATTATCCTATTCTTGTCACTCTTCCTCCAAGAAAATTGAAAATCCACTTCTACTAAACAGCCTCTCTCTTCCTTTCCTCATGTCACCAGTGTTGGCAGACCAAACTCATTTCCTCTAAGTTCAAAAATAAGACAAGGATGTCTACTGTCACAACTTTTATTCAACATAGTATTGGAAATCCTAGCCACAACAATCACAGAAGAAAAATAAATAAAATTTGATGTGGGGTAATGGGCTGGGCTTTGGGATGGGAATGCTATAAAACTGGCTTGTGATGATTGTCATACATGTATAAATAAAATTCATGAGTTAAAAAAATTTAAATCTGGAACAGCAGGGAAAAAGAATAATTCTAGATGTAATAACCCATAATGGAAAAAAAATCTTAAAAAGTATATTAAAAAAATATATATATATACACAAAAAAATTTTTTAAATAAACTTAAAGGGGAGTTCCAGTCATGGCACAGCAGAAATGAATCTGACTAGGAACCATGAGGTTGCAGGTTTGATCCCTGGCCTTGCTCAGTGGGTTAAGGATCTAGCATTGCAGTGAGCTGTGGTGTAGGTCACAGATGCAGCTTGGATCCCATGTTGCTAGGGCTGTGGCATAGGCTGGCAGCTGTAGCTCTGATTTGCCCCCTAGCCTGGGAACTTCCATATGCCATGAGAGCAGTCCTTAAAAAGCAAAATAAATAAATAAATAAATAAAATAAACTTATAAATAGGCATATGAGGATAAATGCCTTAACACCTAGCAAAGTATACAAGTTATAGATGCTTAGTTATGCCAAAATAACAGTTTGGGGAATAATACCATATATACCTACATATATGTATGTACGTACATTATGTATGTATACATATATCAAACCAAGATATTGGTAGTCCTACCACATTGCACTTCTTGATGAAATTTTATAACTATGATTCCACATGACATGATACCATAGAAATTTCTAAAGATGCCACCCAAAAACTACTAGCGTTCATCAATGGATTTAGTAAAATTGCAGGATATAAAATTAATATACAGAAATACATTGCATTTCTCTACACTAACAGTAAAGCATGAGAAAAATAAATTAAGGAAACAATAATTTTTACTATTGACTCACAAGCATAATATAGTGAGGCATAAACCTACCTAAAGAGGTAAATACCTGTACTCAGAAAATTGTAAGACATTGATGAAAGTAATTACAAAGGGAAAGATACGTGGTATTCATGGATTGGAAGAATTCATATTGTTAAAATGACCATACTACTAAGGACAGTCTACACACTTAACATAATTCCTATCAAAATTCCAATGGCAGTTTCAATAGAACTAGAACAAATAAATTTAAAATTTGTATGGAAACATTAAAGATCCCAAATATTCAAAGCAACCTGGAGAAAGAAGAATAGAGCTGGAGCAATCACACTCCCTACCTTCATATAATAATGCAGAGCTAAAGTAAACAAAAGACTATGGCAGTGGCACAAAAACAAACACATAATTAATGGAACAGAATAGAGAGCTGAGAAATAAACACACACACTTATATATGGTCAATTAATCTACTACAAAGAAGGCAAGAATATACAATGGATAAGACAGTCTCCTTAATACATGTTTCTGGTAAAACTGTACAACTATATTAAAAGAATGAAAGTAGAATGTTGTAAAGTTAGGTTGTGATGATGGTTGTATAACTATAAATATAATAAAATTCACTGAATTTAAAAAAGAGAGTAAAAATATATTTTCTCTCCTTAAAAAAATGAATAAAAGTAGAAATATGCTCACATCATATAAAAAATAAACACCAAACAGATCAAATAACAAAATATAAGACCAGGAACCATAAAACTCCTAGAAGAAAACATAGGCAGAACTCTCTGTGATATAAATTATAGCAATGCTTTTTTTGATCTCCCTCCTATAGTAAAGGAAATAACAACAACAACAAAATATAGTCCTAATAAGAATCCAAAGCTTTTACACAGTAAAGGAACCTCCCAACAAAAAAGGACAGCCTACTGAATTGGAGAAATATTTGCTAATGATACAACCAATAAGGAGTTTTTATCCAGAATGCATAAAAGCTTATACAACTCAACATCAAAAAATAAATAAATAACCCTATTTATATAATGGGCAGAAGATCTGAATAGATATTTTTACAATAAAGACAGATGGCCAACAGACCCATGAAAAGACATTTGACATCATTAATAACCAGAAAAATGCAAATTAAAATAAACATGAGATATCACCTGTCAGAACAGCTATCATCAAAAAGACCATAAATATTGAATGTTGGCAAGGATGTAAAGAAAATGGAACCCTCATACATTGTTTTTGGAATGCAAATTGGTGCAGTGACTGTGAAAAACAGAATGGCGTTTTCTCAAAAAAAACTAAAAATAGAACTACCATACTAACCAGCAATTCTACTCCTAAATCCATATTCAAAGAAACCAAAAACACTGATTCAATAAGACACATGCACCTCAAAGTTCATAGAAGGATTACTTAGAATTGCCAAGATATGGAAGCAACCTAAGTGCCTATCAACTGATGAGTGAATAAAAATTAATGAATATATATGCATACACACAATGGGATACTATTCATACATGAATAAGAATAAAATTTTGCCATTTCCAACAACATGGATGGACTTGGAAGTTATTATGACGTGAAATAAGTTAAAGAAAGACAAATACTATATGGCATCACTTATATATGGAATCTAAAAAAATAAAACTAAGTAGTAAATACAACAAAAAGGAAACAGACTCACATGTAGAGAACAAACTGTGGTTTCCAAAAGGGAGAGGGAAGGGAGGAGAGGCAAATAGGAGTAGGGGATTAAGATATACAAACCATTCACTGTCAGGTTTGAGACTTTTGACGTGAAATACTTCCTATCCTGCTTCAAGTTTATCTTGGTTTGTATAGCACATTATCTTATTTCAAAATTCAAAAAAGGCAACCCCTCAATGTTTTTCTGGTCCTTCACCTAGTTGCTTAACTCCTTTTCTATGATTCCATAGTATCCTGAGTATTTCTACATCATAACGCACAGTTGTCTATATTTTAATCTTCACCTCTCCTGTCAAAAGTGCAGGGAGTTTAATTGTCTTTGTAAGCTTCATGCCCAGCCCAGTGTCTGGTGCTTCATATGGCAGTAAGACTTATGACAGGATGCAAGTAAAGAGATATAGAATCTGTGTATTATCACTTTTAAACTAAGCACTTCAAGGGTAAGAACTTTTCTATTAGACTTCCTTGTATTCTTTATGTTATATATCAATAATAATTTACTAATACTCACAACTTTTCCTTGCTATTTTTCTATCATTTATTCTTTCTTTTTTTCAAAGGTAATTAAATCTAGCACGTTGAAACAATGTTATACACCTGTGTTGGCATGATATGCTTAGAAAATGATTCAGGGGAAAAAGTCAATTTCTCTCAAGAATATTCTAACAATGCCTTACAATGTTTGTCTTACTGTCATTTATTCTCTGGACCACAACCAGAACCACACTGGCTAGAACCAAAATAAGTTACAGAAAGGAATAGTTACTGCTTGAGGAGTGAAGGAATTGACCAGTAAGAATATTCACACATATAAGTACCACAAAAATTTCAATAAATTCTTTAAAAAATTTCATTCTGATATTCCATCTAATTTATAGATGTCGGGTTCTAATTCTGGATCCAGTAAGATTTAAAGGTATTAAAGAAAATATCAAAGATACTCTAAAATTTTTCAGAAAATTTTATAAATGTGCTTACCCAATTTGTAGGAATTACTTTGGAAATCTCCTAAACCTTATCTCTACATGCCAAGAAAATACAGTTGAAAGAGAACAAATAAAGAATGAAGCAGATAAGACAGTTTTTAGTAGTAGCCTTGCACAGGATCTGTCTGAAAGATAAGGAAATTGAACAAAAATAATTTAAAATTGTCAAGTGGCCTTTGTTCTATAAAGGAAACAATTTGCTTATAATTGTCCAAAGGTATCAGATATGATATGAATATGGCTCAAAATATGACCCTTTTTCCTGCTCTCTATAAAGAAATTAAGATTATTCTGAAGGATGTTTTAAGCAAATGTGCCCCTATATGAATTTGAACTTTTAAAATATATATTATCTAACGGGGCCATGAAAGTTGTCTGTCTATTGTGTATAGTTAAGACATTCTCTAAGTCGGGTACAAGTAAACTATGACTCACAGGCCAAATATGGTCTACCACCTTTATAAATAAGTCTATTGGACTACAATCATACCCATTCCTTTGCATTGTTTGTTAATGTTTTCTCACTTTAATGGGAGAGTGGAATAATGGCAGAGATCATACAACCCTCTAAGCTTAAAGTATTTACTCCATGGAACTGAGAAAAAAAGTTTGCTGCCTCCTGCTGAAACTCATAATAATTTATATCCAATCATAAGAAAGTCTTCCCAAAGCACAACATCCAGCTTATATAGATGTTCAAATATTGTGACATGAATCCATGTACATATATATACACACACACATACATGTGTGTATAGTATTTTTAAATGATCTGCACACAGACAATTTTTACTTTGACAAACAAATCTTCAGCATCTTTTAACAACACTGAAGAAGAAAGCCACATGAGATATTCAGAGACTGATCCATCTTTGGATGGGTGACACAGTTTAAGACTTAGCTTTAAAAATTAAGAAGATCATATTTGATTAATGCAAGAGAGAAATAGATAATTTAGCCTAAGATTACGTTTCAAAACAGATAGAGGTAAGGTTAATCTAGGATGGTAGGAAAGGAAAAAAGGAATAAGGTGGAATATCAGCACAAGACAGAGTGATAGAGCCTAATGCTGAACAGTAACAATGCCTTTCATCATGAAATTTTTTTTTAAATAATGGATAAAATATATGCAATAATGGGTCTATAAGTATATGTCAGACAACAAAAGGCTCTAATCCTTCAGAGGCAAAAGCAAAAACAAACACACATTAATAAAAACAACCAAAAAAAGGCGATATCACCAACAATTTTTACATCTTGGCCTATAGAAAGTTTTCTGTGTTACACAAAAGGGCAAACACAGGCAATCCCAACAGCCTTCATGAGTTGTGAAAGGGGGGGTTTGCTTACAGGTGGAGTATTGGCAGAGAGAGAACTGCACCGAAAGAGAACTCCAGATAGCTTTCACGGTTCGCTTTTTCATGTCGGCTGAACACTTGATCATCTCACATATACCAGGCAACTACCCAAGGCTGGGGTGTAAACAAACAAATATTAGAGGAAAAACTAAAACTCCTTGAACTTTCCAAAGATGGTGACTGAGTGCTTTTACCACTAGCCAGAGCATAAAGCCTCACAATTTGTTAACACTGACCTAAGTATTCAGAAGGTTTTACTTAAATAGCAGAGAAAAATTAGCCCTAAACCAATCACTACTCTGGTAAACCTAAAAATGCTTAAATGGAAGACTCTGAATGTTCAAGGCATTTTCAATTTATTCAACCATGTCTGTCCCAGAAGAAAGCTGTTTAAACAAATGCAATAATAACCACAATTCAACAAAGTAAAATTCACATCAGACAACTTAAGGAAAAAAACCCCAAAAATAAAAAACACACTAAAAAAATACCAGACACCATAAAAGAATGACCAACTCATAAAAGAAAAAAAAATACCAATCATTTGAAAATGACTCAAGTGATCACATGAGAATTAGACAATGACACTCAAACAGTTAAAACAGTTAGAGGAAAGACTGCAAATATTAAATAGAGACATGATAAGTAAGAATAAATTCTCAAAATTTTAAAGATAAAAATTAGGCCTGAGATTTAAAAATACTCTAATTGGAATGAATGCCAGTTAAATGTTGAATAAGAAAATATTAGTGACTTGAAGGCGTTGAATAGAAACTACTTAAAATGGAAAAGGTAAAAGACTGAAAAGCAAGAGAACTGAAACTCGGGCACATGTAGGAAAGTGTTTAAATATATATAATTAATGACATTTTTAAAAATTTTATAAAATTAAAAACTTACAGACTGAAAAGCTAAATGAATCACAAGCAGTAATTTTTTAAAAATATCTAAAAGGCACATGATAATTCAATAAGTTAAAATGAGTGAAGAAGAGAAAAATCTGATAGTTTTCAATGTTCAGTTCTTTAACCTCTGTGGTTAAATGTATAACTTTATTGCTCTTCACAAGAATTCATTACTATTCTATAGTTTTTGCATAGTGATATTGTATCCAATGCTGACTTTATGAGTTTTAATAGTATTTTGTGGAGTCTTTAGGGTTTCTATATATAATAAAATGTCATCTGCAAGTAACGAGTTATACTTTTTCCTTGGATTTGGATGGATTTTTATTTCTTCTCTGTGGGGAGCCGAGGAGATACAGGAGGCCAAGGAAGGGAACTAGCCTGACGGCACATTTCCAAGGCAGTGTTCCTAACCGAGGAAAAAAAGCCTACCCGCCAGCACAGTTCCCAGGGCAGGTTTAGAAATAGGGAAAAGGGCTTACCCCAGCGGCACAGTTCCAAAGGCAAGTTCTAAAAATAATGAGGCTCACCTGCTAAGCCGACAACAATGGCAACAGTAACAAAATGAAGGCGTTGCACAATAGTGTAAGAATAAAAATTGCTCTTGGAAAATTCAGTCTTTCCTGTTATTTACTTATTATTCAGCCTTTTCTATTATTTGTTTGTTATTCTTTGTTATTTTTCTATATTGTTATGTGTCTCAATAAAATTGGAACAGTAATAAAATAATAAGAGTTTCACCTTGGTGAAATTCCCCCTATTCAGATCTAATGTAAGCAAAAACAAAGTGTTCATTGGTTTGTTACAGGTAAGAATAGGTTTTAGAGTTAGGTAATTGTGGAATGTACAATAGATTAGAATAGGTTAGACATACATTGTTCTTGATGGAAAAAATAATCTTGCTTTTAATAAGTTTTGTAGGGGACTTTTAAGTTTTATGAAATTAAGTTGCTTTGATATAAAAAATATTTTCTCATACTGTCCCCTGACCATAACGCTTTGAAGTTAGTACCCCAAGCTTTAATCTAAAAAATGAGTTTTTGTAAATGTTAAATTCTTGTGCTTGTGACCTTTATAATTGTTAAAGATTAGCTTAAAACAATAACGGGTGGCGCTTGCTAAGAGTAACCACAAGATGTTTTATGCCGAATTGCCTTATTTTCATGTAATGTTCTTTCCGCATGTTTTGTACCCATTATAATTTTACATGATGCATTGTATCTGTTAGTTTTAATTAAAATTCTTAGAACACAATGCATATCTACCGTACCATATAGTCTAAAATTTAACCTTTGAAAATATGATTTAAGCACTGTGATGTAAGTTACAATTAAGCCATCTATATAAACTGTTACCTATGCTAATAAAATTTGAGCAGTCCAGTGCCCTGAAAGAAGGGACAAAGAGGCTGTCTCCGTGTGCTTTGCCGACACTGTCCATCCCCGGAGGGATACCCTGGCTGCTGGAGCTGGACTCCGGCACTTCTCCTTGCCTAATTGCTCTGGCTAGGAAGAAAAATAATGTATTGAATGAAAGTGGTAGCAGCGGGCTTCCTTGCCTTGTTCCTGATCTTAGATGTAAAGCCTTCAGCTTTTCACCACTGAGTATGATAAATTAGCGGTGGGCTTGTCATATGTGGCCTTTATAATGCTGAGGTTATGTTCCCTTTATATTCACTTTGTATAGAGTTTTTAATCATTGATGGTTGTTGAATTTTGTCAAATGACTTTTCTGCATCTGTTTAAATGATCACATGGCTTATAAAAATCTTGCTAACATGATATGTCACACAGATTTGTGGATATGTTGAACTATATTTGCATCACTGAAATAATATCCGATCCTTTTAGTGTATTGTTGAATTTGGTTTGATAGTATTTTGGTGAGGATATTTGTATATATGTTCATCTGGTGTATACTTTTCTGTGGAAGTATTCCCTCCACTTGTATTTTTTGGAAAAGTTTAAGAGGGATTGATAGTAATTTTTTGAATGTTTGATAGAATTAATCATTGAAGCTCTCTGGCTCTGGACTTTTGTCTGTTGAGAGGGTTTGATTAGTGACAATCTCCTATACTAGTAATCACTCTGTTTAGATTTTTCTATTTCTATTTTTTCTTTATTTTTATTGAATAATTTATTTACAATGCTGTGTTAGTTTTAGGTATACAGAAAAATGATTCAATTATCATATATGCACATATATAAATAGTCTTTTCCATTATAGGCTATTGCAAGATATTGAATATAGTCCTTGTGTTATACAGTAGGACCTTGTTGTTTATTTTATATATAGTAGTTAATATCTGTTAATCCTAAACTCCTAATTTATCCTCCTACTTCCCCTTTCCCCTTTGGTATCAATAAATTTGTTTTCTATGTCTGTGAGTCTGCCTCTGTTTTGAAAATATCTTCATTTGATTAATATTTTAGATTCCACACATTAATATTATTATATGATACTTATACTTCTATGTTTGATTTATTTCACTTAATATGAAAATCTCTAGGTCCATTCATTTTGCTACATATGGAATTATATCATTCTTTATCATGACTAAAAGTCCATTGTATATATGTCCACATCTTAATCCACTCCTCTGTCAATGGACATTGAGATTTTTTCCACATGTTTGCTACTGTAAATAGTGCTACAGTGAACACTGGGCTGCACATATCTTTGCTAATTATGATTCTCTCTGGATATATGCACAGAAGTGGGATTGCTACATCATATGGACACTCTATTTTTAGTTTTTTTAAGGAATCCTATATTGTTCTCCATAGTGGCTGAACAAATTTACACTCCCACCAACAGTATAAGAGGGTTCCCTTTTCTCATCATCTTCTTCAGAACATTTTTTTTTTTTGGTGGACTTTTTAATGATGTCCATTCTGACTGCTGTGAGGTGATACTTCATTGTAGTTTTGATGAATATTTCACTAAAAACCAGCAATGTTGATCATCTTTTCATATGCCTATTGACCATGTGTATTTTTAGAGAACTGTCTGATTAGGTCTTCTGCCCTTTTCTGATTAGGGTATTTGTGTTTTAGTTCTTAAGTTGTATGGCTGTTTGTATATTTTGAAAATCAAGCCCCTTTCAGTCAAATCACTTGGGAATATTTTCTCCCAGTCCATAAGTTCTCTTTTTATTTTGTTTATGGTTTCCTTTGCTGTGCAAAAGCTTCTAAGTTTGATTAGGCCTCATTTATTTTTGCTTTTACTTCTTTTGCCTTGGGAGACTCACTTAAGAAAACATTGCTATGATTTATTTCCAAGAATGGTTTCCCTATGTTCTCTTCTAGAAGTTTTATAGTGTCCTGTCTTATTTTTAATTCTTTAAGCCATTTTGAGTTTATTTTTGTGCATGATGTGAGGGACTATTCTAACTTAATTGATTTATATGTGGCTGTCCAGGTTTCCCAACACCACTTGCAGGAGAGACTGTCTTTTATCCATCATATATTCTTCCCTCCTTTGTCCAAGATTAATTGAACATAGGTGTATGGTGGTATTTATGGGCTTTCTATTCTGTTCCATTGATCCAAATGTCTGTTTTTGCCCCAGTACCATGCTGTTTTAATTACTTCAGTTTTGTAGTGTTGTGTGAAATTTTGGAGCAGGCATCATTGTCTTGTTCCAGATTTTAACAGAAAGGTTTTCAGCTCTTCACAGTTGAGCATTATGTTGACCTTGGGTTTGTTGCAAATAGCTTTTATTATGTTGAGATATTTTCCTACTATACCCACTTTGTAAGAGTTTTTATCATGAATGAATATTGAATTCTATTAAATGTTTTTTCTGCATCTACTGAGATGATCATGCTTTTAAAGTTTTTTTGTTGATATGGTATGTCACATTGATTGATTTGCATATGGTGAATCATCTTTATGACCGTACAATAAATTCAACCAGATAATGGTGTTTCATTTTTTTTCTTAATGTGTCATTGGATTCAGCTTGCTAATATTTTTTAAGAGGGAGTTTTTGCATCTATATTCAAAATATTGGCCTATATATATATATATATATTTTTTTTTATGCTGGTCTTTTCTGGCTCTGGTATCTGGCTGCCGATATCTTCATATGACTTTGTAATGTTTCCTACTCTTCAATCTTTTGGAAGAGTTTGAGAAGGATTCATATAAGTTCTTTGTGTGTTTAGTAGAATTAACCCAGTGAAGTCATTCAGTCCTGAACTTTTGTTGACAGTGAGTTTTTCTTTCTTTCTTTTTTTTTTAACAGATTTTTTTCAGTTCTAGTGATTGGTCTGTTCAAATTACCTATTTTATCTTGGCTCACTTTTGGTGAGCTATATGTGTCTAGAAACTTGTCCATTTTTTTTTCTAGGTTTTCCAATTTTTTGGCATAGCATTGTTCATGGTATTCTCTTATTTTTTTTTGTTTTTTTGTTTTTGGCTCCAGTATTGGTTATTTCTCCTTTTTCATTTTTATTGTGTTTATTTTGGTTCTCCCTACTTCCTGGTGAGCCAGCCCAGTGGTTTGTTTATTTTGTTTACCCTTTCAAAATGTCAGCTTTTGGTTTTACTGATTTTTTTCTTCTTTTTATTTATTACCTTTCTGATATTTATTATTTCCTTTTTTTGGCTGACTTTAGGTGATATTTGTTCTTTTTCTAATTCTTTTAGGTGGTAGATTGAGATTTTTCTTGTTTTTTGAGGAATGCCTTGATCTCTATGATAATTTCCTTCTTAAAAATCCTCCTGCTGCATTCCAAAGATTTTGTATGGTTGTATTTTCATTGTCACTTATCTCAAGATATTTTTTAAATTCCTCTTTTTTTTTTTTTTTTGTCTTTTTAGGGCCACACCCATGGCATAAGAAGGTTCCCAGGCTAGGGGTCTAACCAGAGCTATAGCTCCAGCCTATACCAGAGCCACAACAATTCCAAATCTGAGCCATGTCTGCAATCTACACCACAGCTCACAGCAATGCTGGATCCTTAACCCACTGAGCAAGGCCAGTGATTGAACCTGCAACCTCATGGTTCCTAGTTGGGTTGGTTTCTGCTGCGCTATGACAGGAACTCCAAATTTCATCTTTGATTTTGCTGTTGACCCACTAGATTTTAATAGCACATGGTTTAGTCTCCATGTTACTTTTTTCTTCCTCCTCATTTCTTTCTGTGGTTGATTTTTAGTTTCATGTCATTGTGGTCAGAAAAGATGCTTGAAATAATTTCTGATCTTGTAAATTTGTTGGGGCTTGTTTTGTTTCTGAGTATGTGGTCTATCCTAGAGAATATTCCATATGAGCTTGAAATGAATTTCTATTCTGGGTTTTTTTTTGGATGTAGAATCTTGAAACTATCGATTAATCATATTACAGGCTCTGGTTTTATTATTGATTTTCTGTATGGAAGATCTGTCCAATGATGTGAGTGGAATATCAAAATTCCCTACTATTATTTTATTACCATAAATTTCTCCATTTATGTCTGTACTATTTGTTTTGTGTATTTAGGTGCTTCCATATTAGGTGCATGTATGTTAATGAGTATAATATCCTCTTCTTATATTGATCTTTTTATCACTGTATACTGTCCTTTAATTTATGATTTTTGTTCTAAAGTCTATTTTGTCTGACATGAGTATTGCTATCTCGTCACTTCTGTCTACATGAAGTATCTTTCTCCATCTTTTCCCTTTTAATCTTTGTGTGTCCTTTACATTAAAATACCTCTCTTGTAAGCAGCATATTGAGGCTCTGGTTGCATTATCTAGTCCCCACTCTATGTCTTTTGATTAGAGTGTTTAGTCCATTGACATTTAAGGTAATTATTGATATATATGTATTTATTGCCATTTTAAAATCCATTTTCCTATTGATTTCTTATTTCTTCTTTGTTACTTTCTTTTCCTGTTTGATTTTCCTTTTATAGTTTGATTTTCTTTCGTACTATGCTTGAGATTTTTTTATTTGAATCTATTGTATTTTTTTATTTGTGCTTACTCCATTTTTTCAAGTATGTTAACCCATTACTACATCTACATTCTTTAGACTGGTGGTCATATAAGTTAAAATACATTCTAAAAAAAAAATCTACATTTTTTTCTTACACACCTCCCTCAAATATTATGTTTTTGATGTCCTCTTTTACATCTTGTTTATCCTTTTGTTGTCCATTGGAGTTATTACTGCTTTCACAATATTTTTTTAAGTCTACATACTGGCTTATTAAGTGATTTACTTTCCAACTGTGAATTTCTCTTTCTTATAGATATTCTTCTTTTATATTTAGAGAAGACTGTTCAATATTTCTTTAATGATATTTTTAGCATTGCTATTTTCTTTAGTTTTTGCTTGTCTGATAAATTTTTTATCTACCCTCGATTCTAAATTATAATCTTTTGGGGTAGAGTATCCTAGGTTGCAGATTTTTCCTTTTCAGGACTTTGAATATCTTTCCACTCTCTTCTGGCCTGCCATGTTTCTGTAGAGAAATCAACGTATAGTCTTATTTGGGAAGGGGGAGTTCCTTGTAATTAATTCTGTTTTTCTCTTGCTGCCTTTAGAATCCTCTTTTTAACTTTTGTCATATTAGTTATAAAACGTCTTGGTGTAAGTCTGTTTGGGTTCATCTTGTTTGAGAGAATCTCTGTGCTCTCTGTACTGGGCTATTTTTACCTTCTTTAGGTCTAAGAAGTTTAGAGCAATAATTCCTTCAGATGTATTTGTGATCATCTTGCCATTTTCTTCTCCATCTGTGATCCCTATTATGTGTAGATTGGCTCACTTTATATTACCCCCTGTATCTCATATAGTGTTTTCATTTATTTTCATGTGTCTTTCTGTCTGCTGTTCTGATTGAATGGTTTTTATTTAATGTCTTGAGAATCTCTGCATTATTTAGTTTATTTATTGCATTTACCTCTGTTTTCATCTCAGCAAATGAGTTTTCTAATTTTAATTTGCTCTATTTTATAGTTTCTAGTTCCTTGTTGCAGTGATATGTCTTTCTATTGATAGCCTTTCTTAATTACTTCAGCATTTTTTTTACTGTTAAAGTCACATGCCAGCATATGAAAGTTCCCAGGCCAGGGACTGAATCTGAGCCAGAGCTGTGACCTATGCCACAACTGCGACAATGGCAGTTCCTTTAACCCAATTCACAGGGCCAGAGATTGAACCCATACCTCTGTAGAAACCCAAGCCACTGCAGTTGGATTTTGAACCCACTGTAACACAGTGGAACTCCATCCTTCAGTATTTTTATTACATCCTTTTTGAACTCAGGATTTTTAGACTGGGGAGGTCGGTTTCACAGTTTATTCTCTAAGGGAATTTATCTTGCTCTTTTAGTTGGTAGTTGTTCCTCTGTGTCTTGATTTTACTTACATTTTTCTGACAATTAATTTATGAGAAACAGTTATCTTCTGTGGTCTTGAAGGTCTATTTTTATGTGAGAGAATCCCTGTTTAGCCTGCATGCATCTTGGTATGAGGGATGTTTTTAGTACGGATGTTTTCCACTGCCTTCCTCAGTGTATGTGGGCCGTTATCCTGTTGACAGCAGGTTGGATCATTGTGACTGAAGCTTGCACTGGATATTGCCACCTCTTCACTCTGTGGTTGTCACATTTCTGTTGGAGGAATGGTCTTCTTCCCAGTTGTTGGAGTAGAAACCCCTAAATCTGTTCCTAAGCTGCAGTGTGAGGTAAATGGGACTGGAGTGCTTCTCCTGGCAGAGGAGACACTGGGTATTCCTCCACAGGAACTGACCTCTAGAAGGTACACTCTGTGGTGTCACCTATCACTTATTGTGTGTGATCACAAACTACACTATTTTTGAAACTGCCCTCAGCCCTGCCTCAGCTGTGGGAATGCATGTAATTATCCCCGATCTCCTTCAGGCACTGTCTTCACAAAACCACCAGCGCAGATCTTCTGGCACTGATTTGCTGAAATCAGGCACTGGGACTGCTGTAGTCTCAATCCTGTCCTCACTGTAGTCTCACTCCTGTACCCACTGTGGGAGCAGAGTCAACCCAGACCCCAGCCCTAAATGCACATGCCTGAAAATTCTGCAGCTGCTAATGGTATACCTGTCCCAGCTATAGGAGTCCCAGTAATCTGCTCACATACTCCATAAGCATTGTCCTTTCAAAGGTGCTGGTGGCATAAATCCTCCAAAGCTGCCTGGACAGTGCTCAGATTTCATCCCTGCCTCCAAAGTCACATGGTCTTTATCAGCTGGCCTAGATTTCAGTCTCCTGTCTACTTATGGGCAATCCACAGGTGCTTGCACACTCCCAGAGCTCATAGAGGCTGCTGTAAGCACTCTGAGAATGAGGCTGCTATGGTAGGCTCCACACCCTCCCTTCATGTGTGTTAACAATGCTGTTTCTATGGTGAACCTGGGCTCTGTCCTGCACATACTGCAGGTTGTGGCTTGGACCACATTCCAGCACCTTCAGGCTATTTTCAAGCAGCTAGCCCCAGACTTCCCCCAAGCCTGTCTGCTGAAGCAGTCGTGCATCTTGACACCTCACAATGAGGTGGCCAGTATCATCTGTGCTAGTCTCTCTGTTCTGCCTGCTGGAAAGCAGCTGCTACACTCACCTCTGAGCTTCTGGAGCTCCTTATCTGTCCAGGCTGATCTCCCAGCCACTAAAGGAAGTTCCCAGGGTGAAGGAGCATTTCCTCTCTCACAGCTCCCTAAGGATACAGGTCTCATCCAGATACCTTTTATTGTTTTGTCCTATCCCATTATGTGGTGATCTTTCTTGAACCTTTGAGATCTGCCAGCATTCAGTAGATATACTGTGAGAAGTGTTCCACACATAGATATATTTTTGATGGAGAAGGTCACATAGCTATACTTGTAGGAGAAGTTCAGCTCTTAAGTCCTTCTATTCTGCATCTTGATTCCCAGAAGGTTCTATGTTTCTACGTATTTATCCATTTCTTCTAGATTGTCCAACTTGTTGGTATATAAGTGTTCATAGTAGTCTCTTAGGATTCTTTGTATTTCTGTGCTATCAGCTGTAATGTCTTTTCTTTCATTTTTTAATTTTATTTTAGCCCTCCCTTGTTTTTTCTTATTAAGTCTAACTAAAGTTTTATCAATTCTTTTTACCTCTTCAGAAAACCAAGTCTTGGTTCCCATGATCTTTTCTATTGTATTTTTAGTCTCAATTTATTTCTGCTCTGATTTTTGTTATTTCCTTCCAATAACTTGGGCCTAATTTGTGGTTCTTCTTCTATCATCTTGAGGTATAAAGTAAGGTTGTTTCTTGCTACCTGAGGTAAGTGTTTATTGCTCTGAACTTCTCTCTTAGAATTGCTTTTGCTGCATTCCATAAGTGTTGGTATGTTGTATTTAAGACTATAAGACATTGTTGAAAGAAACTGAGGAAGACTCAAATAAATGGAAACATTGCTCATGGAATATTAAAATTAATACTGTTAAAATGTCATACCACTCAAAAGAATTTACAGAGTCAATGGAATCTCTAACAAAATTTCAATGACTTTTTTTTACAGAAATAGAACAATTAAAAATTTATATTGAACCACAAAAAAACCAGCATACCCAGAGTAGAGTTATAAGAAAGAAAAAAGCCAGAAATATCCTGTGTCCTGACATAAACTCTATCACAAGATACAGTAATTAAAATAGTATGGCACTGACATAAATCACATTTACTATGACACATAGATCAATGGAATAGAATCCAGTTCAGAAATAAACCCACAATTATACAGTCAATTAATTTACCACAAAGGAACCAAGAATATGAAATGGGCAAATAATTATTTATTCAATAAATTTTGTGGGGAAAACTGGATAGACACAGTTAAAAAAAACTGGACCACTATATTACAGAAAATTAACAAACGTATGCAAAATAATACACAAAAATTAACTCAAAATGTTTTAAAGAGTGAAACATAAGCCCTGATATTATAACACTCATAGAAGAGGAGTTCCCTGGTGTTTACCTGATAGTGGTTGGGATTCAGTGCTTTCAATGCTGTGGCCCAGCTTCAATCCCTGATCTGGGAACTGAGATACCAAATCAAGCCACTGCCTGCCAGGATAAAATAATAAAATAAAACTCATAGAAGAAAATATAGGCAGTAAGCTCTTTGATATTACACTTGGCAATGATTCTTTTGGATTTCACATCAAAAGCAAAGGCAAGAAAAGTAAAAATCAACAAGTGGAAATACACCAAACTAAAAATAATCTACACAGCAAAGGAAACCATTAACTAAAATAAAAAGACATCCTATGAGTGGGAGAAAATATTTGCACATCACATATCTGATGAAGGACTAACATCCAGACTGTGAAAGAACTCATACAACTCAATGGAAAAAAATAAATAGTAAAAAAACACATAGATTCTTTTTGCTCACATTATCATGCTCCATCATAAGCGACTAGACACAGTTCCCAGTGCTACACATCAGGATCTCATTGCTAATCCATTCCAATGGCAAAAGTTTGCATCTATTAATCCCAAGCTCCCAGGCCATCCCAGTCCCTCCCCCTCCCACTTGGCAACCACAAGTCTATTCTCCAAGTCCATGTATACATGTCTGTGTAACTGGGTCACCATGCTGTACAGCAGAAAAAAAGAAAATGTATCAGGGAAATAACAATTGATTACAATTTAAAACAAAGAAAAAAGGTAAAAATAAATAAATAAATAAATAAAATATGTTGCAAATTTGGTCATTAAAAAAAAAAACACAGAACAACAACAGCAAAACTATTCAATTAAAAGTGAGCAGAAGATTCAAAGAGCTATTTTTCCAAACAAAGTATGCAGAATGGCCAAGATGTACATGACTATGTGCTCAGCATCAAGGAAATGCAAAATAAAACCACACTGAGATCCCATCTCACACCTGTAAGAATGACTCTTATCAAAAATATGAGAGATAACAAGTATTGCTGAGGATGAGGCGAAAAGAACCCCTTGTGCACTGCTTGTAGATTGGTGTAGCTACTATGGGAAACAGTATAGAAGTAACCCCCAAGTTAAAAACAGAACTACCATATTATCTAGCAATTCCATTTTCAAGTATTTATCTTAGAAAAATAAAACATTAACTTGAAAACTTCTGTACCCACTTGTTTACTGCAGCATTTTTTACCATATGCAAGATCAAAATGTCCATTAGCAGATGAATGGATAAGGAAATGGGCTATATGAAATCCTGTTGTGGCCCAATGGGTTAGAAACCTGACATAGTCTCTGTGAGGATGCAAGTTTGACTCCTGGCCTCACTCTGTAGGTTAAGAATTTGGCATTGCAGTAAGATGTGGCATAGGTCACATCTGTGGCCTGGGTCTGGTGTTGCCTCTGGTAGGCCTGGAGCATGAGCTCTGATTTGACCCCTAGCCTGGGAACTTCCATATGCCACATAAAATGAGGCAAAACAAAAAGAAATGTGCTCTACAATGATTATTTAGCCATAAAAAATGAAATCTTGCCATTTTTGTCAACACTGACAAAATGTCAACTTGAGGGCATTATGCTAAATGAAAGAAGTCAGAGAGAATGACAAATAATATATGATCTTACTTATACATAATGTCTAAAACAAAATTCAAAATGAGCTATATAGCAACAGAGAACAGATTGGTTGGTTCCAGAAGCAGAAGAGTGAGGAGTGGGCCAAATGGTGAAAAAGTCAAAAAAGTACAGATTTCCAGTTATAATCTAAATAAGTCATGGGACTGTAATGTACAGAATGGTGACTATAGTTAATAAAAGTTAATAGTAATACTATATTGTATATTTTTTAAAAGAGAGAAAATCTTAAGACCAAGAAAAAAAGACAGTTTAAATCTTCTGTATGTTATATAAGAAACATCAGAAGATAGTGAAGCAATGTATCCAAATTCTAAAAATCTGTCAACCTAGAGGTCTTTTTAAAACAAGAAGTATCTTTCAAAAATAGTGGAAAGAGAAATAGTTTTTAGACACACAAGGTCTGAAAATGTCCATCCTCAGCCATACTTCACTAAAGGAAAAGATAAAGCAAGTTTTAAGGCAAAGGAAAATGATACCAAACAGAAATTCAGGACAATAAAAAGTAATAAAGAACATTATGAATGGTAGCTGAGTAAATGTTGAAATTTTTTCCATATTATGTAAATTTCTTTAAAAGCTAATCAAAGATTTAAATGGAAAAAATATAAAGTACCACATGGTTTATCATATGTACAGAAGTGTAATTAATGACCATAATAACAAAAGCCAGCAAGAAGTATACCGTTCTATGAATGATGTATATCATATGAAGGCTGACTGTGATAAGTTGAAAATATATAGCAACCCCTGAAGCAAACACCAAAATATCACAGTAAAGCACTAGAGATATATGCCAGTAAGTCAAAAATAGGAAAAGAAATGAAAATATAAAAATTAGGCAATTTATAGAAAAGTCAGAAGGAGAAGAACAGGTGTAAAAAATGAAAACAAAATAGCAAAACACAGATTTAAATCCAACTATTTCAATGATAACACTAAAGACAGAGGTTTCAAACACATCGTTTAAAGGCAAAGATTTGATAATAAGTATCAAGGTGAGATCAACTCTATAATAATTAAGAGAAATATAAAAATCAAATCATTGATAAGTTAAATAAAAATGCTAACATAAAAATTATATCTAAGGAGGGTGTATTAACATCAGATAAAACGTATTTCAGAGCAAATACTATTACCAGGATAAAGAGGGCATTTTTACACACTGACAAAGGCAATAATTTATATAAAATTATTATGTAAACAATAAAGGAGCATCAAAATAAATGAAATAGAACTGATATATCTGCAAAGAAAAAACAGTTAATTCTACAAGTATACTCAGGGATTTTTTAAAAAAAATCTCAATGTCAATAGAGGAGGAAAAAATATCATGAGGGATATACAAAAGACAACACTGAAACCAACTTGTTGCAATGAACATTTATTGCTCACTCCAGCTCAACTGAACACCAGCAGAAAATATGTCTGAATATAGATAAAAGGATTAAAATTATGCAAACCCTATCTTCCAAAATAAAATTAAATTTCAAGTAATCAATAACAAAATTATCTGGGTTATTTCTAAATATTTGAAAACTTAAATAATATAATTCTAAATAACAGAGAATAGAAGAAATTTTTAAAGAAAGTACAAATAATTTTTGAACTGAAAGAAATTAAAAACAAAACATTAAAATATGTGGAATGTTTCAACAATAGTTATTAGAAGACAATTTGTAGTAGTATGTGCTATCTTAGAAAGGAACAAGGGTCTCACATTGTGACTTCAGCTTCTACATAGAAAAATAAAAAAAAAGCGCCAACAGATTATAAGCAGGATAAGAACAAAAGAAAGATCAGGGCAGAAGTTGAAAAAGAAAACCAAAAAAAAAAAGATAAATCATAACAAATGTTTTTTTTCAAGAGATCAATTAAATCCATAATCCAAAAAAAGGATATAAAGACATCAACTACAATGCCAAGAATGAGAAAATGACATGACTATAATATATATATATTATACCATAATATATATATGCATATATGTAAGTATACATATATGAATATATGTATCTCATATATATAAATATGAGAATATTATGCAAACATTACCCAAGTAAGTTTTAAAATACAGATGAATCTCCTTTTTTTTTCTGTTTTGGGCCACAGCTGTGGCCTATGGAAGTTTCCCAGGCTTGGGGTAGAATTGGAGCTACAGCTGCCAGACTATGTCACAGCCACAGCAATGCTGGATCCAAGCTGCATCTATCTACACTAAAGCTTGTGGCAGTGCTGGACCCTTAACCTACTGAGTGAGCCAAGGAACAAACATACATCCTCACAGACACTATGTTGGGTTGTTCTTAACCTGCTAAGCCATAATAGGAACTCCTAGATAAATTTCTTAAAACATACAAATCATCAAAGCTAATTCAAGAAGTAGGGATTAGTCAGTAATATTGAATATATCATATTCCTTAAAAACAGAACAAACCAAAGCTTCCAACAGAGTCATTTAATGCCTAAATAGCTTCCATGGAAATTTTTTCCAAACATGTAAGGAATCTCCATGAATATTGGAGATAAAGAAATATTTTCTAGTTAATTCTCTGAAGTTTGCATTATTTTTATACTGAAATCAGATAAAAATATTAAAAGAAAACTACAGACCAGTAACATGAACATGTAAGTAAAAATTCTTAACAGAATTTACCAAATTGAATCCAACAATAAATCATGACTAAGTTTTGCTTCTCCCAGAAACATGTTTACATTGACTTTCCAAACTAACACATTTCACTATATTAACAAACTAAAAAAGAAAAGTATACTGATTGATGAGAAGGCATTTGGCAAAATTCAATATCCATTTCCAAAGAAAACCTGAAGTAGAGGGGAATTCCATTTTTGTGTTACATTTACAAACAACCTACAGCCAGCATTATATATGACAACGAAATACTAAAGGCATTCCTATGGTATGAATACAAGAAGTCCACATTCACCTCTTCTTTCAACATTATCTTTGAAGTTCTAAGTTTCAATTCACACCTTGAGCCAAATACAAAATGTAAAACAAGAGATGCAGGAGTATATGTAAAAAAAACTAAACTATAAATGTCCTAGAAGAAAAAAATAAGGGGAAATCTTTATGACTTTAAATAGCTGATATAGATTACATATTATCTAATGGATATCTATTACATACCAGATAATTTAATTATCCATATATTATCTAGTATTAGATTTCTTACATGAAGCATTACATCATGATCCATCAAGAAAACAAAATTGGATAACTTCAACTTTATTATTTATTTACTAACTTATTTTTTGCTTGTGAAATACAGTTAAGTGAATAAAAAGCCTAGCACAGACTGGGAAAAAATATTTGCAGATCATGTATGTGATAAAAACATATGCATTCAGACTATACCAAAAACTTCTCAAATATTAGTAAACCAAATAAATGAACAAATAAAATCAGCAAGAGACTTAAGCACATATTTCTCCAAAGAGAATGTGGATTGGAAATAAGCATGTGAAAAATGTTGAGAATCATTAACCATTAGAGAATGTAACTAATAGTCACAATTAAATACTATTACATCTCTATTAGAATAGCTAAAAGAAAAAAAAATAGTGACAATACTAGGTCCCCATCAGGTTTTGGAGCAACTGAGTTTCTTATATATTTCCAGTGTGAATGTAAATTTGTAGAGCCACACTGGAAATCAGTTATTTTTTTAGGACTTTTATTTTTTAATTTTTTTTATATTACTCAATGAATTTATTACATTTATAGTTGTGCAATGATCATCACAGCCCAGTTTGATATACATTTATACTTAGCAGTCATTTTTTGGAGTATTTTCCCTGGAAAAATGAGAGCAAATGATCAAAGGAAGTAATATTTTATAAGAATGTTCACAGCAGCTCCACTTTAATAGACCAAAACTGAAAAAAAAACTCAAATGGATGAAAATAGTTTTATCATACATGACAGAATATCAGCACACACAAAAAGAACTATTGATCTGATCATACAACAGGTTGGGCAGATTTCAACATCATTATGCTAAGTAAAAAAAAAAAAGAAGTCTCAATAGATCACATACTATATTATTTCATTTATATAATGTTCTTAAAATTACAAAATTATAATGATGAACAGATCTGTATCTGTTAAGAGTTGGGCTGAGGAGAGAGTTGGACTGTTAAGGGATAATATAAACAAGTTTATCTGTGGTGATAGAACAATAATGAATACTGATTATAGTTGTGGTTACTTGTAATATAGCTTCATAGCACTATACAATGAATTTTTTTAAGAGTGAATTTAAAAACTAATGAAATCTAAATAATGTACACGTTATTGTACCAATGTCAACCTCCCTGGTATGATAAAAGTACCATGGGTATACAAGTTATTATTACTGGGAAGGTTGGTTAAGGCATATATGTGATCTCTCTGTACTATTTTTCAGCCTCTTGTGTTTCTAAAATTATTTCAAAATATTAACTGGACTGGAAATCTGTACTTAACATTTCTCTCACTGTAGTGTTCCATTTATTTATAACATAGCATGGCTGTTTTTAATATCAGAAACGCAACTGCTGACTTTTTATTTTTAAATATTTTGGAAATCACCCTCTCAAACATATAAGGCAAAATATACAACACAAACACACATATATACCACACACACTTTTCTATTCAACAAAAGCCTTATTTTAACATATGGCATTATTCACATTCCTTCTACACAAGTAGGATTAGATTTCCTGAGTTATTGCTACAAACACATTTTCATCCTTTATGGTTAAATCTGAACATTCCTGACATTTCAACTCTTTTAAAGTCATATTGATTAAAACTCAAAGGCACATAACTGAAGGATGACATGAGTTCAGTAGATCCCCCTGCTGGAAGTCTGAGTCTAAGATGTCTTTGGCAGTAATTGATTCCAGAAGCAAGTGCTGGATTTATATTGATTATTACCATGAAACCACTCATGATCACTGTGACTCCTGTAACATGTTGGTTAATTTTGTATGACATATCATGGTAACTCAGAATAATGAGAAGTGACAGTCTGTCTGGCTCAAAGTGATTGTTTTATCTTCCAATAAAGTGAAAAATAACAACTGTCACTACTGTAGTGAATTAGGTAATGTGCTAGAACCAAAGAGTTTGGATTAAACTAAAGCTGCAGGCTTAGGTTAGAAATGTCTACAGGAATGGTATAGCATGTATTATGACTTAACTAAATTGTTGTTCAAAATTATCAAATAACTGTTAATTTTTAGTTTCAAATAAGTCACATGATTATTGATATTTTTTCAATGTTATTTCATGACCGTATCAAATGTTTTGCTGGTAGTTGAAATGGTGATTATTAAAATAAGTGTTTGCACTTATGTTCAACAAGAATAATACAGTGATCTTTAAGTATAGAGTGATTTTTTTAATCAAGGTTAATAACATTAGGCATGAAATAAACCAATGACCACTATCCTAACAAATGTATCTTGTGGTTTAGGGAATGACTGTAATATAAATTAAAAATTTTAAAGACTTGGAATTCTAACCCTTGAAAGATGCTACATAACTGAGCTCATACATAATCTTTTCTGTCCTAGACTCCCTTATACTCTCAAAGAGAAATGGGACTCTTGAGTCCATGCTACTCTTTTAACATGTTAAGTTGTTTTGAAACTATCTCCTATTCTTATTTGAGATTCCCAGGGGGAAAAGGATTTTATGCTATTTTGTCAAATATTCAACACATTTAACATAATTCCTAGGACCTTTCCTCTAAATTAAATAAACATACATTCAGAATCTAACACTGGGTAAAAAAAAGAATTCAAAGGGACTTAAAAAGGTAATACTAAAATAATTATTCTGAGTAATTGAGGACTTCTAGAGGTATATTTTAAAATAAATACAGATAGTCAGGGTAGTCAAACTAATTGTATAAGTTGGTAGAATACATTGGTTTTAGAAATTATTATATGAAGAAACAAGGGAAATAAAAGCAAAGAGAATTCAAGATATGAAAATATATCTCATTTTAATATACAGAGAGAACATCAGGTACAAAAAGCTGCAAGAGAACGTCTTCCATTCTAGTAATAAAACAAGCTAGTCTATAAAATCATTGCTTTTGAGTCCAACATACGTTTGCAGTCACAAGACAACCATGCTAAGTTAATTACAAAGATTGATGAATGTATCTGTGGAGACTAGTCATACAAACTGACTCACCATTGTCAAACATGAATAAAAGGAGTCCATTACAGAAGATACTAAGAAGAAACAGATAAATTAAAAAAAAAAATCTTTAGTACGACATTGTAAAGTCACTGGCCATAAAAAGAGAGGGGGAAAAAAAGGAGTTTCCATTGAGGCCCGAGGGGTAAGGACCTGATGTCTCTGAGAGGATGCAGGTTTGATCCCTGGCCTTGCTTAGTAGGTTAATGATCTGATGTTGCTCTGGCTGTGGCATAGGCCTACATCTATTATTCAACCCCTGGCCCAGGAATCTCTATATGCCACAGGTGTGGCCGTAAACAAATAAAATAATATAAAGTCACTGGAAACCCTGACTACAAAGTTAGTCTGCACCTCATTATATTTTCTCCAAGATCTCTAAGATGTACTCATAGAAAACAATGCATTTAAGGCTAGACACTTGATAGTCATCTGCCCCTCAAGGTGCAAGTATTCAAGGCTTTCCAAGATTTGAAGGGGAATAGCAGAAGCTGGAAGTCCCTAGAAGGACTAGAAGAGCCTAAGTTACTATATAATATGAGGTATTGGTGAGTTCAGGGAATAAAGTCACCAGCTCACTGACCTTTCTCTACTACAAAGCAAACATTCTCATGGTAACAATTTAAAAAAGGTTCCCTTATAGCTCTGATTCAGGAAGGAGATAAATAGTACTTGTGAAATACCTCCAAGCACTTCTTTCATAACAAAAGCCTACTCTCCAGAGCCTTACTCTGCCTTGCCTGGGGAAAGGATATGTCTACCTTTCTAGTTCAATGCCTTGTAGGTGGAAAGCTAACTTGTGGGTGGAAAGTTCTGAAATCACTTGAGTAGGTCACAGCCAAGAACACATAGATACATTAAAATAATGAAATTTAATAAAAATATGTTAGAATGCTTCCCTGCCCCATACCAAGCCAACAAGACTCCAGTGTAGTAACAGTGGATTACAAATGAAAGATCTATAAAACACAGATCTGCTTGGAGGATAAGTATTTAAGGAAATCCAAAATTAATGTGGGAAACAAAAACAAAGAAACTAGAAAAATTTGAAGTCCATAGCACTCATAGTTAACAAAACAGCCTAACTCTAACCAGATTTATATAAAGGCCTAATTATTTCAGTTTCTGTTCCTCAGTAATCATGTTCAGCTTTCAAACAAAACCCAAAAATTATAAGGCACCCTAAGAGGTAAGACGAGGCAAAGGAAACATGAGAATCGGACTCAAACATGACTCAGATATAAGAATGATCACAAAACTAATTTAAAATAATAATCATTAATATGTTAAAATGAAAAATGTATACTATACAAGAATATACATTAATATACACAAAGAAACTAATTAAAAAATCCAAAACCCTAAATTTTCTTTAAAAAAAACATTTTAACAAAAATGAAAAATGATTTTGGTAGACTCATAAATAAAAAATAAAGTAGACATGTCCAAGCAAAGAATCAGTGAGCTTGAAGGTTAACAGAAACTTCCAAAATTGTTACCCAAATAGGAAAACTGAAAAAATAAAAATAAAAACAACCGAACATTTAAAAACTGAGAGATTCTTTTGAAACCTTAACATAAATATAACTCTCCAGAAGAGAGAACACAACAGAAGAAATAAAGAACTAATAATGGTTAAGAGTTATCTAAGATTAACAGACATTTGGGCCTGTCCAAAATGTACATATTATAGACATTTGGTCCACATGAAAAGTTTGGTCCTATCTAAATGTCCATGAGAATATTGAGCCCATGCCAAATGTTTTTTGGATACAACCAAATATCAGAGACTTTTTGGTGCTAATCAAATGTCTCCATGGAAATTTTGGTAAGACCAAATATGATTAAATTTAAGGCACATTTGTCATCGACCAAATGTCTTTGGGATCAAATAACCTGTCAGAGTCTTCCAAAATTAGCAACAAACATAAAACTACAGATATAAAAAGAACACCTGGATGAAAAATTACCAATTACAATCTGCACTAGATAAGGGAAAACCTTGAAAAAACCCAGGCAGGTAACGAAAAACCATACTTTCTCTACAGGAAAAAGGTTAGGAATCACAGTAGATTTATGTTAAAAACATACAAGCAAGAAGAGAGTAAAGAAAAATATTTAATCTGTTGAAAGTAAAACATCCACCAATTTAGAACTCTATGTGAAGAAAAATTATTTTTCAAAAATGGAAGAATTTGTTGGTTGTCAAATTTGACAACCTAGAAGAAATGGGCAAATTTCTGGAGACTTGCAGCCTGCCAAAACTGAATCAAGAAGAAATTGATCAACTGAATGGACTGATCACTAGAAATGAAATTGAATATGTCATAAAAATACTCCCTACAACTCTCTAAGAAGCCCCAACAGTCCTAATTGCATGCACCTAACAATAGAACTTCAAAGTTCATGAGGTAAAACTGCTAGAACCATATGAAAAAAAGACAAATTTGCTATTATAGTTGGAAAATGTAATACTCCAATTTATATAAATAAATTAAGCAGTTATAAATTTACTTGACCTGAACTACATTATAAAAATGGTTCAATAGATATTTATAGGATACTCCCAAAGGCTGCAGAATACACATTCTTCCAAAACCCATATGCGACATTCATCAAGATGCACCATATTTGGGGTCATATAACATATTATAACAAATTTAAAGAATACAAATTATCAAATTGTTTCTCAGGTCACAGCTGAATTCAAATACTATGAAGAATAGATAGTTGGAAAATCCTCAAATGTTTGGGAATTAAGCAGCATACTTGTTATGACATATAACAAAGAATAAATATTAAGAGAAATAAAAATATTTAGAAGTATATTAAAATTAATACACAACTTATAAAACTTGATGGGATACCATAAAAGCCATGCTTAGAGGAAAATTTACAGGACTAAATGAATTTATTTTAAATATAGTTAAAATCAATAATCAAGATTCTACTTTTGGAATCTAGAGAAATAATAGCAATTTAAATCTAAGCAAGTAGAAGAAAAATAATAAAAATTGACATAATGGGAGTTCCTGTCATGGCTCAGTGGAAATGAACCTGACTAGTGTCCATGAAGCCACAGGTTCAATCCCTGGCCTTGATCAGTGGATTAAGGATCTTGCATTGCCATGAGCTGTGGTGTAGGTTGCAGACATGGCCCAGATCTGGCATTGCTGTGGCTGTGGCATAGGCCACTGGCTACAGCTCTGATTCAACTCCTAACCTGGAAACCTCCAAATGCCACCGGTGCGGCCCTAAAAAGACAAAAAAGAAAAAAAAAATTGACATAATGAACAAAAAATTTCTTTCTTTAAAAAGATCAGTACAATTGATAAAATCAGACAAGTTAATTAATAAATATGAGATATACAAATAACCATTAGCAGAAATGAAAGAAATGTTATCAGTAGTGACCCCATGGGCATTAAAAGAAGAATACAAACTTACTATGAACAACTCTATGACCACAAATTTGGTTGATTTGTTTCTTGAAATGCACAAACTACCAAAACTCAAATTATTTATCAATTAAATAAAGTTGTGTTAATTATCTTCAAAAATAAAGCCATAATTTATTCCAGAACACAGAAGGAGAAATAATAGTTTCCATTTCTGAATGCATTTTGTGAGTTTAGTATTACTTGTATATCAAGAATTGATAAAGATATTGAAAAAAGCAAACTACAGACCAACATCTCATAAATTTATATGCAAAAATCCTCACAAATATTAGCAAATCCAATCCAAATATGTACAAAAAAATCTTGCACTTTAATCAAATAGGATTTCTTCCAGGTATGTAAGTGTGATTCAATATTTAAAAATCAATATAATTCACCACATTACAAGTTAAGGAAGAAAAATCATATGATCCTATCAATTCAGGCATAAAAAGCATTTGACAAGTCCAACAACCATTCATCAAAAACTCTCAGAACTAGAAATAAAGAATAACTTTCTCAACTTAATAAAGAACATAAACAAAAACTTACAGCTAACATTATAAGTAATGGTAAGAAACTAGATATTTTTCTCTTATTATCAGAAAGAAAGCAATTATCTTTTATAATCTTATATAATATCACACTGGAATTTTTATTAGGAAATCATGAAAACATTATGGCACTGGTGAAAAAAAGAGACCCATATGTCAATGGAAGAGGATAGAAAAGCCAGAAAAATACCTACACAAACATAGTCAATGGATCTTTGACAGGGGAGATGGAGATGCAAAGTAGAGGAAAGAGAGGAAATGCAAAGTAGAAATGACAGACTTTTCAATAAATGGTTCTGGAACAAGGATGTCCATATGCAAACAGAAAAAAACACTCAAACACAAATGCAAACAGACAAGAAGAATAAAATGATACAGAAATTGAACGTATACATTTTATAAAAATTAACTCAAAATGGATCATACACTTTAATATACAACACAAAACAAACAAGAATTCTAGAAAACATAGGAGATAATCTATGATTTTGAATCTAAAATTTCATTATTTAATTCAACACAAAACCACAGAACATAAAAGAAAAAAATGGTAATTTGAGCTTGATTAAAATTAGTAACTTCTCCTCTCTAAAAACAGAATGAAGAGACTTGAAAGGGAAGTCACTCATATAGAGAAAAAAAATTGTGAACTACGTAAAAATATACGAAGAACTCAAAATTCAAATAAGTAGTCAAAATATGGACAAAGTATCTGATCAGACATTTCACCAAAGAATATATACAGCATATGCAAGTGAGCATATGAAAAAATGCTCAACAACATATTGTATAAGGAAATTTTAAATTAGAAAAACAGTGAAATATAACCACTATAAACCTATTAGAATGACTAAAATCTAAAACACTGATAATACCAACAGCTGGTACGGAAAAGAAACAATAAAAATTCTCATTCATTGCTCTTAAGAATGTAAAATTGTGCAGGCACTTTGGAAAACGGTTTGGCATTATCTTAATAGCTAAATACAGGCTCATATGATAAAATAGTATCACTCATAGGTATTAACTAAACTTACATGAAAACCTTATGTCCATACAAAACCTGCAAACAAGTGCTTATAGCAACTTTGGAATCACCAAAAAAATGGAAGCAACTAAGAGGACCCCAGTGGGTGAATGGATGAACTAACACTGTTTAAATCTATCCAACGGAATACTATTCATCATAAAAATAAAAGTGCCATCAAGTCATATAAAGACATTGATGAATTTAAAATGCATGCTGATGAGCAAAATAAGGCAGTCTAAAAAATCTACCTACTATAGGACCCCAATTATATGGTATTCTGAAAAAGGCAGAGCTATTAGAAACAACAAATGGATCAGTAGTTTGCAGGTATTTTGTGGAGTGGGATTGATAGGATTAAAAATGTAAAATATAGGAAAAATTTTTAGGGTGGGGAAGCTATTTTATACAATTCAATGGTCAATACATTGTATTATTTTTTTGTCAAAATCTATAGAACTTAAAATACAAAGATTGACATTTATGTATGAAACGTAAACAAAAATCACTTAGGATGTTGGGAGATTTCATGAAGGAATGTGAACTATTATAAAACAATTTAATATATTATAAATTATTAAAAAATCTCACTGACATGGGTGGGGGAGCAAATTACATATTCCATCCACTTCAAAGTTACTTAGAAAAGCAAGACTAAGGGCAAAAGAAATTGCACATAGGCAGTGAATTCTAGTTGATGACTTTTCTCCCCATGGGGGCATAGGTGCATGTTTTTGATACCACCATATCACTTTTGGAGTGAGAGTTTATAGACAAGCAAGAGGAAGAAGCTTGAATGATCCATACAGTAGTGAATTAGAGTTGGAGATACTAATATGAATCATGTCTGGCTTAGTATATAGATGGTTTGATAGAGAAATATTTATAGATATATGTATATTTATGGATTAGTATACACACAAATAGTTTCCCTACTCTGTCAGTGCAGATGCCCTACAATGATACACATCTAGCATCCAGATTTTGGTTTAAAGTACCATCTTCCATTAATATGAAACTGAATTCCTAGAGAGATGGCTGATTTTAGTACTGAGCAGGAAATCTTCCAATGTTCCCAAATCATCTTGTTGTGACAGAAAGTAAGAGAGTGCTGAAAAACAAAACCAAACCCCTCAAAACACCCACAAAGATGGAGAGGAGGTAAATAAATAGGATTACAGGAACCAACTAGAAAAGATTCCAATGGCAAAAACCTGGAGAATTTTGAACCATAAAAATCAATAAAACAGTACTGGATTTTAACCAAAGTATAAAATATGTATCCATGAGTCTATACTGATGAGGTTAGATGATTAAATAAATAAATAAATAAATAAAGCAGGGGCCGAAAAGACTTATGTCCCATGTAGAAAAATTCCAAATAATTTATGTAGATACTATAGTATTACATAGGTCAAAGCATAACTCCCCACTATTTAGATGTGGGCTATAGATAATGAACTCATTTCAGAGAGTATAGCACAAAAAATAAAGGTCCACTTTAAAGTAGAGTAACATGGCAAACACTAACTCAGGCAGATAATTAAGGTCAACATCAGCAGTGGTCGGTTATACTGGTAGCAGGTACTCCTGAAATCATGTGCTGAAAATAGCACTTTACCTCAGTGGTATTTCTTGCATAATCTCAGGCTAAAAATGACAAAAAACATTAAATTATAACTCACAGAATTTCTACATAATACTTGACCAGTACTTCTCTAGACTTTCAAGTTCACTAAAAGCAAGGAATATCTGGGCAACTGCTATAGCCTGGAGTTGCCTAATGATACCTAATGATTAAATTCAATATTCTATCCTAGATGAGATCCTGGAACCATAAAGTACATTAAATGTATGTTAAGACAATCTGAATAAAACATAGACTTTACTTAATAATCATATTGGTTTTTAATTATATCAAGCATATTGAATCAAATCATACTAATGTGAGATTTTAAGTATAAAGGAAACTGGTTCAGAGCTTACGGAAACTGCTTCTACTCTTTCTGCACTATTTCTATAAATTTAATTTTATAGTAAAAGTTACTAATCACTAAAGCTGAAGTGTATGTTTTTCAGATGTAAGCAGAGAAAAATTATCTTAAATACATGCATACCTTGGAGACACTAAGTTTGATTCCAGACCACACGAAAAATAAAGCAAATGTTTCAATAAAAGGAGTCACATGAATTTATGGGTTCCCCAGTGCATATAAAAGTTGTGTTTACATCACACTGTAGTCTATTACGTGTGCGATAGCATTATGTCCAAAAAATTAATGTATATACCTTGATTTAAAAATACTTTATTGCTAAAAAGTTAATGATCATCTGAGCCTTCAGTAAGTCACAGTAGTAACATTAAAGATCACTGGCCACACATCACTATAACAAGTATGGTAATGATGAAAAAGGTTGCAATATTGTGAGAATTTCTGAAATACGATGAAGAGACAGGAAGTGAGCAAATGCTGTTGAAAACATGGCACTGAAAGACTTGCTAGATACAGGCTGTAAAAAAACACAGTCCATGAAGCACAGTTAAAGGTTTGCCTGTAAGCCTGCACTATGTGATATTTTGAGGGAATTCATGAGGGTTTATAACAAGTATGCCTGTAAAATATTTGACATCGAGAAAATAAAATGACTTTTTTATTTAAAATGATTGTTCTAAAATTCTTACATTTACTATTCTTTTGTTTCTAAAAATAAATATCACAGAGGTGTTTACTCTCAAATAAGTTTAAGAAGAATTTCAAATAAATTAATTCATATTTCCATTCCACAAATACATTTCTGGAGTACCTCCAAGGATTTCAAACTTAAAAAAAAATTAAAACATAGAAAGTTTCCCCCAGAGGGGCTAATTTTGTGGTTGGGATGAATTAGCTTAGCATAAAATAAGACAATATATTCCATAGAAGTTAAATTTAATTTGAAAAATAAGATTATTAAGGGTTTGGAAAGACTTGAGACATGCAAAAGCAGCTAGAGGAATAAAGATGAATGTACTTTGAAAAACTTATAGTTTCCAAATGAGACAGGTTGTGGGATGGGGGGATGAACTGAGGCTTTGAGATGGAAATGCTGTAAAATTTGGCTGTGATGATTGTTGTACACCTATAAATGTAATAAAATCCATTAAGTAAAAATAAAATAAAAGAATATAAAAAGGAAGAAATTAGTGACAAGGATATTTCAAAAACTGCACAATGGAACGGAGAAAGCTTATTTGTAAAATGTGTCACTTGTCAATAAAAACAATGTTGGAAATAACGAGAAATATATAATGTAGAGAAATTAAAAGTTGATTAATGGAACTAACACTGAGGAGTTTTGATATGATGCTAGAGAAAGCTTTTCATGCTTTAAAAGATAAGTGATTTCACTAGAGTGAGAAAAAAAATGCTGAGCATTAGGAAATTAATTCGTTGCCACCTTCAAATATTGTACATTTACTCATACTAAAATTAATGTTTCTAAAAATGGCCCAATGTAAATACAGATTTATAAGATTTAACCCTGTGTACTGAAGCTTTGGTAAGAAAAAAATTGTTAAATAGACTGAGCAGGCTTATTATTAATCAGTGTAGTTGGCAACTGAGGGGAAAAGATGGCTTGTTTGTAGTGACAGAAGCAAGAATTAAACTTGTAAACAATCTGGAGTTAAGCACCAAATGGACAGGAAAAAATAATAAATCTTTTAAACATTACCTCTCTTCAGCTGCAGAAATTTAGAATGATTCTACAGTAAATGCTCTAGTTATATTGACAAAAGCAAAGCATGAGACGAGCAATTTAACAAAAAATTTTTTCAAAGTACAGATTTCCTTCCACCTTGCAGTTCTACAGTTCATTAAGTTTAAATACTGAACAAATCTCAGACTTTTAATATAATATTACTTCTGCATATAGTCCTTTAAAATTTTATCATACTTACATTTAAAATGTTTTCATTTGGTTGTAATTGGCTTAAATACTGCTGAGCAAATAAAGCTGTAAGGTTTTTCTCAGTTTATAAAACTTCTGTTCCCACCTCTCTATATTAATATAGCTAGTTTGCAATTTGATTTAAATTTGGAAACTTACACATACAGGGAATAATTAAAACACAAATAAGAGAAAATCTGCTGTAACAACTCCAATATAACCAGTTGCTTAGGTTTTCTTAAGATTTAGTATAAGGAGTGTTTAGAATTAGGGATATTAATTTTGATGATAAATTATTATTAGTCTGTGAAATGTATCAAATAGCAAACCCAACTCTCTTTGGACTTCAAGTCAAATAACTTTTACACAAGAATGTCTTATAGAAGGGGATGCTGAATAGGTTCTCGGCAAATTGCCTTGAGATTTTAGGAAACAGGGAATTTGAACTCTCTTCCAAATTTCCCATTTTCCTAAAAATATAAATTATTTCACCTTTTAAATTAAATCTAAAGAAGTTTATTGTAAAAATGAGAGTAATTGCTGTCTTCTCAATGCTTACTACTAGCTGATCCAGTTAAATATTGATAAGAACTTTGAATAATTGTCCCATAAGAAGAAGCAATTATATGAAAGGGTTAGTGAAATTTGAGAAACAAAAGTAATATTCTGGATTAAAGAAGTAATACTTGAAAATATTTGTTTTATATGAATATGAATGGAAAGATAGTTCAAAACATTTTTGTTCCTAAATATCAACTCTAAGTTTTAATATCACTTAGTGTTTCCCACTTTTCAAAATTGTTTTGTTAGCTCATTAATAGTTAGGTGAAAGGAAAGACTATTAGTTATATTTGTAAAGAGTTTACAAAAAACAAAATCATCTTTTTCCAGTTAAGAAAATGAAAATACACTGTTTATAGTCTTACAGATATTTGGAAAATAAAAAGCTCACAGAATGATCTGTGCTTATGCTCTGATTTCTGAGTAGAAACATTCATAGTTTCTGCATTAAAGTTTTCCCCATCACAGGGAACTAAGCATTAGTGATGAGGCTTTAAATTTTTTCTATTTGGCAATTTTACCCTCAGTTGCAAAAACAACAACAACAACAACAACAACAACAACAACAACAAAAACCACCTCTTAATGATAAGCTGAAGCATTTATTAATTCATTTTATTAAAATTATAATTCTGGAAATGAGTATGATGATATTCCATCTCTATCATCTGGATCAAATTCTTTTCTAAATGAATAACTCTCCTACTTACATTAATTATCATAATTTTGTTCTTCAGCATATCAATTTACTAAATTAAATAAATTAAATTTATTAACTCTTGTATGCTTTGCACGGACATTTAAGAGTGAATGTGGGACATATGTTCACCAGTCTGTGACAAATGTTCAGCACTGTATAACAGTTTGCATTTTGATGATAAAGTTTGTATCCACGGTGAATCACTGTCAACTTCTTTGACCCTGCTCCTGTGAGTGACAAGAGAACAAGACACTAGATGTGAATGTGGAGAATCTGCCTAAAATGATGCCCATTTTGTTTTTCATTCATATTGACACATGATAGTAAAATATGGAGTGAGAAATGTTCACACACTTGTGCTCATTATCCATTCTTATGGATTATCCAAATTATAAATCTCAAGATAGAAAAGGTTAAATAAAACAATGCTTCGCATTTTAGTGTAGTAGAGGATATATGACTGGTTAACTGCTTTTATAAATTATAATCCAATCATATGTATTCTATTATAAAATAGTTTCAAAATTATAAAAATGCAAAATACAACATAATCCTTACCAAGGAAGGTTTCCATATATGGAAAATATGTGATCAAAATTTTAAATATAAACTTATAATGGCAATTACTTGATTTTATAGTTAAGTGGTTAAAAAGCATAAGATACATTTATACAATACAATGAAGTGTTTTTTTAAAGCATGAAGTATAATTATTTTGATACAGAAAATAGTATCATTAAGTGACAATATTACCTAAGCATTAATATTTTTAAAGAATGAATTTATTACATTTGAGGAGAGAATATTGGAGGAAGTTTCTTCTTTACATACTAAGGCTGTTTACTTTGCTTTAAATTTTAAAAGGTATGTATATATTACTTTTATTGAGAAAATCAATAGATTACATCTGGATCTAAAGGGATCCAGGGCATGGGATAACAGGAATTTAGTTTTATCTTTTAAATTTTCTAAATTTAAAAATCAGTACATGCCTTATATGGTAAGTTATAATTTCAATAACATAATTTCGCACCTCTTTCTTTTTATCACGGAAAAACTAAAATTTTATGCTGTATCATTGCCAATAGCAATGATATTTCCATTTACTAGAGTGTTTTAATAAGGAAGGCTGCTTCTGGGAAAAATAAAGGGGACTGTGAATAAAAAAGTGAAAACTGAGAAATAGTTATAGATGATGGAGGTCCATTAGGTGTCAAATAAAATGTGAAATTTATAGGAAACAAATAAATAATTTACTGTAAAATCTGTTGTAGATACAGCCAAAAAAAAAAAAAAAAGGAACCCAGTAAGATAATACCTTAGTGCACTGTAGGTTTTTTGCCCTCTTCATAGTTTTCTCCATGTACATGAAATGGAAGGAGATCTTTTATATGAAAATTTGTACTAGAAAGTGACTAAATGTATTGTCATAAAATTTAATGTAAAGGTTATTTTAAATTAAGGTATTGATTTTACTAGTGACATTTATTTTTAATATAATGTTGAAAGTAAAACTTTTTAAAATCTAATATAAAAATATTTAATAGTGAAATTTTAGATACTGTGAGATATAACATCAAAATCCCATGTATCAAAGCAAGTAGAACAGCACTCCTGTTACACTCTTCTTGGCCCTTGGCTGCTACTCACTGGTTACCTTTCCTATGAATCTGGGCATTTTGTATCAATTTCAATTCAGATTTTTTTTTTTCTGTAAGTCAGCAGACTTTGTATAAAGGACTTTTTGTTATCTACCCAGATCAAAGTAAATTGTTAAAGTACATCAAAATATAATTTTCTACCACTAAGCAATTTTTTCATCATGGTCATCTTTGTTTCACAGCTGTTTTCATGCATGACTGACTAGACATACTAATTTTAATAAACTATCATCTGCAAAAAATTCACATCAGGATATGCATATATGGGTTCTCGCTCTCAGCAAGCATTCCATAAATGGTTGCTTTATCAATTAATGAATACTGGAAATCCTCCATATGTAATTTGCCTTTGTACAGATTCTAAAAGTGCCACATGATATTCTTCATATTAAGTTACCAAGATAAGTGTCTTCATGAATATACCGCAAATGTTTAAATATTTTTGTAACACTGTACCTGTGATAATAATGAAGGAAAATAAGTGATGTGTATTGATAAACCATAGGATTTAAAAATAAAATAATAATTGAAGATTAGTAATAAAGAGATATAGGGATATGTTTTATTTCTGTTAACATCATTTTCTAAACAAAATATTCAATTCAGCCATATTAGGCACAGTGCTACTACTAATGAGTAGGCTTAAGAAATAAATAATCCAATTAAATCTTTTCCTGTTTATAAAGTCCTTGAGAAGGGTCAATGGAGAACAGGTCCATGTCTGATTATAAAATCAATGACAAGAAAATTGAGCCCAGGAAGCTATGGCATGCAGTCTGTTAGTTAAAATGCTATATTTAGGTCTTGGAATTGGTAGCAGTCAAATAGCAATCAGAGAAGCAGCACATCATTTCCACTTTCATTCAACACGAGACAGAACCTCTGGGTATTGAGAATAATGTGGTGGAGGAGATTAAGGGCAAGATTAGTTTGCAACACTACCTGCTTTTTTGCCAAACACACTCAAATTGATGCTTTAGTTTTTCATTATTTTTTATAAAAGCTTATGTTAAGTTGCTCAAATGGGTGAAATATACTGGTATTTAAGGTAATATGTTTGTAAACTGACTTTTCCTGACATTAATTTCTCTACTAATTCAGGATAAATTGACAGAATAAAAATAAAATATAATTTTCTTTAATTCAATAATTTAATAATAATGTCATCTAACAGTAAGTACTTCAAAATGTCAACATCTATTCTGTTTTATGCATGGATTAATGCATTTAAAATTCACAAATTCAAAGTGAATCTAGAAATTAGATAGTAGTTTTTATCATTCCCCCTCTTAAGATTAGTTTTCTTATATGCTATTTTTATAATAAAGAAATTAAGTCTTAAGTTATTAAACTTATTTCTAAGGTAACATAAGTTACAATAGTAACCTAAACACAGTAAGTATGATTTCAAAATCCATGTCCTTAACAAAACTTTGCTCTGAAATGCAAAAATATATAAATCATGGTGCTTTTACAAAATAGAATGTATATCAGTTCTCTTGTGGCACAGCAGGTTAAGGATTCAGCATTGTCACGGTGGTGGTTCAGGTCACTGCTATGACGCAGGTTTCATCACTGACCCAGGAACTTCCATATATTGTGGGAGCAGCCCAAAATGAATAAATAAATAAAGGAAACAAAATATAATCTATAAAGAATTCTAAATTAAATGTGTTATTTTTTTCCACCTAAATTTTATTTTTTTACCATCCTGTTTCTGCTCTATTGAAATTTCAGATGTATCATTTAAAAAGTTAAATAATAAAGTATCATGGAAAAGAATATGAAAAAGAATGTATATGTATGTGAGTGTGTATGTGTGTGTATAGCTGAGTCAATGTACTATACAGAAGTTAACACAATATTGTAAAAGCTATATGTCAAAAAAAATTAAAAATAGTTTAGGGAGCTCCCATTGTGACTCAGCAGTAACAAACTCAACTCGTATGCATGAGGACGTGGGTTCAATCCCTGGTCTTGCTCATTGGGTTAAGGATCCAGCATTGCCGTGAGCTGTGGTATAGGTCACAGATGCAGATCAGATTCCACCTTACTGTGGCTATATTGTAGGCTGGCAGCTACAGCTCCAATTAGACCCCTAGCCTGGGAACTTCCATATGTCACAAGTTTGGCCCCGAAAAGACCAAAAAAAAAAAAAAAAAAAAAAAGAAGACGACGTTATACTAAACTGTTTTATATTAAAAAATGATTTAAAAATTTTCAGATGTATCATTTTTAGTCGCCCTCTCTAAAATTATTTTTAGAAGTAATAATAAAAGAGAAAAATCAATGAAGCAAATACTGTTTCTTTTTTTTTATTTTTATTTTTGCATTTTTTTTTAGGGCCACAGCCTGGCCATATGGAAATTCCCAGGATACGGGTCAAATCAGAACTATAGCTGCCAACCTATGCCACAGGCACAGCAAAGCCAGATCCGAGCCATATTTGCGACCTATACCACAGTTCATGGTAATGCTGGATCTTTTTTTGTCTTTTTTGCCTTTTCTAGGGCCGTTCCCACAGCATATGGAGGTTCCCAGGCTAGGGATCTAATCAGAGCTGTAGCTGCTGGCCTACACCACAGCTCATGGTAACGCCGGATCCTTTAACCCACTGAGCAAGGCCAGGAACCGAACCCACAACCTCATGGTTCCTAGTAGGATTCGTTAACCACTGTGCCACGACAGGAACTCTGGTAATGCTGGATCCTTAACCCACTGAGCGAGGCCAGGGATTGAACCCGCCTCCTCATGGATACTAGTCAGATTTGTTTCTGCTGAGCCATGATAGTAACACCCAAATATTTTTTTCTTTAATAAAGATCAATAAAATGAATAACCCTATAGACAGACTAAAGTAAAGGACACAAATTACTAAAATGATAAATGAAAAGGGGGAAGTGAATATAATCTCATCATGAATACAATGATACTAAGAAAACTATGAACAAATCTATGTTTACTAATTTGATAATTCAATTCCTTGAAAAACAAAATCCTGCTAAAACTCACAGAAGAAATGGCCATCTGACAAGACTGGTCATGTACAGGATGGTGTGGCTATAGACAAGAAAGGGCAATCTGAATAGGGCTATTAATATATGAAGAAACTGAATTAAAAAAACACTTTCTGAAACATAAAGCACCAGTCCTAGAGGGATCCACTAGTGAATTCTAGCAAAATTTTAAGAAAGCAATTATACCAATTCTCTACAATCTCTCTCAGAAAATAGAAGCAGAATGAATAAAAAATCACAGATATATAACAAGAAAAAAAAACTACCTCTCATGAATATAGTTTCAAAATCTTCAACAAAATATTAGCATATCAAATGTTATAAAAGGTAAAAAGAATCATATACCACAATACAACTGGGATTTATCTAGATGTGGAAGGCTGGCTCAACATTTGAAAACAAATTAATATAATCCATCATATATCAACAGATGAGAATAGAAAAATCACATGATCATATTAGTACAGGCTGAAAAAGCACTTGACAGATATCAAAAATCCCATACCCATTCACAATTCAAACTACCAGAGAAATGAAAATAGAGCGAAATAATGACAATTTGATAAAGACTATTAAAAAAAAAAACTACAAATAACATTACTTAATAGTGAGAAACTCAAAGCTTTTCCATTAAGATCAGATACAAGACAAGAATGCCTTCTCTCATCATTCCATTTTAACATTATACTGGAAGTCCTTCACAATACAATAAGGCAAGAAAAGAAAAGAAAGATTGAGGAGAAAGAAGTACAACTGTTTTGTTCACAGGTGACATGATTGTCTACACAGAAAACATGAAAGAATTGACAAACTTTTGATATTAATAAGTCATTACAGCAAGGTTGCAGAATAAAATGTTAATATACAAAAGTCAATTTCTTTCCTATACCAAAAGTGAAAAGGAGACTTGAAACTGCAAACACAAACATCCAAAAATAACATATTTAGGTATAAAAGTAACAAAATATGTACAAGATCTACATGAAGGAGACTATAACTTTGATAATGAAATCAAAGAACAAATAAATGGAGAAATATTCTATGTTTAAAACAGGAAGACACAGTATTGTCATGATGTCAGTTCTTTCCAAATTGATGTATAGTTCAATGCAATCCCAATCAAAATCAATATACATTATTACATGGATATCAACAAACTGTTTCTATAGATTATACGGAGAGGCAAAGGACCTAGAATAGCTAACAAAATACTGAAAGAATAGTACAAAATGTTCCATTAGGAAAAAAAGATCAAACTTCATGAAAGGCATGAAAATAAGAGTATTCACAAAGACAAAAAAAATTACCAAAAGTTATTAGCAAGTGAGAAAATTCAAATTAAAAACAAGGATAGGAGTTCCCGTTGTGGCGCGAGTTTGTATGTACTTCTAATCCCTAGTGGTTAACGAATCTGACTAGGAATCATGAGGTTGTAGGTTCGGTCCCTGCCCTTGCTCAGTGGGTTAATGATCTGGCATTGCCGTGAGCTGTGGTGTAGGTTGCAGACGCGGCTCAGACCCTGCGTTGCTGTGGCTCTGGCGTAGGCTGGTGGCTATGGCTCCGATTAGACCCCTAGCCTGGGAACCTCCATATGCCATGGGAGCGGCCCAAGAAATAGCAAAAAAAAAAAAAAAAAAAACCTCGAGGACAAATACTAATTTCTTATAGCTTCTTATAGCTTTTCAAATTTTAATATATATAAAGAGTTGGCAAAATTTTAGAGCAATCAAAGTCTTGTCCAATGAGAATGTTAAGGGCCACTCTGGAAAACTGCTTGGAGTTTCTTGGTAAAGTTTATCCTATTCATGTCCTAAGTCTTCTTTATTTCTAATGGGATTATTTGTAATAACCAGAAACTGAGAAAAAACTAACAGGTATTAAGAGTAGAAAGGAGACATGATGTTGGACACATTAAAAGGAACACTATATAGCTATCAAAATCAAAACCAATGAAATGCATATGAGCTTGAAGAGATCTAAAAATGTAATAAAAAATAAGAATTCAAAGTATACAATAGTATATTTTGTTATGTAAAGTTCATAAAATTGTAAATATTAAATAACAGCCTTTCAAGAATATAAACATGGTGGTAAAAACTGCCAAGTCATTAATTTTATTTAAAATAATACAAATAAAAATCCTGAACATATCTAAAAGTAAATCCTGAAGTATTTTATATCAGCAAAATATTAAATTAACAGTACAGGATTAGACTTCTCAGTTTGGCAGTTATGAATTATACTTTAATTCCTTCAAAAGTTTCTTGGAAACTGATATGTTCTTTCTATGCATCAATGTCAGTAATTTCATAATTGGAACCACAGTCAAATTTATTTTACTCTGGAAAAATAAACACTATGAGACAATGAAGTGGTGCTTAACATATGCTGAGGAAAATATTTGTCATCCGGGATATCACACACAATCAAACTATCACAAATAAATCATCTTTATTTTCTAATTCTATGACTATATGTACTGTATCTTTATACTTTTATCTAAAAATAGAATTCAGCAAAATATATTAAGATCAACAAATATTCTGCTGAGCCTGGGCCAAGATTGTGCAGTGATTCAATAATGTTGGAGTTTGTATGTACTTCTAATCCCTAGCAATAATAAAGCAAATTTTAGAAGAAAAATATATGGCTTGCCTTAAATAAATATTGCATAAACAAAAATAAAATATACAAAAAATTATATATACTACTGGTAGTCAAGTGACTTGCTGGTTCCAGTTTTCGCTTTTACAAAACACAGGGGACTATAGTATCTCCACAAAAGAGAGAGACTATGATCCCATCCCTTTCACAGATTACAAACAGAAGCCAAATAAACCAGGAGTTAAAGTCATAGTTATAGGTTTAAGGCGGTGAAAAGGCATGTACACCTTATGACAGATAACTAGGCCACATCTTTGGCCTTATGACTCCTAATTTTCCCAAAATAACTGGAGAACAGTAACTTGAAAAAAGAATTATGTGACATGAATCTAGATTGCAATCTGACAGGCTCAGATGGACACAACTGCAAAGACAGGGGAGGAACAGGTGTGAAAATGAAAATATGAAAGTAAAAGAGTAAACGTTTTTAGAAGAAAACAGAAATATAAGTTAATACCTTGAGGTTGGCAAAGATTTCTTAAATATGATAAAAGTGGTATAAATTTAAAATTACCTTTTCTATGTTAAAAATAAAAATATCTAGTCAAATAAACAAGGGTGAGAAAAGTAATTTTATGTTAAAAGATATCACAAATAAAAAAATTATTAACTAGAATTAATAAGAAACTCAAAAGGAAAAAGGCAAGTAATTGAATAAGCACTTCACAAAGGAATACCTAGTCATTAGATATATGAAAATATATTCGACTTCATTTGGCATAAAGAAAATTACAATTTTTATGATGATACTGCTAAATGTCAATCAATGAGAAATGTATGAAAAAGACAATACAAAGCTGGTGAATATGTAGACAGACTGCAGCGTCTTCTTTGCAGTATTAAAGCTGAACTAATACTACCTCATAACTCTGCTTCCATCTCTGAATAAACAACAAAAATGTGTATGTGTGTTCATCAATACATACACATAAGAATGTTCATAGAATCACAGTTTATAATTACTAAAATCTGGATATCACAGATATGCTCAACAAAGGAATGAATAGATAAGTTGTGGCATATTCATTCAATGGAATAACCTACACCAATAACTATCTTTAAATTTACACAGCAATGTGGATAGCTTTGTCTGCTTAGACTGCCATTAAGAACAACAACAACAATAACAAAAAACACCTCAGACAGTGTTGTGGCTTAAAAAACACTAATAAGCAACACAAATTAATTTTCTTACAGTTCTGATGGCCAGAAAATCCAAGATCAAAGTTCTGGCAGGGTTCGGTTCCTGATGAGAGTACTCTACATGCACATGAATGCCTTCTTGCTGGGACCTTATGTGGCAGAGAGAACAGCACTGTCATTTCTCTTTTTATAACACTAATCTTATCAGATAAGAGCCCCACTTTTATGACCTCATTTAAGCTGCTAACGAATCTAGAGCCAAATGTATTCACATTGTGCTTGATGGTTTCAACATATGGCTTTGGTGATAGACATAAAATTCATAAAATGTGTTCATCTCACAAAGTTCATATTTATGAACAGAAACCAAGCACAAGAGTATATGACTGTATTGATAAAAAGTTCTAAATATGGCAAGAGAAATCTGTGGTATTACAAGTTAGGGTAGTAGTTACCCTTGAGGAAGGGCTGGTACTGAGGAAGGAACCTGACTTGTGTTTCTGTAGCTGGTAATGCTGATGTCTTAATCTGGGTTCTGGTTGCAGAGGTGTGTTTGGTTAATGAAAATTCATCAAGTTTAAAGTTATGATACATGCAGTTTCTGTATGTACTTACTTTAGCTATTTGGTGGCACACACACACAAATACAGACACACTTTAATTTAATTCTTTTTAAACAAGGTACACTGAAGCCTACTATTAACTATATTCTACTTTTAAAATATTAAAAATGTAGAAATTATAAAGATAAGTAAGTACAAAAATAAGACTAATGTAGTAATTTAAATACCAGATAAAATAGAATAAAATATTGTTAAGTATAAAAAACAATAAAAATATCCATAAAACATCAGAACTAAAGCAAAATATACCGATCTTTCTTCTCTTTCTACAGCTGCAACATTGGACAGCTAAGAAAAACTACTAATTTATATAATCCCATTATAGAAGCAACAAAATTATCTTAAAACAGTCAAGCCCACTATAGGCAAAAAGGAACATAACAAGGTTATTTGACTAAATTAAATTACAAATTGTACCTTTAACTATTGGCTTAAGACTGAGAAATATTTATGCAAGTAAACTTCCTATCACCATTAATAAGATTATGCTTGCAATAAATACTAAATGTTGATTTTGTGCCACAGAAGCAAAATATTCAAAAAGCAATACAAAATTTTTTTTCTTTAATTTTATTGGAGTGTAGTTGACTTACAAAGTTGTTTTAATTGCAGATGTACAGAAAATTAAATCAGTTGTACATATACATATTTCCATTCTTTTTCAGATTTTATTCCCCTAGAGGTTATTACATAATAAAATTGATAGGTAACAAGGACTTACTGTATACAAAATGCATTTTTAAAAGTAGGGGAAAACTATTACATTCAATAAAGAAACAAAGGAAAATATATATATGTGTATATATATGAAACAATAAGGAAACAAGGGAAATACATGTGTATATATGTATATACACATATGTTTCTATGTTGTATATATGAGTGCATACATATATATACACATATGTATATATGCTGTATATATGTGGGTATGTATATATACATATTTGTGTGTTTATATATATCCTCAACAAAATACTAGCAAAAAACATCCAACGATACATTAAAAGGATTGCACATCTTGATCAAGTGGGATTTATCCAAGGGATACAAGGATTCTTCAATATCCGCAAACCAATCAGCGTGATACACCACATTAACAAACTGAAGAATAAAAACCATATGATCCTCTCAATAGATGCAGAAGAAGCCTTTGACAAAATTCAACAATGATTTCTGATAAAAACCTTTCAGAAAGTAGGCATAGCGGGAACCTACCTCAACATCATAAAGGCCATATATGATAAATCCACAGCGAACATCATCCTCAATGGTGAAAAGCTGAAAGAACTCCCAATGAGATCAGAAACAAGACAAGGGTGTCCACTCTCGCCACTATTATTCAACATAGTTTTGGAAGTCAGAAAGAGAAGTTAGGGGGGCAATCTCATTTACCATCTCATCCAAAAGAATAAAATGCCTAGCAGTAAACCTACCTAAAGAGACAAAAGACCTGTACTCTGAAAACTATAAGATGTTGATGAAAGAAATCTAAGATGGCACAAATAGATGGAAAGATATACCATGCTCTTGGATTGGAAGAGTCAATACTGTCAAAATGACTATACAACCTGACACTGATGAAAGAAATAGAAGATGGACACAATAGATGGAAAGATATACCATGCTCTTGGATTGGAAGAGTCAATATTGTCAAAATGACTATACTACCCAAGGCAATATACAGATTCAATGCAATCCTTATCAAATTACCAAGGACATTCTTCACACAACTTGAACAAAATATTTTAAAGTTTGTTTGGAAGCACAACAGAGCCAAAATAGCCAAAGACATCCTGAAAAAGAAAAATGGAGCTGGAGGAATCAGGCTCCCCGACTTCAGGCTATACTACAAAGCACAAAGACAGAAATATGGATCAGAGGAACAGGATAGAAAGCCCAGAATTCAACCCACACACCTACAGCCAACTCATCTATGACAAAGGAGGCAATGGAGAAAGGACAGCCTGTTCAAGAAGTGGTGCTGGGAAAACTGGACAGCCACATGGAAAAGAATGAAATGAGAACACTCCCTAACACCATACACAAAAATCAACTCCAAATGGATTAAAGACCTAGATAGAAGACCAGATGCCATAAAACTCTTAGAGGAAAACATAGGCCAAACAGTCTCCAACATAAATGACAGCCACATCTTCTCAGATCCACCTCTTAGAGTAATGCCAGTAAAAACAAAGACAAACAAATGGAACTTAATGAAACTTCAAAGGTTCTGCACAGCAAAGGAAACCCTAAACAAAACGAAAAGACAACCCACAGAATGGGAGAAAATCTTTGCAAATGAATCAACTGACAAGGGATTAATCTCCAAAATTTATAAACACCCCCTACTGCTCCATACCAAAAAAACAAACAACCACATCAAAAAACGGGCAGAAGTTCTAAACAGACAGTTCTCCAAAGAAGACATACAGATGGCCAACGAACACATGAAAAGATGTTCAACATCACTCATTTTTAGAGAAATGCAAATCAAAACCACTACGAGGTACTAACTTATACCAGCCAGAATGGCCATCATCCGAAAGTCTACAAACAATAAGTGCGGGAGAGGGTGTGGAGAAAAAGGAACCCTAGTACACTGTTGGTGGGATTGTAAATTGGTGCAACCACTGGGGAAAACAGTATGGAGATGCCTCAGAAAACTAAAAATAGAACTACCATTTGATCCAGCAATCCCACTCCCGGGCATCTACCCAGAGAAAACTGTGACTGGAAAACACACATGGACTCCGATGTTCATTGCAGCACAGCACTCTTTGCAATAGCCAAGACATGGAAACAACCTAAATGTCCATCGACAGAGGAGTGGATCAAGATGTGGTACATATACACAATGGAATATTATTCGGCCATTACAAGGAATGAAACACCAGCATTTTTAGCAACGTGGATGGACCTAGAGACTATCATGCTAGGTGAAGTCAGTGAGACAATGAGACACGAACATCAAATGCTTTCACCGACATGCGGAATCTGAAAAAAGGACAAAATGGACTTCTTTGCAGAACAGATGCTGACTCACAGACATTGAAGAACTAATGGTCTCTGGAGGAGACAGTTTGGGGGGTGGGGGGATGTGCTTGGGCTGTGGGATGGAAATACTATAAAATTGGATCGTGATAATCATTGTACAAGTATAAATGTAACAAACTCATTGAGTTAAAAAAATTAATCACAGATTAATCCACAGAAGAAAGAATTCAAAATTGTGATTCATTAAACTAAAAACTTATGTTCTGCCCCCCCCCCCAAAAAAAAGTCAAAAGCATTAAAAGCCAAGCCATGGACTTGGGGGTAAATATTTGCAAAATACACATCTGACAAACAACTGTTACCCAAAATAGACCCAAAAAACTCTTAAAATTCACGGAAAACAAATAAGCCAATTAAAATTTGGACCCAATACCTAAGGAGACATCTTATCAGGGAAGATAGACAGATAGCTAACAAGCATATGAAAAGATAATCAACAGCATGTGTCATCAGGGAAAAGCAAACTAAAACAGTGAGATTACCTCTTCACACCTATGACAATGGCCTAAATCCAGAATATCAGTACCGACAAATACTGACAAGGTTATGGTCCAGTGAAAACTCTGATTACTCATGGGCATGTAGAATGGTATAACTTTGGAAGAGATTTTCGCAGATCTTTTAAAAAAGCAGACATTCTCTTGAAATCCCACAATTATACTCCCTGGTATTTACTCAAAGACATTGAAAGTGTATGTCCATACAAAAACTGAACATGAATGTTTATTTCAGCTTTATACATAACTGCCAAAACTTGAAACCCATCCAAGATATCTTTCGGTAGGTAACAGTTTATTTTCTTTTAATCTCTGAATAATATCCTATCAAGCCATGAAAAGACATGGAAGAACTTTAAATGCCTATTATAAGTGAAATAAACCAGTATGCAATGGCTACATAGTATATGATCAAACTATATGCCATTCTGAAAAAGGCAAAGTGATGGAGACAATAGAAAAGTGAGTGGTTCCCAAGGTTTGGGAGTAGGGAAGTAGGAATAAGCTAAGCAAAGATAATTTTCAGGGCAGTTAAGCTCCTCTGTGAGATATCATAATTGTAGATACACTTTTACAAATCCATGAAATATGTAACACCAAGAATGACCCCTAATGTCAACTAAGGATCTAGGTGATATTGAGGTACATTGGAGATTCAATAGTAACAACTATGTTACCCTGATAGGGGATGTTGATAATGCGGGAGGCTATATATGTGTGGAGGGAGAAGGTATATATGAAAATCTACCTGCCAGTCAATTTTGTTGTAAATCTGAAACTGCTCTGAAAGGAGACTATTTTTTAAATGTTTATGACATGTGATTATTTGCATATATGAAGAGGCAATTTTGTGAAATTGAAGGTTCTAGAGGAGCAATGTGCAGAATTCTATCTCAAGAACTCTAAAAAAAATTTTTTTTGCTTGAGTCTTCCCTCTCAGATTATTAATCTATGCAGAAACACCAGGATGTATTGGCCATCTATTATATTTATAAATGCTTCATCTCCTTTAATAGTGTTTGCAAATAATCATATTTTTCTCAGGCTTGCTTTCAAAAAAAAATTTCATTAACTATTTGCAAAAGGAAAGTATTTCATTAACTATAAATTAGTTGCAGCGCCACTGTGTTAGAGATAAATTATGAAAATGAATAGCATTATCTCTGATATATGGCCTATTATCATTTTATTAAAACTATCATGATTTTTTTCAGAGCATTGTATCTGGTTTCTCTCTCTATTGCTCTACTCAATCCATTACCTCAAAAATGGAAAGTATTGATGGAAAAGGTTAGGTCAAATAAGAACATTGTATCTGGCTCCTCTGTCTATTGCCCTATTCAATCCATTACCTCAAAAATGGGAAATGTTGATGGAAAAGATTGCTTCAAATAAGACATGGAGCAAGGAATATTATGGGGATTCCTTTAATTCATATCTATGTACATGGTGTATGTGTGTTACTTGATTGCTTTTAGCCTTACCAATAAGAAGGCACTATCACTGTGAGAAACCATAAATGAGAATATTTTTCTTTTTAAGCTGAAGCTGGCCTACATTCAAAGAACAATCTTCAAGGGAAAATGATCATTTTCCCATGCTTAGAGCAGTATATTGTAAAGTAACAGTGTTACATGCTTTCCTTTAACGTCTTAATAAATAAATAGATCATGACTAATAACAGTTAAGAACACAGATTTAGACTTTTTCTTAGATTATGACTTCCAGCTTTTGTTTTATATGGTTTTTGCTGGGTTTTTTTTAGCATTTGCACAGAGAAAAGCAAACATTTTTTAAAACTATAAAAACAGAATTTTTTTGTTTTTCTAGAGTGAGTATTTGCCAAGAAATTCTTTGAGAACTCAAAAAATGAGATTTTATTGGAGTTCAATCTCCAACATCTCATTACTTTAGATATGTCATTTGATCACTACATTGTAATTTTTATTCCTAATATTAAAATATAACTCCAGTTACCTCTTGTTGCTGAGTAGAAAAGAATGATTATGAAGGCACTTTTTAAGGTAAATAACATCAGATGCATGATTCCATGCATACTGTTAACAAGTTCTTTTATATTAGATTCAAGTTCATGATTTGGTCTTATTCAAGTTCATTTAGTATTGATGAGGTAGCAAAAAATCCTCAAGAAAACACCAACAAAAAAAGAAATAGTTCATACTCTAATGAGTTTTAGCCTTGCATCAAACCATTCCTAATTGATCTAACTATTTATGTGAAATCCCTTTCTTAATGATCCTTTAAGCATCTAATAAATATGAGGAAATTCTCCTCATGTAGGCTTTTCAAGCGTGAACATTATGCAGTCCTAATGAGCATATTTCTTCTAAGCTTCCCTTCTGATTTTACTGGAGACTTAACACTCCTCTCAGGTTGTCTGACAATGTGTAATTCACTGTTTTGTTTGGGATCATTTAATTGGTAGCTTTCCTATACTATCAATCTGTCCATGAGGCCACTCAAGTTAATACAGCCATTTCATTTCAGACAGGTCTGTAAAAGGGTCCCAAATGAAACAACAAATGATTATGATTTTTTTATTTTTCCCTTATTGGATTAGGATCTGGATCTCTTGTAAAACACAAGTATACTGGGTAAAACATTAGTTATCATCCACATAATTGGAACATAAGGAGGTGAATAATAAAATGCCATTGAATAAAAAGGCAAAAATCTAGGAGTTCCCATTGTGGCTCAGTGGTTAACGACTCTGACTAGAAACCATGAGGTTGCGGGTTTGATCCCTGGCCTGCTCAGTGGGATAAGGATCCAGCATTGCCGTGAGATGTGGAGGAGGGTGCAGAGGCAGCTCGGATCCTGCGTTGTTGTGGCTCTGGCGTGTGCCGGCGGCTACAGCTCTGATTCAACCCCTAGCCTGGGAACCTCCATATGCCATGGGAGAGACCCACGAAATGGCAAAAAAGCAAAAAAAAAGAAAATGCAAAAAATCTAAATCATAGAGGTGGGAGTTACATAGACGTAGGAAGCAAAATGCTATGTCTATTCACAAATTTAAACTTTGTAGTACCCACATGTTCATTTTTGTGTTAATTTTATCTTTTCTTAATACCTGCATCTTGGTGTTATGATCTATATTTGTAGGAAAATGGTTATAAGGGAACTTTAAGTAAGCATGAAATTTAGATCTGACTTCTCTGATTGGCAGGGTAAAATGGAAGCATGATGAATATGAACGCTACTTTTCACGGCAGAAGGGATACATAACCTGCTTTTATTTCATGTAAGTAGAATGAACTGTTAGAGAAGTTGGCACTGTGAACCAGTCTTATTTTTGTGTATTTGTAAAAGTATTAGTCACAGCATCACTGGCTGAAGTCTTTCTCTACCTTGTTTTGGCTTCTAAGGCAACTGACTAAATTTCCCTTGTAAAGTAAATTAGGTCAAGAAGACAATGGTTTGATTATTTTACCTGAACACATAGAGAGTTAGCATGTGTCTGAATACACTCAGCTGGTTTTGAGAAAGAGATCATCAGATTAAATGACTGGGTGGTAGCGGAAAATTAGAAATTTGCACCAATCATCATTTGATTTGTATTCCCCAAAAGAAAAGTAAAAGTCTCTTAAAGAATGAAGTTTGTCCTAAGGCAATTCTTCTATCTAATTTGAACTTGTTATTTCCTAACATCATATTAAATGGGCAATGCAACCTCTGATGGCTAGTGCATAACCTAGAAAAGATACATTTCCACTTCATTAAATTCCTATCTGGTGGTAAACTAATTTAACCTACTATAATTCACACACTTGCTAGACCTAATTACTTTACCAATGCAATCTGTAGATATAAACACCTGCAGTGCTATAATTAGAAACAAGTATCAACTAATTCAATAAAAGTAATTTTCCCCTTCATTACACAGTAACTGTCTTTGTTAACTAATCATAGTGTGACTTAAAGCACTTCTAAAAATATTAATAGTGTTAAAAATTTTCCTGCTATTGTGATTTGAACATGGAACTTCAGGGCCCTGAATCTTATGTTATTTAGGAGTATAAGTTGTCTAGGTTAGCTCAGGAATAAATGGAAGCAGCAAGTAGCTAACACTGCATCCATTAACTTTTAAATGGTTGCACCAGTCATTGAAAGAGCACATGTGAATGGGCAGCAAATTGGGGTAACTGGGGAAATCTAATTTTATTCTCTCAATAAAAATAATTTGATGATACTTTGTTTATTCTTACATCAACAATTACATTGGCTGCCTTAGTTATGACATGCCTTAGTTAAGCTTAGTCAGCATTTCTGACAATCTATTGTCAGAAGACTCAGACCAAGTATTTTTTTTTTAAGAACTATTGAATGAAGGCATTTTCCTACTGGATTGTCTCTACTTAGTGTTTGGTTTTGACCCAGATGCCCACTCTTCAGATGTGGCTGTTAAGGTAGAACCCATACCAGAGACTGCTTAGTAAGTTCTATGAGGGGCAGAGAATGGGAGCGAGAAGCTCGATCTTCTTTCTTTATTGGTGTGATATCTTAATATAAAATATTCGTTCTTTAGACTGCTTTTTGGGAAGCTGTGGAATGCCTCATTCTAGTTTCTAGAAAACAAACAACAAAAGCTTTTGCTTTACCTTGAACAGAAATACTACTTTACTTAAGACAATTTGTTGCAACCTCCTTAAACAAAAAAATAAGTAATGAAGTTCTGAGAATGTAACCTACAATTCTAAGTGCTTTTACTTTTCCATCTGGAAAACAAAAACCATTCTTGCAAATAGCTTACTTACAAACAGGCTACAAGGGAAAAATCATGATAATGGAAGTGAAAATATTGACAAAATAATCTTTCTATGTATTATGTATATGTATTACATATGTATGTTTGTATGCATTTATCTACCTAGCTGCCTGTCATCTCTATTTACCTACCTAAATCAATGGCTTCCACTCCAACAATTAAATTTCTATTTCTTTAGATGTCATCTATGATGATTTATAATATAAGCCCTCATAATAAAATTTTAGAAAAAGTTTTTGTCTTCCTGCCATCAAGGATGTAAGAAAAATGCTTGCTCTTATTGTATATCAGTTTTTTCTATCTAAATCCTTCTCCTTTAAAACATCAGTGTAACAAACTCCGTGGAGGCTACCTGCTGCTAACTCTTTTTGCCTGCTGGCCAAAGGATAACTTAGCTATATGTAGAATAAATAGCTGCACTAGCCTTCTACCCTGAAAAATTTCAGTCAGGAAATGGGTTAAATGGGTTAAAGAGCATAATGACAAGAAAAATAACTGTTATAAACAGTATTCAGGATCAGTATCTTGGATATCAAAGTACCTTATTTTATATACATGGAAATTTGCATGTAATATTTCATCTAATCTTCATAGCAATACTCTAAAGCTATGATTCAGTGGTGTATTAGGTACCTGCTAGAAATTTATTAGTGGTAAATTATGGAATTATGACTTTGAAATTTAAGTAATCCAATTCCAAAAATCTATGTTTTGGCCCCTTGCATCTTGCTGTCTCATATCATGTATTTGAAAATTATTATAAAACCTTATAGTATATATATTTATCTCCTCAAAAACACTTTATGTTGACACATATAGGTAGATAATTAAGTACATATAAAGACACACTCAAACTCCTGTTTTTCCAGATTATTTGCTAAATTTCAGACAGACTTAAAGTTATTTTTAAATTAATCAGTCTGCAATGATAATATATGGTATCCATATATAAGAAAATAAGAGAATTTTATGCTATTTGATAATTTACTTATTCATAGAGCTAAAGAGTCTAAATAAGTATAAAATGCTCAATTTTCCTTTTTCGTTAGATATTATAACATAGTTGATGTGTTATATTATAACACATCAAAACTACTTCAGAAGTAGAATTTCCTGGACCAGGGATCACACTCATGCCACAGCAGCAACTTGAGCTGCTATAGAGACACTAGATCCTTAACCTACTGCACCACAAGGCAACTCCAAAACCACCTTTTAAATAAATGCAATACACTTTTCTAAATAATGCAATTCAGTAAAATAATATTATTCCTTTATCCATAAAATTGATGATGCTTGGATTAAATAGAGGAAAAGAAGAAAAGGAAAACTAAAAATATACAGAACACTGGAAAATACTTCCAGCAGCTGGGGCTATCAGTGAAAACAGCCCTTGTGACTTAAGCACTTTTTATTTCTGTTGACAAAGATGGCTAATGCTTTTCAGTTTACCTTTCTTCACGTATGAAGAGAGACAGACACACTGTTATCTATCTAAAGAGAGCTTGATATTCTAAACACACGAAATAATATTTTATCCGATTTTCTCTGAAATTCTCATTTTTTTCTTTAGTTTCAGGTTATTAAATAGTTCAAGAAGAAGCTAGATATTAGATCTGGACAGACTTAAGCCTAAACCAAACTCCTACCATATCAGTCACAAGCAAAATTTTGTTGAAAGTTAAACACTTTTGTCTCTAGTAATAGTTTACATGATAATGCACATTTTCTCAGTTTCAGATTGTAGGACAGTGAGAGCACTTTTGTATTATTAAGTGAACTGTAACTTTAAATTGAAGAAAAAAATTGTAACCATTTATAGGTTACAAAGATGTATTTTATTCTTCTGATCTTGGTGTGGGTTGGCATGGATTTGATAATGCATTCAGTTGTCTTATTAGAATTAATTAACCATGGAGTTCCCATTGAGGCTCAGTGGTTAATGAATCCAACTAGGAACCATGAGGTTGTGGTTTCGATCCCTGGCCTCGATCAGTGTGTTAAGGATCTGGCATTGCCGTTACCTGTGGTGTAGGTCGCAGATGCAGCTGGGATCCTGCATTGCTATGGCTGTGGTATAGGGCAGCAGCTACAGCTCCAATTAGACCTCTAGCCTGGGAATCTCCATATGCCACAGACGCAGCCTTAAAAAGACAAAAAAAAAAAAAAAAGAATTAATTAACCATGTACTTTGGACCAAGAGACTTGATTTAGGCTTTTTTTTGTGTGTGTGTGTGATTGTATAACAATCTTAAAGCAGGGAGGCTAGTGCTAAAAGTACAGGGTGGAAAGATTTGGTGGCAAACAAACCTCATGCACAGTTCAGTATATCATTTAAGCCTTTCTCAGTAGCAGGAATATTGTTGATTATATTTAACAAGATGAGACACTATTGCTTGTAAAAATTCTATGAAATTAGATGAAAACTATCACTCTGTCATTTATCAAAATTTTCCCATAGACATTTTGTGAGATCATAAAAAATAACTAATTTTTAACATTTCATATTTTAATGACATGACACTTCATCTTTCCTAATTACCTAGTTCACTTGCCCAAAAGTAAAAGCATCCTTCATTTTCCCTTTCACTTTATACAACTTTATTTATAAGGGAAGGAAATGTGAGAGTTCTGAGATAAAATACCTTAAAATACCTACTTTTTATACTTCTGGTAATTCTTTTACTAAGTTTGGATTAAGAAGTTTCTCTAGTTTTTCCATTATCTCTAAACTAATGTTCAAGATTTCCAGGTACTTAAAACACAAGTATAATTTATTTTGTCCCTTTCTTCTGGTTGCAAAATCAGCCAATCTGATTTTTTTTCACCATATAAAACCAGACAACTAATGCTTGACTGCTTTCTATAATATTATCAACTAGTAATTAAAATGCTTATCATTGGAAAATTACAAATGTAGAATAAATAAATTTTAGTTCATATTCTTTTCAGTGAACCCCCTCCAAATACATTTTGCTATTGGACAGAAAAGGGATGGACATAATCTGAGGAAGTTTTTTTTTTTTTTTTTTTTCCCTCCATGGAATGGTGCTCATTATTTAACTGGATTATTTTTCAAGCTTAATTCAAAATGTTAATTTTGCCTTGTCATAAAATGATACTTCTGGTCATGCAAAGATGCCTGGCTCCTTACAAATTTCACAAGTGTCTTCTTTTCTGAAATATTTCACTTTCCATCCTATTAGAAAGTATCAGTTGTTTTCACCAATATGGATGGGACACTGAAAAATAAATTACAAGATCTTCTGGGGAATTCCAGTTCTAGTCATGGGGTAGCTCATCTTTTGAATTAAACTTTCTACCAAAAATAAAAAATAAAAGCTAAAATTTTTTTAAAGAAAAATATTTGAAGCTCTAGGGAGCAAATCAAGCAGGCAGAAACAGAAGGATACATGATTCTTGAAAAAACAGACACATTTGCTTAGAGGCATGATTCAATCAGTTTATAGGAATATCAGAGAATAAAACTCAAACCAAAAAAAAAAAAAAAGAAATAGACCCACTGAAATGAGGAAAAAGAGGAGAGGTGACATAAACTTTGGGCAGTTCTAGGGTGAGAGGGAGGGGCAGGGGTGAGGGAGGCTGAGGAGAGGCTACCTTGTGGGAGCCTCTAAGTGTGCATAGAAGTCATTTTCTACATCTGAAAGTCTCCAAACTCCTAAATATGTCCAGACAAAGACTTGAAGGCAGATATTAAAGCTGCTATCTGGTCTCAGAAATGAAGTTTAAAATTCTGTTCCTCAATACTTAGATAGGATGTGAAAACATTATTTTTTAGTTACCCTGAAAATAAAGGGGGAAATCCATATTTAATAACAGATAAAAAAAAAACCTCTCAAACAGGAAAGAGTGATCTAGTTTTACTTTATTAACATAGGGGGGTTAAATCTCTTAGGAGGAAAATAACATCTACCAAAGCATCTAAAGTTATGCCTTCACAATATTGGAAATACAATTGAAATGACTAATGTACGCTAAATATCAGAATTAAACAAACTAACAGAAATACCATAAGAGAAGTAGAATGGTAAGTGGTTCAGATTGAGGAATAGCAATAAGGAAATTCAAAATAACTTTTAAAATATGGGAAAAATTAATCATTAAAGATAAAGAATTTTAATAGAGAATTAGAATAAAAAAGAAAGTTTCATAGTTTTAATTAAATATTAGTGCAAAAATAGGATTAAAACTGATTAATAGAAATAATTGAAATTTAAACACAAAAAGAGTTAAGAATTAAAAAGCATAGCAAAGATTGAAAGGCATGTGGCATATTATCTAAATATATAATATGTATTCTGGAAAGAAAGAATATAAAGAACGAAAAATAGTACCTGAGAATTTCACAAAATTTATAAGACAGTAACCCACAGATTTTAGAAATACAGTGAACTCTGAGCAAAGTACTCACACTCTCTCTCTCTCTCACACACACATGCACACACACAACCATGATTCAAGTATGAAAAATGGCAGCAGTGTTAGAAAAATGAACATAATGTTAGCATAAAATAATGTGAAGTATTATATAGCTCAAGTAATTATTTAAAGTGAGTAATATATGCATATAAAGAAATACACATCAATGCTTGCCATAGTTAAATAACATATGCTCCAGTGTTCATAATACTAACATGATAACACTGTATTATAATTATACACTAACACTGTATTTAAAAAAATATTTGAAGTAATTACAGAATTTGAGGGGTAAAGACATACTTTTTTCATAGGAGCAATAATAAAACTAAATTTTTTTTCAGCAAAAAATATAAAATATATAGAAACTTAAACATAAGACATGACACTATAAAACTCCTAGAAGAGAAAATAGGGAAAACATTCTCTGACATAAATCATAGTAGTGTTTTCTTAGGTCAATCTTCCAAAGTAATAGAAATAAAAGCAAAATTTAACAAATTGAACATAATCAAATTTACAACTTTTGCAGAGCAAAATAAACCATAAACAAAATGACAAAATCCAGAATGGGAGAAAATCTTTGCAAACAATGTGACTAACAAAGGCTTAATTTCCAAAATATACAAACAGCTTATTCAGCTCAACAACAACAAAAAAACAAACAACCCCATTGAAAAATGGGCAGAAGACCCTAAAAAGAAGAAAAATCTATTTTTAAGGAAAAAATTACAGTTATTAAGTGCATGAGCTCGTGATGTTAATTTTGTTGGTAATATATAATACAGATTAAACAAGAGAATTCATCTTGCTTATGGAATTAGTTCTGGCTCATTATATCATGTTAAGTTTCCTCAGGAAACCTAAATTAAGGAGATGCAAGATCATCTAAGGGCACATATTCATAAAATATTTGTTCCAGCGAACATCCAATTAACCTTGAAAACTAGGATTTAAATATGAAAAAATAAATCATTTTTTTAAAATAAAATATACCACACAACGGAGAGCACAAGATGGCAAAATTGGAGAATGTGGCATTCACCTTTTTTTCCCACAAATACATTAGAAATGCATCTACAGGAGTTCCTGTCTTGGCTCAGTGGTTAACAAATCTGACTAGGAACCATGAGGTTGCCAGTTCCATCCCTGGACTTGCTCAGTGGGTTGGGGATCCAGCATTGCCGTGAGCTGTGGTGTAGGTTGCAGACGCAGCTCGGATCCCGCGTTGCTGTGGCTCTGGCATAGGCTGGTGGCTACAGCTCCGATTAGACCCCTAGCCTGGGAACCTCCATATGCCATGGGAGCAGCCCAAGAAATGGCAAAAAGACAAAAAAAGAAAAGAAAAAGAAAAAAGAAATGCATCTACAAATGAAACCATCCTCACCGAACATCTACTGAACACTGGCACAACGCAAAGACTGGAAAGGACAAGAGGTATCTCTGTTTAACCAGGCAGGACATAAGAGGAAAATTAAAAAAAAAAAAAAAAGAGGTAGAAGCAGTTTGAGACCTCTTCTCTCAGGGAGGAAGAGGAGACATTGCTGCAACTGGGGGAGTCCCCTCACCAGCAGTGAGAGAAACTGAGGCAGGAAGGGAGATTTGAATGCTTGGAATAAAACAGAATAGCCAGTCTGTGGCAGGTAGGACAGAATGAGACATACCCAGAGAGGCCATGCCACTGTCCTATGCCCCCAAGTCTGAGACAAACAACTCTGCAGATAAAAGCTGGGGCTCAGTGCTGGAGTGTGGGATTTAGAAAATAATCCTGAGCATAGGACAGCTGTTGGCTGTGTCAGATAGCCTAAAGATGTGGGAGAGTGGAATGCTGCAACCAGGAATATTCAGAGAGGTGACCCAGGCTGCCATGGAGGATAAAGACCATTGTTAGGTGGTATGTGAATGGTGGGACCACCATTACAACCTCCTTACCCACAAAAGCTGCTGCCTCTCCAAGCTCTAGGGGAGGCTCCCACCAGAGCAGGAATACTTGAGCTAACCTATACTCCTGATCATGACCCAACCCCTCCTGCCTGGAACAGGCTCTTGCCTTCCCTTATTTAAGGCCTTTTCCCATCTGCCTTCATACATCAATTACCACTCTGCCCCCTGTGGGCCTGCTGCCTCCAAAGCAGTTGCTGTCTGCTGGCCAATCATTTACCTGCTGCCTCCAAAGCAGTTGCTTGCCACCCAAACCCCTGTGTACCTGCTGCCTCCAAAGCAGTCACCCGCCTGGACCCCTCCGCACATGCTTCCTTGGGTGAGCTGCTCACACATAGAGGTGGAGCTGAAACCACAGCTGACACCAGGGGCCCTGCAACTAAGGAGGAAGAATTGAAACCTCTCCTCCAACTTTTGCAAACTGTGAATTTATAACTCCACTGCTGACTATGAAGTCAGTACTGGTGAAATATCCAAACAGATGAATTCTCCTGCAGCTGAAAGGGGTCTGCTTTTAGTAGTTGTGGACTTTGTGGGTGTGTACACATGGTTGTTGGACCAGGCCAGAGTCTGAGCTGCCTCCATAACTCCTATACCAGGCCCAGGAGAGTGAATATTGAAGCCCTGGGTCCTGACCTCAGTGGATTAACACTGGTGGACAGGTGAAAACAATGCCAGGGCCAATAACTGACATACCTATGGTTAAGGTGGGGCAGAGAGCAATACCAACAACCATGTACTTTGTGAGCCCACAAAATGGGTGAATGGTGACACAAGAGAGTACACTCACAGGTAGAGGAATATTCAGTGGCTCTTCTCTCAGTGGAAATGCTGCAAACCTTATCAGCTTACATTGCAGATTAGAAACACAGCTTAGAAACATATCTGGAGGCCTCTACCCGTCAACTTGGGAGTGGATTCCCTACGCCTTACAGGTCTGTGACAACCACATAGCAAACAGGAGGTCCCACTCACTATTCAGTACTCTGGTCACTGAAACATTGGTCATATTTCCTATTAAGGGGATAACGGCCAGCATACACTGAGTTAAGAGGTAATGGAAATCCCAACTACAAATAGTCCTTGAAATTATGTGTGTGTGAGTGTGTGTGTGTGTGTGTGTGTGTGTGTGTGTGAGTGTGTATGCGTGTGTATATATATATCCCAGACAGGCTACCTAAAATTGTTCTGAGCCACTACTCACCTGTAAACATACCCCGTGACAAGGCCCTAATCACCAGAGGGATAAGACCCAGCTCCACCCACCAGTGGGAAGACACCAGTCCTACCAACAGGAACCCCACAGAACCCTCTGAAGGAGGTCCCAGAAGGAGAAGACAGAGAAAAAGAGCCTGATAAAATATTTGAAGAGATTAAAGACAAAAAATTCCCTGATACAGGAAAGGAAACAATCTATTAGAGGAAGCACAGAGAGTACCATAAAGGATAAACCCAAGGAGAAATATGTCAAGACATGTATTAATCAAGTTGACAAAAGTTAAACACAAAGAAAAATCTTGAAAGAAACATGGGAAAAGCAACAAATACAGGGGAATCCCTGTAAGGTTATCAGCTGATTATTCAGCAGAAACAATCAATTAGAGGAAGCATAGAGAGTACCATAAAGGATAAACCCAAGGAGAAACATCTCAAGACATGTATTAATCGAGTTGACAAAAGTTAAACACAAAGAAAAATATTAAAAGAAACTTGGGAAAAGCAACAAATACAAGGGAATCCCTGTAAGGTTATCAGCTGATTATTCAGCAGAAATTATGCAGGCCAGAAAGGAGTGGCAAAATATACTTAAAGTAATGAACAGGAAAAACCTTCATCCAAGAATACTCTTCCCAGCAATTCTCTCATTCAGAATCTATGTAGAAATCAAAGGTTTTACCAACAAGCAAAAGCTAAAACAGTTTGGCAATACCAAACCAACTCTTCAACAAATGCTAAAGAAACTTCTTTAGGTTAAAAAAATATAAAGGCCACAATAGAAAAAAGGAAATTAAAAATGGGAAAGCTCATCAGGAAAGCACACCAGTGAAGCCAAACATCAAATAAAAGCAGGAAATCATCCACAGACCAGTTCTCATGATAACTGGTTTTAATATGATATTAAAACCAGTTATCATGAGAAGAAGATAAATGTATAATATTGAAAATCCATTTGAAATTAAGAGAACCAACTTAAAACAGTTTTGTCCCTACATCAAATGTGCTATCAAAACCTTGTGGGAATCAGGAACTGAAAAACACACTTAAATAAAAGACACTTAAATAAAAGAACAACTCAAACATAACACTAAAGATAGTCATCACATCACAAGAATATAAAAGAGTAAGAAAAATTCAAATAGTGACAAATTCAAAACAATTATGAAAATGTCAATAAGCACATACATATAGACAACTACCTTGAATGTAAATGGATTAAATGATCCAACCAAAAGACAGATTGGCTGAATAGATATGAAAACAAGACACATATATAAAATGTCTACAAGAGACCCACTTCAAATCTAGGTATACATAAAGACTGAAAATAAGGGGATGGAAAAAGATATTCCATGCAAATGGATATCAAAAGAAAGCTGGGGTAGCAAAACTAATGTCAGAAAGGATAGATTTTAAAATAAAGACTGTTACAAGAGACAAAAATGACATTACCTAATAATCAAGGGATCAATCCAAGGAGATATGACACCTGTAAATATATATATACCCAACACAGGATCACCACAAAATAAAAGGTAACTGCTAATAGACACAAAAAGAAAAAATTATGGTAGCACAGTAATAGTGTGGGGATTTAACATCCATTTACATCAATAGATCATCCAAACAGAAAATCACTAAGAAAAACAGGTTCCAAGTGACCCATTAGATTAAATAGACTTAATTGATATCTATAGAACATTCCATCTGAAAGCAGCAGAATATATGTTCTTCCCAAGTGCACATGGAACATTCTCCAGAAATATCTTATCTTAGACCACAAATCAAGCTTCAGTAAATCTAAGAAAATTGAGATCATACCAAGCATTTTTTTTCTGACCACAGTGCTTTAAGACTAGAAATCAATTGCAAGAAAAAAAATGCATAAAACACAAACATGTGGAGGCCAAACAACATGCCACTAAACAAAGAATAGATTACTGAAGAAATCAAAGATGGAATCAAAAAATACCTAGACAGAAATACAATGATCCAAAACCTATGGGACACAGCACAAGCAGTTCTCAGAGCAATACAGTCTCAACTCAGAAAACAAGAACCCTCCTCCTGCCAAAAGAACAAACTAACCCTACAACTAAAGCAACTAGAGAAAGAACAAGCCAAACCCAAATTTAGTAGAAGGAAAGAAATCATAAAGATCAGAGTAGAAATAAATGAGAAAGAGATAAACAATAGAACAGATCAATGATACTAAAAGTTGGTTCTTTGAAAAGATCAATGAAGTTGATAAAACTTTAGTCAGAATTATAAAGATAAAAGAGTGAGGGTTCAACTCAATAAAATTTGAAATGCAGAGATTACAACTGATGCCAGGGAAATACAAAGGATCATAAAAAACTACTATAAGCAACTATATGGCAATACATGGAAAACATAGATAAAATGGACAAATTCTCACAAAAGTGCAATGTTCTAAGACTGACTCAGGAAGAAATAGAAAATATGAGTAGACAAATCACAAATACTAAAATTGAAACTGTGATTTAGAAACTTCCAAAAAACAAAATTGTAGGACCAGATGACTTCACAGGAGAATTCTATCAAACATTTAGAGAAAAGGCAGTACATATTCTTCTGAAAATGTTCCAAAAATTCCAGAGTAAGGAATATTCCCATGCTCATTATATGAGAACATCATCACACTGGTATCAAAACCAAAGACATCACCAGAAAAAAAAATTATAAGCCAGTATATTTCATGAACATAAATGCCAAAATCCTCAATAAATTATTAGCAAATCAAATCCAACCATACATTAAAATGCTCATATTTCATGTTTAAGCAAGATTTATCCCAGGGTGCCAGGATTATTCAACATCCATAAATCAGTCAATGTAATATATCACATTAACTAACTGAAGAATAAAAACCATATGGTCATGTCAATAAATACTGAAAAAGTTTTTGACAAAACTCCACACACATTTATGATAAAAAGTCTCCAGCAAGTGGGCATAGATAGAACCTACCTGAACAGTATAAAGGCCATATATAACAAACCCACAACTAACATTCTCCAAGGTGAAAGGTTTTCCATTGGGAATAAGGCAAGGATGTTGACTCTCACCCTTTTATTCAACATAGATTTTGAAATCCTAGCCATGGCAATCAGAGAGGAAATAGAAACAAAGGAATCCAAATTGGAAAAGAAGTAGCAAAGCTGTTAATATCTGCAGATGACATGAAAATATACATAGACAATCCTAAATATGCTACCAGAAAACCACTAGAGCTCATCAATGAATTCAGTAATACACAAAAGTCTCTTACATTTCTATACACTAACATTGAAGGAGAAATTAAGCAGTTTCATGTATCATTGCATTGAAGAGAATAAAATACCCAGGAATAAACCTACATAAAGAGGAAAAGACCTGTGTTCTGGAAGTTATAAGACACTGATGACAGAAATCAAAGATGAGACAAACAGATGGAAAGATATACCGTGATGTTGGAATGAAAGAATCAATATCATCAAAAAGAATACATAGCTCAAGGAAATCTACAGATTCAGTGTAATCCCTATCAAATTACCAATAATATTTTTCACATTAGAAGAACAAAAATTTTAAAATTTGTGTGGAAACACAAAAGACCTCAAATACTCAAAGTAACCTTGAGAAAGGAAAAAAGAGCTTAAGGAATCAGGCTCCCAGCTTCTTACTAAACCACGAAGTTACAGTCACCAAAAGAGTATACTACTGGCACAAAAACAGAACTATATAGTAGTGGTACAGGAGAGAATGCCCAGAGATAAATACATGCACCTATGGTCAATTAATCTATGACAATGGAGGCAATAATGTACTATGGAGAAGAGAGCTCCTTCAACAAGTGGTGTTGGGAAAATTGAACATCTTCATGTACAACAATGAAATCAGAACATTCTCTAATACGGTACATAAAAACAAACTCAAAATGCATTAAATACCTAAATGTAAGGCCAGATACTATAAAACTCTTAGAGGAAACATAGGCAGAACACTCTGTGACATAAATCAAGCAATATATTTTTTGATCCACCTCCCAGCATAATAAAAATAAAAACAAAACAAATAGGATATAATTAAACTTAAAAGCTTTTGCACAACAAGGAAATCATAAAGAAAATGAAAAAAATAACCCACAGAATGGGAGAAAAGAATTTTTGCAAAGAATGTGACTGACAACAGATTAATCTCCAAAATATATAAACAGCTCATTCTGCTTTATATTTAAAAAAAAAAAACAACTAAAAATGGCTAGAAGATCTAAATAGGCATATGTTCAAAGCAGACAGACAGATGGCAAAAAACACATGGAAGGATACTCGACATTACTCATTTGCAAAGTCAAAACTTCTATGAGGTATCACTTTGCACCTGTCAGAATGGCCATTATCAAAAAGTCACTATAGGACATGGGATTAAGGTGGCAGAATAGAAGGACTGGAACTCAACTTCTCTCCTAAAAACAACAAAATTCACAACTAAAGGCTGAGCAATCTTCTACCAAATGGACTAGAAACCTTAAAAAAGATATCCTACTCCAGAAGACAAAGAGGAGGCCACATCAAGAGGTAGGAGGGGTGATTACACAATATAAACAACCCCATAATGCCCAGGTGGGAAGCCCCACAGACTGGAAACTAACCGGGTCAAAGAGACTCACCTACAGGAGTGAGAGTTCAGAGCCCCACATCAAACTCCCACATGTGGGGATCTGGCACTGGGAGAAAGAGCCCCTGGAGCATCTGGCATTGAAGGCCAGTGGGGCTTGTGTGCAAGAGCTCCGTGGGACTGGGGGAAACAGAGACCCCATTCTTAAAAGGTGCACACAGACTTTCATGTGCACTGGGTCGCAGGGCAATGCAAAGTCTCCATAGGAATCTGGGTCAGACCTGACTGCAGTTCTTGGATGACATCCTGGGAAAACAGAGGTGAATGTGCCTTGTTGTGAGGGAAGCACATTGGAAGCAAAGCTCTCGGGAATATTCAGCAGATTCATCAGCATGCCTGTCTCTGGAGGTGGCATTTTTGGAAAATCTGGCCCCACCCATCAGTCAGTGCTGAGAAATCCCAGGGCAAACAACAATCCAGGTGGGATCACAGCCCCGCCCCTCAGTAAACAGGGTGCCTATAGACCCTTCAGGCAAGCAGCTGCCTCTAATCCCATCCAGAGGCTAAGCCCCACCCACAAGAGGGATTAGAATCAGCTCCACCTACCAGTGGGTAGGCATCTGCCCCTCCCATCAGGAAGCCTACAGCAAGACACCCTACTGACTTCAGCCACAAGGGGGGCAGACACCAGAAGTAAGAGAGGCTACAATTCTACTCTCTGTAAAAAGGTCACCACACCAAAAACCTATAAAAATGAAAAGACAGAGGACTATAACTCAGAAGAGGGAGAAAGGAAAAATCCCAGAAAATCAGCTAAGCATTGAGGAGATTCTCAGCCTCCAGGAAACAGACTTTAGATAGTTGATGCTGAAGATGATGCAAGGCATTGAAAATAAACTGGAGGCAAACATGGATAATTTACAGGAAACACTAAGCAAAGAGATACAAGATATAAAACTTAAACAAGAAGAGATGCAAAATACAGTATCTAAAATAAAAAATTCACTAGAGGCAGGTAACAGCAGAATACAGGAGGCAGAAGAATGAATAAGCAAGGTGGAGGACAGATTAGTAGAAATTACGAATGCAGAACAGAAAAGATAAAAAAGATTGAAAACAAATGAAGAGAGTCTCAGAGAACTCTGGGACAATGTTAAATGCAGCAACATCCATATTACAGGGGTACCAGAAGAAGAAGAGAGAGAAGGGGACAGAAAAAATATTTGAAGAGATAATAGCTGAAAAATTCCCTCACATGGGAAAGGACCACTCACTCAAATCCAGGAGGAACAATGAGTACCATATAAAATAAACCCAAGAAAGAACACACCGAGACACATATTAATCAAACTGACCAAAATTAAAGACAAAGAGAAAATCTTGAAAGCAGCTAGGGAAAACAAATAACATACAAGGGAACCCTGATAAAGTTATCGGCATATTTTTCAGCAGAAAGTCTGCAGGCCAGAAGGGAGTGGCATGATATACTCAACGTGATGAAAGGAAAAAACCTCCAAACAAGATTACTCTCCCCAGCAAGGCTCTCATTCAGATTTGAAGGAGAAATCAAAACCTTCACAGATAAGCAAAAGCTGAGAGAATTCAGCAACACAAAACCAGCCTTATGACAAATTCTAAAGGAACTACTCTAGGCAGAAAAGAACAAGAGAAGAAGGAAAGAAAAAAGAGCAACAAAAATCCAAAGCAATTAATAAAATGGCAATAAGAACATTCCTATCAATAATTACCTTAAATATTAAAGGCCTAAACGCCTCAACCAAAAGACACAGACTGGCTGAATAGATACAAAAACAAAATCCATATATATTCCGTCTTCAAGAGACCCATTTCACTTCTAGGGACACATACAAATTGAAAGTCAGAGGATGAAAGAAAATATTTCATGCAAACGGGGATCAAAAGAAAGCTGGAGTAGCGATACACATATCAGACAAAATAGACTTTAACATGAAGAATATTTTAAGGGAAAGAAGGTCACTACATAATGATCAAAGGATCAATCCAAGAAGAAGATATAACAATTTTAAATATCTATGCACCCAACATAGGTTCACCACCATATATAAGGCAACTGCTAACAACCTTAAAAGGACAAATCGATAATTGCACAATTATACTGGGGGACTTTAACACACCACTTACAGCAAGGGACAGATCATCCAGGCAGAAAATCAATAAGGAAACACAGGCCCTGAATGATGAATTAAATTAGATGAACTTAATAGATATTTATACGACATTCCATCCAAAAGCAAGAGAATACACATTCTTCTCAAGTGCACATGAAACATTCTCTAAGATTGGTCACATCCTGGGCTACAAATGCAACCTCGGTAACTTTAAGAAAATTGAAATCATATCAAGCATCTTTTCCACCACAACACTATATGACTGGAAATCAACAACAACAAAAAAAAAAACCCTGCAAAAAACACCAACACGTGGAGATTCAACAACATGCTACTAAACAACCAATGGATCACTGAAAAAATCAAAGAGGAAATTAAAAAATACCTAGAAGCAAATGGCAACAAAGATACGACACTCCAAAACCTATGGGATGCAGCAAAAGCCTTTCTAAGAGGAAAGTTTATAGCAATATAAGTCCACCTAAGGAAACAAGAAAAAGCTCAAATAAACAAGCTAACTTTACATCTAGAGCAGCTTGAGAGAAAAGAACAGATAAGACTTAAAGTTAGAAGGAAGAAATCATAAAGATCAGAGGAGAAATCAATGAAATAGAAACAAAGAAAACAATAGAAAAGATCAATGAACCGAAGAGCTGGTTCTTCGAAAAGATCAACAAAATTAATAAATCCTTAGCCAGACTTATCTAGCAAAAAAGAGAAAGGACCCAAATCAATAAAATTAGAAATGAAAAAGGAGAAGTAACAACGGACATCACAGAAATACAAAGGATCATAAGAGACTACTATATGCAACTATATGCCAATAAAATGGAAAACCTTGAAGAAATGGACAAATTCTTAGAAAAATACAATCTTCCAAGACTAAACCAAGAGGAAATAGAAAAGATGAATGGACCAATCACAAAAACTGAGATTGAAACTGTGATTAAAAAACTTCCAACAGGAGTTCCCGTCGTGGCGCAGTGGTTAACGAATCTGACTAGGAACCATGAGGTTGCGGGTTCGGTCCCTGCCCTTGCTCAGTGGGTTAGCGATCCGGCGTTGCCATGAGCTGTGGTGTAGGTTGCAGATGCGGCTTGGATCCCACGTTGCTGTGGCTCTGGCGTAGGCCGGTGGCTGCAGCTCTGATTCAACCCCTAGCCTGGGAACCTCCATATGCCGCGGGAGTGGCCCAAGAAATAGCAAAAAAAAAAAAAAAAACTTCCAACAAACAAAAGTCCAGGACCAGATGGCTTCACAGGGGAATTCTATCAAACATTTAGAGAAGAGCTAACACCTCTCCTTCTGAAACTATTTCAAGGAATTGCAGACAAAGGAATACTCCCAAACTCTTTCTATGAGGCCATCATCACCCTGATACCAAAACTAGACAGAGATACCACAAAAAAAGAAAATTATGGGTCAGTTTCACTGATGAACATAGATGCAAAAATCCTCAAAATTCTAGCAAACTGCATCCAACAATACATTAAAAGGATTGTACACCATGATCAAGTGGGATTTATCCCAGGGATGCAAGGATTCTTCAATATCCAAAAATCAACCAGTGTGTTACACCACATTAACAAACTGAAGACTAAAAACCATATGATCCTCTAAATAGACATGGAAAAAGGCTTTGACAAATTCAACACCCATTTCTGAAAAAAACCCTTCAGAAAGTGGGCATAACGGGAACCTACCTCAACTTAATAAAGGCCATATATGATAAATCAACAGCAAACATCATTTTCAATGGTGAAAAGCTGAAAGAATTCCCCCTGAGATCAGAAACAAGACAAGGATGTCCGCTCTCACCACTACACTTCAACATAGCTTTGGAAGTCCTAGACACCAGCAATCAAAGAAGTAAAAGAAATAAAAGGAATCCACATTGGAAAGGAAGAGGTAATTCTATAACTATTTGCAGATGGCATGATACTAATAGAATCAGAAAGACTCTACCAGAAAACTGTTAGAGCTCATCCACGAATTTGGAAAAGCTGCAGGATTCAAAATTAATACACAGAAATTGACGGCATTTCTATACTCTAACAATGAAAGATCAGAAAGAGAATTTAGGGAAGCAATCCTGTTTACCATCGCATCCAAAGAATAAAATACCTAGGAGTAAACCTACCTAAAGAGACAAAAGGCTTGTACTCTGAAAACTATAAGACACTGATGAAACAAATCAAAGATGACACAAATAGATGGAAAGATATACCATGCTCTTGGATTGGAAGAGTCAATATTGTCAAAATGACTATACTACCCAAGGCAATATACAGATTCAATGCAATCCTTATCAAATTACCAAGGACATTCTTCACACAACTTGAACAAAATATTTTAAAGTTTGTTTGGAAGCACAACAGAGCCAAAATAGCCAAAGACATCCTGAAAAAGAAAAATGGAGCTGGAGGAATCAGGCTCCCCGACTTCAGGCTATACTACAAAGCACAAAGACAGAAATATGGATCAGAGGAACAGGATAGAAAGCCCAGAATTCAACCCACACACCTACAGCCAACTCATCTATGACAAAGGAGGCAAGGATATACAATGGAGAAAGGACAGCCTGTTCAAGAAGTGGTGCTGGGAAAACTGGATAGCCACATGGAAAAGAATGAAATTAGAACACTCCCTAACACCATACACAAAAATAAACTCCAAATGGATTAAAGACCTAGATAGAAGACCAGATGCCATAAAACTCTTAGAGGAAAACATAGGCCAAACAGTCTCCAACATAAATGACAGCCACATCTTCTCAGATCCACCTCTTAGAGTAATGCCAGTAAAAACAAAGACAAACAAATGGAACTTAATGAAACTTCAAAGGTTCTGCACAGCAAAGGAAACCCTAAACAAAACGAAAAGACAACCCACAGAATGGGAGAAAATCTTTGCAAATGAATCAACTGACAAGGGATTAATCTCCAAAATTTATAAACACCCCCTACTGCTCCATACCAAAAAAACAAACAACCACATCAAAAAACGGGCAGAAGTTCTAAACAGACAGTTCTCCAAAGAAGACATACAGATGGCCAACGAACACATGAAAAGATGTTCAACATCACTCATTTTTAGAGAAATGCAAATCAAAACCACTACGAGGTACTAACTTATACCAGCCAGAATGGCCATCATCCGAAAGTCTACAAACAATAAGTGCGGGAGAGGGGTGTGGAGAAAAAGGAACCCTAGTACAACTGTTGGTGGGATTGTAAATTGGTGCAACCACTGGGGAAAACAGTATGGAGATGCCTCAGAAAACTAAAATAGAACTACCATTTGATCCAGCAATCCCACTCCCGGGCATCTACCCAGAGAAAACTGTGACTGGAAAACACACATGGACTCCGATGTTCATTGCAGCACAGCACTCTTTGCAATAGCCAAGACATGGAAACAACCTAAATGTCCATCGACAGAGGAGTGGATCAAGATGTGGTACATATACACAATGGAATATTATTCGGCCATTGCAAGGAATGAAACACCAGCATTTTTAGCAACGTGGATGGACCTAGAAACTATCATGCTAGGTGAAGTCAGTGAGACAATGAGACACGAACATCAAATGCTTTCACCGACATGTGGAATCTGAAAAAAGGATGGAACGAACTTCTTTGCAGAACAGATGCTGACTCACAGACATTGAAGAACTAATGGTCTCTGGAGGAGACAGTTTGGGGGTTGGGGAGAAGTGCTTGGGCTGTGGGATAGAAATCCTGTGAAACTGGATTGTGATGATCATTATACAACTACAGATGTGATAAATTCATTTGAGTAATAAAAAAACAATAAAATACAAACTTTTTTTAAAAGTCACTATATATGGAATGGATGAGTAAATAGGACCTAATGTATAGCACAGGAAATCTATTCAATACTGTATTAACCTATATGGCAAAAGAATGTAATATGGAATGGATAAGTATATAGGTTTAACGCATTCATGATGCTGTACAGCTGAAAATAATACAACTTTGTAAATGAGCTGTTTGCCAAGAAAATTTAATTACAACCAAAAGGAGTTTTAATTTAAAAAAGAAATGCATACTGAATAGCAGAATGTTGCTTTTCTTCTTTGAAAAATCTCCATATTTTTCCAAATTCTAAAGGATTATAAATTCTAAGAAGTTATAATTATTACCAAAGTAATAGATAAAATATTGCCTACAGTGGGTCTCATAGCATTTTTTCTTTCTTTAGGAGCAGTCTACCTAATTTTAAGACAAAAACAACTGAACTGGTTAGGTTGATAGCACCTTGGCCTACAAAGATACACTTTTCATCTCTCCTTTTAATTCTTCATATGGTATTTAGGAGTTTGAGTTAAACTGCTGAGTTATTTCACTTGCCTCTCCATGGATTTGGAACAAATGTCCCGCAAGACAGATTCAATCTTGGCTATGGTTGTTACATACTCTCAGAGAACTTTCTCTAGTAATTGTAGAGAAGTATCTGCAGTGATAACAGTGGCAGCACATAATTATACAGATAGGAAAGAATAGGATTTCCCAAATGTAGATGTGCAAGCATAGAACAGCTTTTTGGCATAACATTCAATAATCAATTAGATATTTATTGAGCACAACCTATTTCTTACTGTGAAATATAAGCACTAAATAATGAATTCAATAATAACAATAGAAACTGTAGATGTTGTACAATAGAAATGTGAAGCATTTTCACAGGATACCCAATACTGATAAAAATATCAGCATATTAAAAATTTTTGTTATTGAATTCTATAAAATAATCACTTTAAAAAAATCACTAAATTACCCAAATTATGTTTTATTTCTTCATTCTTTTCTGATTAATTTTGCATTTTTTAAGACATTTTTCCAAAGACAAGTTAGTAACTGGGACAAATAAATTTTAGGCTTGGGGTGTTAGAGAAGGTAACTATCAATCAAGGTTTCCGTTTTAATAAATTTGTTAACATTTTTTGTGACCTAATTTGTAATCTAGCCTGGGGAAAGTCCATGCGTGATTGAAAAGAATGTATATTATTCTAATATTGGACATTAAGTTATTTTCATGTCTATTAAAAGTAGGTATTAGTTTCCTACCATTATTGTATTGCTATCAGTTTCTCCCTTCATATTTGTAAATATATACTTCATATATTTAGGTGATCTGATGTTTTGTGTGTGTATATATTTTTTCCCCTTTTTTTGGGGGTGGGGGGGCTACACCCATTGCATGTGGAAGTTCCCAGGTTAGGGATTGCTGAATCCATGCCACAGCAGTGAAAACCAGATCCTTAATCCACTGCACTGTAAGAGAACTCTGTTCAGTGCATGTATTTAATTATGTATAAAATACATGATTTTTTTACATCTTTAGTTCCTTTGAATTTGCATAAAATTAGTATAGGAGATGTGTTCTTCAACAAAAGATATGTAAGATATAGATTGTAAAGTATTTGTTTCCACACATACACCAATTTATTTTAAAATATATGTTTGAGAAATCAAACAGAGAGAAAACACTTGTTATACATTAAACATTATTATGCTTTCCAAATTTTAAAACTAGGTCCATGTTTTTCCAAATTTTAACAACTGTAAACTTAGCAGCATTTACATGAAAACTTGTGAAACCTCCAGAGACTTTATAATACACTAGGTTAGGCTGAAATATAAAGTAAACTCAGGAAGTAAATGATTCTGGTGAATTATAAGGCCAGGAATGTCTTTTAATTCATTTTACATACCACTGCTCCCACATTTTTTAAATTCTTGAATGGTTCCCTTTAAGACATGAAGCTTGTTATTTTCACCTTTTGTAAAGTACTTAGATATAATGAAAGAATATTTAAAAGGGAGTAAACACAATCTACCTCTTATTAAAACCCTTAAGACCTCAGCATCAGCATCTATTAGTAATATCAATCCAGGTTATGGTAATGTCACATGGGGGAGATAATTTTAGAGGCCAACAATTCATTACTGTAGTAAATGGCATAAAGTGGACAACTTGTGTTTTATTTTACTCCATCACAATATGATAATTTCTATTTCTGACTTATTGGAAACAAATATTTTAAATAATTCCAAAAGCTTCAAATATTTCTTAAATTCCTTTAAATTTTACAAAAGTAAATAGACTTTGCTTGTCAAAAACAAAACCCATATATATGCTGACTACAAGAGATGCACTTCAGATCTAAAGACACACAGAGACTGAGAGTGAGAGGATTAAAAAAAGGTATTCCATGCATATGGAAAAGAAAATAAAGCGCAGGTTGCAATACTTACATCAGACAAAACAGACTTTAAAACAAAGACTACAACAAGAGTCAATGAAACATATTACATAGTGATCAAGGGATCAATTCAGGAAGAATATATAACCACTATAAGCACATATGCACCCAATATAGGAGCAACTAAATACATACAACAGCTAACACACATAAAGTGAAAAACTGTCAGTAACATAATAGTAGAGGAATTTAACACCCTACTTCCATCAATGGATAGATCATACAGAAGAAAAGAATCAATGACACACTGGCCTTACATGAAATATTAGACCACATAGACTATATATGTATGTGTATATATACATATATATGGAGAGAGAGAGAGAACATCCCACCCAAAGGTAGCAGAATATCTATTCTTTTTAGGTGCACATGGAATATCCTCCAAGATAGATACATACTGGGCCCCAAAACAAATCTCAGTAAATTTAAGAAAATTCAAACCACATCAAGCATCTTTTCTGACTACAACACCATGAGACTAGAAATCACCTGTAAGGAAAAACACTTCAAAAACACAAGCACATGGAGGCTAAATAATATGCTACTTAACAATCAAATGAGAACTGAAGAAATTAAAAAAATTAACAACCTGGAAACAAATAAAAATGTAAAAAAATTGGTCCAAAAATCTATGGGACACAACAAAAGCAGTTCTAAGAGGGAAGTTTATAGCAACACATGTCTACCGTAAGAAGCAAAAATTAAAAAAATAAAAAGCAAAAAACAAAAACCCCCACAATAATTCTAATAAACAATCTAACACTAAGCCTAAAGAAATTAGAAAAAGAACATTGACAACAACATGCAGAGTTATTAAATGGAAAGAAATCATAACAACCAGAGCAGAAATAAATGAAATAGAGACTAAAAGTCATAGGAAAAAAAAATCAATCCAACTAAGAAGTTCTTCTTTGTTAGACAAACAAAACTGATAAACCTTTATCCAGAGTTATGAAAAAAAAGAGACAGATGAATAAAAGAAGTTATAACTGACATTACATAAATACAAAGAATCATAAGTGATTATTACTATGAGAAAAAAAAAATCAGGTTTTTTGTTGCTTATTTGTTATATGCTGCACCTGCAGCATATGGAAGTTCCCGGGCCAGTGTTGAACATGCGCCACAGCAGCAACTTGAGCCACTGCAGTGACAATGCCAGATCCTTAACCCGTGGCACCAAAAGAGAACTCCAAAACTATATCGATAAAATGGACAACTTAGGGAGTTCCCGTTGTGGCGCAGTGGTTAACGAATCCGACTAGGAACCATGAGGTTGCGGGTTCGGTCCCTGCCCTTGGTCAGTGGGTTAACATCCGGCGTTGCCATGACCTGTGGTGTAGGTTGCAGACGCGGCTCGGATCCCGCGTTGCTGTGGCTCTGGCGTAGGCTGGTGGCTATAGGTCCGATTCAACCCCTAGCCTGGGAACCTCCATATGCCGCGGGAGCGGCCCAAGAAATAGCAACAACAACAACAACAAAAAAAAAGACAAAAAAAAAGGACAACTTAGAAGAAACAATTCCTAGAAATGTACAATCTCTCAAGAATGAACCAAGACAAAAATAGCATTATTCAGCAATAAAAAGGAGCAAACTACTGATGTACTCAACAGCTTGAATGGATTTCAAAGGAATTATACTGAATGAAAAAAATCTCAAAATATAACATATTTTATGATTTCATTTGTAACCTTCTTTAAGTAACACAATTATAGAGACTGACCACAGATTAGTAGTTGTTGGGATTTATGAAGAATTGGGGAAGAGACAGAGGTGGGGTGGTTATAAAAAGGAATCAAAGATTGGCATCGCCGAAGCAGGGTGGAAGAGAATCCGGCCTCCATCCCTACACAGAGCTCATTAATTAGACAGCTAACCATGAACGAAAACAGTTCTTTGAGATCCCTTAACTTTAGACATGCTGTGGCGGGGGGGGGGGGGGGGGGGGGGGGGGGGGAGTGAGAATTACCACCTAAAAAGTAAAGAATACTTTTATTTTGCCTGTATTATCGCATCATCAATGCCAGCATTATTCGGATCCAGAAGGGAACACCCTAGTAAGAAGCACTCCTTTCACCTTATTTCACTTTTACACTACTCAGAGACCAGCCAAACTGAGACCTGCAGAGGGCTAGGAATAAGGAAGAAAAGCAGAGGATATCAATAACAGCCAAGCGGCAGGAATGAGCACAGTTTTCAGGGACTTCTGCAGACCACTCCAACACTTGTCACTGAAAACACCAACAGCCAACATTGTCACCCCAGACTCCCTGAAGGTTTCTCGCCCCACAGGTACTTGTGTTTACTTTTGCCAGCCACCTGAGTCCCTCCCTCCTCTGTCCCTCTCTCCCCTGCTGAAACCAGGACTCACACAGGCGCCATCACAGACCTCAGCAGCTATGAGTAGGAGATGCCAGTCTAGAACCCCGCAGCTGACTTCAACACCACAGCTATCAAAAACCACCAAAAAAGGAAAGCATGAAATAGAGATGTATTCAGACATATACAAGTGAGAAAATATCACTAGCAGAAGTTTAGTACAAGAAATTTTAAAGAAATTCCTTCAGGTATAAGTGCTGTGACATCAGATAAAAATCTCAATCTATTCAAGGAATGCTGAGCACCAGAAATGGTAGGTATGTGTGCAACACATGAAATTAAAATTCTTAGACCATATTCACATTTTCTCTACCTCTCTTCTTTGACCTATCTCAAGTTTAAGTTATCTTCATGGTACAGGGTTATAAATTTGGAATTTGAAGGAACAATCTGAATTAGGATCACTAGCTATGTGATCTCCAGCAAGTATTAACTCTCAAGTATCATTTTTCTATCTAGAATTAGGGTGTCAGTACTGTTCTGACATTATTAGCTGTGGGTTGGGGTAATATATATTGAAACAGCTAGCATATTTTATCCTTAAATATTGCCTCATTTTCTTACTCTGTCCTAATTTTGTCTTCCTAGTCTTGCCCCCCCCCCCATATAATCATGTTATTACTAAGATGCTGAATATTTTACTTAAACCTTTTATGGTGTAATCCAATTTTCTAGCATTAACATTTAGATTGGGTTCTCCAAGTTATCTTTCATAGTTTTAAATAAAGTTTTGAGTTTACAGAGTATGTTGAATAACAACAAAGGTATTATTTTCTTGAAGCATCTCTAAAGAGTTTTCTTGGCTTCTGTGTTCATTTCTTTGCTATCACCATTGACAACTCATTGCACTGAAAGACTAGGCATGTTACCAGGAAATTATTTTTAAATTTTTTTTAACAATTTCTTTAAACTTTCAATAATTCTTTCATTTCTCTAAAGTCCTATAAGTAGAAGTATTATGAGACCCCAAAACTTTAGATTTTATCTATCTTCATACGTTATACAGAACAGGGTGATGTTACTAATAGCTGTATCAGTCATAGCACTAAAAAATTTTAAGGTCATGTAGGAAAATATACTAGCAAGACCGTAGATTCATTACCTTTTGGTGACAACGTTTTTATTCAGGTCAGATTACAGTATACACAAACGTTAATTTCATGGTTTTGTCTCCTGAACACTTAAAAATTCAATTACATACATATTTATTAAACATCAAATTTATGTCATATAGCATGTTTAATATTATTATAAAACTATGTAAGACATTTAAGTTTTCTGCCCTCAAGAAGACCAAAGTCTCAGGCTGTTTTCATCCTTACTAGCTTCATCTAAAAAATATATTTCTAATTAAGGCTTTATTAAATTGAAATAATTTTTATTAAGTTGCTTGAATAATCAGAACTTCCCTCCTTTAATTCCCTCTCCCCCCAAAAAATAGTGAAGGAGAACTGGCTGGTACAACTAATATTGCAAAGGAAAAATATTGTTTCCAGTATCATATACTCCTGAAGTTCTTATAAGAATTAAATTATAAACAAGGTTATACTATTTATACTACTTATATAAATGAAATAAATATGTCATAGATAAAACATACTAATTTGAATTCACCAGAATTCTAATAGTTAAGCATTTAGTTTATGCTCAACATTACATTTTTTTCCCTGAACTTTTAACTCCAAGGTTAATCAGCAAGGGTAGGAGAACATATAAATTAAAAATAATAATGATATCATAATTTATTTAGCAGTATTCCTTTTCCTCAACTTGAAATTATTAAAATTAAAACTCAGATTTCCCTTGAATGAGCACTGGAATTTCATGCCATTTTCAGATCCAATTTTAGCTTCAGCCCTGCAGTAGCAAAATCAGCCACCCCTTTGCAAAAATCAGTAGGAAAAGAGACTCAGTCCTATTACATGATTTTGTTTTTAATAAGAGCATTTTACTCCATTAAGTTAATTAAAATTAAGCAAACATTTTATCAGCATTATGCAAAATAATTTAAGTAATAGTAAATAAGGTCCTTCTTTTGGGTCACATTTTTGTGCTTTTTAAAATCTTATTTGCAAAGCTGTTCCATAACCAGTAATGTCTAGATTTCTTTTCCTTTTGAATCATATGGCTTTCCCCATGAATTTTGAATGAAAAGCTATATTTATATCCTATATAATCTCCTCTGTAAGCAACACATAATTACTAACAATGTTTAAACAAGTATAATGTCAATAATGCAGAAAAATTCTTACATTCATTATATTTGCTAAGAGGTCATAGTTCTGCAGAAGATTTTACTTCCTTGACATAGAACCCAAATATATGGAAAGGAGGTGGTAGTTAATATGAATAGTAGCCAAAATTATCTCTAATATCTATCAATCTAACCATTCATCTACTTGTTAAAGAATTTTATGGACTACATAAACAAATATCCTATTGGATATTTTAAGCAATGGTAAAGTTATGTATGATGGGAAATAAAGTTATGCACAATCTCCTTATGGTATTATCCTGATACTGTATGAAAATTCTCAACACATGAAATGGTTTTGAATTTCTTATGGCAATGTTTATCTATGTCGGTTTGAAAAGGAAGATAAAACGATAGCCCTGAATGTTTTCCTTTTCCATCTCATCTCAAAGTTACAATAAACTATTTAACATGTAAAAATTATATAACACCATTAGAAATATTGAACACAGATTACTGTAAATATTTTTAAAACATATCAACTAAAGAGAATTTTAGATCAAGGGTAGTTGAAGATTTTATATAACATTTCTATAATTAAACTTTACTTATGAATTAAGAAGAATTTAGATTAAGTGTCATTAATCTATTGCCATTCTACAGTTCATTTAATGTTTAGGTCCTGAAAACATTCACTGGAAATAGTATTATTGTTCTCTACTTCTTGGCTTATGATTTTAGATGGTAAGCAAGATATGCAAAAAAGTGTGTGATTTTTACTTATGGTTTATAAAATATTAAGATGGTGAAACTTTTTAATATGTCTCAATACAAACTAAGCTCTCATTAATCAAATACTATAGGTTTGTTTTTGTTTTTGTTTTTGTTTTGCTTTTTTAGGGCTGCACCCCCTGGCATATGGAAGTTCCCAGGCTAGGGGTCAAATTGAAGCCAAAGCTGCCAGCCTATACCACAACAACAACAATGTGGGATCTGAGCCACATCTGTGACCTATACCACAGCTCAGGGCAACCCTGGATCCCCGACCCACTGAGTAAGGCCAGGTATCAAACCCGCATCCTCATGGATACTAGTCGGATTTGTTTCCATTGCACCACGATGGGAACTCCAAAATGCTCTAGTTTTGTTGACATAAAATATGCAAAACTCATTTTGGTCTAGGAGCATGTTTGTCCAAGGAATCCAGTACATTAAGAGTATTAATCATATATGAAGAAAGAAAGGAGAATATATTGTGAAATATGTGGGAAATATTTTGGTTCCTTGAAGGTAATCGAGTAGAACCTAAGTGATGAGCCTCAGCATGTGTTCTATTACTGCCACATTAGAACATCATTTCTTGATGTGATCTATGTCCACATATGTATTTTTTGCTCTCTCTGAAGAAAATTATGCATTGTACTTATATATATATACTATGATTTACACTTTAAATAGTGAAAAACAGAAAAAAATTATTGATGTTTGTGTGTGCATATATGTGCATGTGCATATGAATGCATATATGTATGTGTTGTATATGTGTGTATATACATACACATATATACATGAGTATGTTTATTTATGTCCTTCAAAATTTATAGTGATAACTGTGTTCTGAGAAAATTAAAAAGAAATAAGATTCCTATTTGAACCATCTAGAATGGATTTATATGTGCTTCTCATCTAAACAGTGGTATAAGAGTAAGAAAGCTAAAATATGAGAGCAACTTTACCCACTAGCAATTACTAATGTTATAAATAAAAATTAAAATAATACTAAGATATAGGCATTCATCATATGTTCTTTCTTTAAAATAATACCTATTTGGCATAATTGAAGGGCATCATTCTAGAATAGTATCTCTACATGTTATAAATTGACATTTTCCCTTTTTCCTAGATATACTGTCTATAAATTATTTTTATAGTCATAGTACTAACTGAAATTTACATAGTGTTTGCGTATTTTTATTTATCTTTTCTTTAAAAAGAAATAATCCAACTGAAGTTTCAAGATCAAGATACAAATTCCATTTACACATACTTGTAAAAATACAGTGTCATGCTAAAAAACATATTATAAAATTGCATAGAAATAAACTCATGTATGCACACACACACACTAGTGATACTCATGAAATTTGAATTAGGTGAGTGAGTTGTATGGATGTCAATTTCCTAATTGTGATACTGTACTTTGGCCATGGAATATCTTATAATTAAGAAAAATCGGGTAAAATGTATAGCAGATCTCTCTGTATTGTTTTATAAAACTGCATGTGAAACTACCATTATCTCAAAATTAAAAGTTCAAAGTCATATTGCATATAAAAGATATTATATATAATATATACTTATCAAAATTAATTTTTAACATTATTTATATGATATTATATATACACATATGATATGACATATAAGTAATAGATAATGCAAAAATCCTCTACATTGTCTATCAAAACTTTATGCCGTCCATCTGGTAAACATAACTCTCCCTTAATTCTAAAGGTTACTATATTAGGTTGTGAAATAAGACTACATTAATTTGCTTTAAAATTGAAACTTTCATTTGTATTCTTACTAAAATCTGAAAAAGAAAGTACCAGCAGTAATTCTAGTTCTTTCTCAACTCCCTATGACCTAAATGAATTTGTTCTAAAGATATTGGAAAAAGATTCAAAATGAGTTTGTCAGGGTTGTAGTCATGTATAATTTTAAGAATATCTATTTCAAACAATGATATAATCCATTTCATATTAATATTAATCCTTTTTTTTGGCCCTTCTCACCTATTCAAATAAAGATCTTCTGGACCCATTCTAGTCCTAAGTTACTGAAAGGCATTACACTAATTCTCTATTTGTATGATCATTCCACATTTTAAACTATTCAACTATTCATGTTCCTTCTAAGGAAACCTTATTTCCCCTGAGGTAAACATGGTATTTCTTTCTTCCACTTTCTGTTTCTGAAGTTCTCTAAGCCCCAAATTATTAAGTGCCCACCCACATAATTCAAAAGAATTGAACAATAGTGTCAAGGAAATGAAGGCCTAACATTCAAAAGAAAAATCTGAATTCAAGTGTAATAATTTAAAACTTCTCCCTTGGAATTTTGCTCGTGATCTCCTTTGCAGAATTGCCCTCCTCAACTTGCTGGATTCCCAGAGTCCCAGTGTGAGGCCCTTGCTTTCTCAAAGTATACTCCTTCTGAAGGTAATTTTAACCAGGTCATGGCTTTACTGATTATACGTACATGGAGAATTCACTTACATCGACCTCCAGCACCCATCCTCCTTCTGATATTTCAAACCCAAATAGCAACTTGTCATATCCAACTTGGCTTGGCTGTTAGAAAGGGCATGCTGATGTTCTGCTAGATACCTTGTCAGGAAGGTGAGACCTATCTATTACCCAGGATGCCTAGCAGCAAACAACCCTCAGCTGTCAGTCCTCTATAGAATTGATTCAGCTGAAAGGAGTCATCACTCCCAAGACCTTTCCTCTACTCAGGGAAGCTCATGTGAAATCACTCCTTGTATGAGGGCAGAAGGGCCCAGCATTCTCACCCTCTGTGGGGTTAACCATGAAAGTCTATCCAGCATCAGAGAAGTTGACTGAGATTTTCTGCTAAGACTACATCACAAGGCAGTTTTTCTCTCTGCCCAATCCTACTTCTTTCTTTGATCTTCCAGTGGCGGTTCTCCATCTGAGAATTTGCTTCCAGAGGAGCAATTGGTACCAGTGTGGCCCAATGAAACCAATCCTAAGATCAGCTATTGAAGGTGAATTCCCCCCTCACCCAGCTGGCAATGAAGAGACCTTTACTGACTTGGGCAAGCTTAGCCTCTGGGACAACATGGGGGCAGTTTCTAAAACATCTCCTAGTGATAAACCAGGATGACTTATGTTGGAGAAGCCACTGGCTGCTTGAAGCAGCAAATATTTGTGAATTATCAGAGAAATAATACTTAAAAGAGAAAATTTTGGTGCTTGTTACTTTGACTGATATCTGAGGCTTTGGGAAAAAAAAAAAATAAAGGGTGAGAGTGATTAATCAGCAATTCAAAGCTAAGTGTGAAGCCAGAAGGTCCCAATGTAGCTTGTAAAGAGATCATCATTTCTTGCAGCCTAAAGGTGAATACAGATAAAAACAAAATTTTGGGTTTAACCATAACTCAAAATACAAAAAAACTCAAGAAAGTTAAACTTCCAATTAATGCTAGGTTGCTATGGCCTAATTAGGGCCCAAGGATGGAAAAAAATTTGAGCCCAGTATGTGGGATGAGAATATCTAGGCTGACACACCTGAAAATCCTAAATTCCCAGATTTCCTCTGAACCCTCTGACCCTAAGAAAAATGTCCACTCCTTTTTCCATTACACCAATACTTGTTTGAATATAATGAAGTGGATGCCAATATCTAAGATCATGTCAGTGTCATAACCCACCCAAGGGTATACTAAGCCAAAAGGTGACAAAAGAGGACTATATACTAAAAGAATTGTAGTTCCTAAACAATATGTACCAGCAAGGACCCAGTGAAGGTCCATGGGACTAGATTCTAAAGAGGTAGATCAAAGGAGAACAGGACCAAAGATTGGATAAAGAAGGAGTTAGTAATGTGGGAACACTCCCCAGGATTCAAGATTTATGCAATGGCAAGAATCTTGGGAGGTCGTGCAAACTTGCTACACAACATGGTCTGCAGAAGCATGGATGTGGGGGAGAATGGCCATCTCTAAGTGAGGTAAAATGACAAAATGCCATGGAAGACTGTGGAAATGTTATAATACCTTCCCACTGTTCCTATCACAGGAAAACTGAAGATATGCCCCAGCTTCAAGTTCCCTATGAACTATGGTGTGTTCTAAGCTTTCATTAAGATTGCTCTGACAGAGGCCAGTTTTCCCCTCTATCTAATCCTCCATTCTCCTTTCCAAAGGTTATGATTCCAAGGGCATACAAGACATAAATCTGTATACTAATCTCCAACATTGTTTGAGAACTAAATCTGAAATCCTTGGAACTAAATTTGAACTTTCTCAAGGGTCTCAAATATGTATAAATACAAACTCATTGTACTTTAAACATACTTCCAAAGTCAAACTATGGCCTTATCACACATTCTGTTACCTTAGGCAGAAACCTAGGTCTCACCCTCAGCATTGTCATTTTATTCATGTTTCTATGTAATCCATGAACTTGCCCTATCAATTTTACCATTAATATGTATTTTAAATACACATGCTCTTCTCCATAGTCATTGTTTTAATTCCAGCCAAAAAAACTTCCTCTGAAGAGTTAAAAAGCATCCCATCCCATCATATCCACCATTAATTTGTCTAAACTATTTGCCAGAGTAGTATTTTAAAAGCAAAAGTATATTAATATAACCTTAAACTCTCAATCACTTCCCTTTTCTGCTAAGAGCAAATCCTTAGCATGGCTTCAAGGCCCTGAAAAATCTAGCTTATTATTTTCTGCAAGTGCACATACTTAACTTCATTCTCAGTGCTTCTGGCTCAGAGAATCAGACCCTGAATAGAGACGTGCTTCCTCCTTGAATGGGGCCTTTGAACATGCATACCTTTTGCTGAAGACCTGTCTCCACCATGTTCCTCCATTTTTAATTACCTTTGGTTTTTACTCTAGGAATCCTTTTTACATAATCTAGATTAAATCTCTCTGTTCATGTCCTATTTTATTGGTCCGTGCACTTTATTATTTTGTGCGGTATAAGATGGTATATTGTGTGTATTAATAGAAAAGACTAGAAAATACACCTATTTTCCTGCAAAATTAACAGAAATTTATAGAAGCTAGTAGGGAAAAACAGAATAATTTGCAATCCCCAAATTTTTTACCAGTTTCCCCCAAAACAACTCATACAGTTGCTATATGCTTTTCAACTTAAAAAATATGCACAAGCTTAAAGTTGAGACTTAAGTCTTGTTTGGAGACAAATTAGGACAATAGCCTGAAAGGTAGCATTTCAGATAGCTCCAAAATACCATTCCAAAAAGGTAAGGATGGAATGTTAATATACATGCGATTTTGTGAAGGAAGGAGGTACATGCAAACAAGCACACATTTTACAGAAGTTTGCTGTTAGTATTGTGAGTTTACCGCTAGTCAAAAGGAACAGAAGTCACCATGAAAGATTTTAGTGCTTTTCTAGAGGCAAGGAGATGCAAGAATTGGGATCATAAAATCTTCTCCTGAAAATATCTATTTGAAGAGCTGTTTTGCCAGTTTTCCCAGAGCACAGAGTGGCTCACTCCTGATCTCCACCCTGAGCTCCTTTCAGGGGTTATTAAGCAACAGTGGTTCATGATTCAATCCATATAGAGGCAGATGACAAGTACCAATTTCCAGTTCACGTGCTTAACATGAATTTGACAAAGTATCTTATAAAATCAAGTATGATGTAGTGAGCATCTTAGAGACATGCAGGAGACAAGCCAGGGAGAATTTTGCCAGCCTTCTAGTGGCACAGTTCCTGGGCAATATGACTTGCAGTAGAAGAGTTAATTAAATAAACTTATTCACAACACCCTCTTTCTAATTTTTTTTTTGCCTATATCCTCCTACTAACTACCAATTTCTTACTTTGTCTATAGCCATTTGAGATCATCCACAAATGTAGAATCCATGTGATAAGTGTTTGAGAGTCAACAAATGCCAAAATTGTCATTAGTGTTTTGAGTGACCTAGATAAAAGTCAAGGACACTTGAGTCAGATTAGAATTAGGTTCAACTACTTGCTCTGCAACTTATTAGGTATATATTGTGTAGACTTTGCCAAACATCTTAATTTCTTTGAGATTTAGGATGATATTATGTACTGACCTTCCATGGATAGCAAATGTGTACACAGCAAAAAACAGAAGTGGAATAAGTGTTCTATATATACATATATACACACACAACATGTGCATACAAACATACACGCAATATACATTCACAAACATCTAAAGTCAGTAATTTTTCTGCTACCTGTCAAATCACTGTGAGACTTGAGGAGCAAATTTTTTTGCCACAATTCCCTTTGTACTGCTCGATTTTTAACAGAGTGTTAACTAAGGCTGTCAGAGTGTACGTATAATCCAACTGTGTGCCAGTGTTAGATGTCTGGGATGTGTGAAACCCTTTTCTGAGGCATTATTTTTATTTGAAAAATTACATGTATGTCAATAGAGTAGTCATGTAAAGCTATAGCTCTTTCTGTTTTTTTATACTAAATTATTATAGTGTTTTATTTTAATTACTATAAGTGATACATTTATTAGGAAATAACATTTAGAGAGCATAAAGAACAAAATTTCCTTGGATTTGTTCAAAATTATTTCACTGACATCTTTTACAGTTTTGTGATATATAGCAGGTAGTTGGCAATTATTTGTGAAGTTAATGAAAACTAAGGGATATGGCATAGCCAGTATTCAGTCTCAGATTTGTCTGATGCCAAAGCCCAGACAAAATCCAAAATCTTACCTTTACTCTCAAATACTAGGTGTAGCTCTTATATAAGGGAGATCATATTAAGAATATCAAGGAGCTTTAAAATTTCTAATTTTTTATATTATCCATTTTCTAACAAATATCAGTCTAGGGTGTGTTCTCATTCAGTGTTATTACAGTTAAATAATAGAGGGTACTTTCATTTTTCTTTTAAAATTAACCTTTGGATTTTATTGAATATTTCACTATTCTAATATCACTAATGCTAGTTTCCCTTTTATGTTGATATAAAAATTTTTGTTCTCCTTTTTAAAAGTGAGATGATGGCACTCACTTTTTAAAAGTGAATATGATTTCATATATTATTAAATTCTCTACAAAATATATTCCAAATGCTATTAAATATATCATTACTTTTAGCTAATTTTTTGATGATGTGGCATACTATAATATCATATATACCAAGAATTTATTTAACAAAATAAGTTAGACTACAGGCAATTAAAAAGCATAGTTACTGAAACATATGCTTGGATAATTTTTATAAAGAGTGGAAACAACTAGATTGAGTCACTGTATAACTTTATCACATATATGTAATAGAAAAGTAGTATTTTGTTACCTTATACTATTACATGAGACATATCGAAACATATTCAAGATTGTAGGAAAGCAACCAACTTTAGAATATTTGCGGTTGGAGAAGCTACTGAAAAAAACCTAGAATATATGAATTCTGTTTTTATTACCTAATAAGATCAGGTAATTTCATCATTATGTTCTCAGATCGAGCTCTGATAATGTGATTAAAGGAAACATAATAATTTTTTATAATGCTTTTCAGACAGCTCAATAGTTAATGTTAATAAATTTTGCCAAATCTCTCATTTCTTTTTTAGCTAATCACCATAACTATTCAGTAAGTTATCTCAATAAATCCTGAGTTTTTGAATATTGACTTTGGGTTCAGGGAAAATCACATAAGATTATTTTAAATATAAAAAAGTGAGCCTCAATATTGGAAGAGAAAGCACATGTTTCTTTTTCAATTTTATTTCAATTCACACTCTAGATATTGTTCCAATTCTTTGATGGAAAAAAATCAGAAATTGGACAGAAGTGAGGAGTAGCTGGATAAATTTCTCATTCTATGTGATACATGAGAGGAAAGAAATATTTTTAATGCTTTAGCTTCTTGAGATTTTTATCACAAGGTAAGAAGGGAAAACAGCTAAGCAGAATTTATCATGCTAATTATTATTATTATTATTATTATTATTATTATTATTATTATTATTATTTTTAAGGGCCATACCTACCACACATGCAAGTGCCTAGGCTAGGGGTCAAATTGGAGCTGCAACTGCTGGTCTATACCACAGCCATGGCAATGCCAGATCTGAACCATGTCTGCAACCAACACCGCAGCACACGGTTTGAGGCTAGGGATGGAACCTGCAGCCTCATGGAGATTTGTTGGGTTCTTAACCCACTGAGCCACAATGGAATCCCATTCTAATTATTTTTTTAAATACTTATTCTTCATAATCATATGAACAAAATGGCTAGGGATTAGAATGAACATAGTAGATTCTATTACAACATAACTTTGCAAATAATGGTTCTGAGTAGATATCCTATTAATATGAGGGAGAAGAGCTTTGCCCAGAAGGAAGAGAATTACAATTCAGCCACATTGTTCTTTCATTCTAGTAGGCCATGTCCAATTTTGTCAGCCAACATGAAGACAAGCCTTTTTCTCCATACAAATTTTGAGTTTCTTAGATGAAAGTTTGCTTAATGCAACTGGAGATGTATTAAAAAATTAACTGAACAATGGGGACAACTTTTCAATGTAAAAAGCCCCCCCTCAATTATAAACTAATAATTTAACACTCTGGCTTTGGATTCAGAAAATCTGAGGTGAGGGAGTCTGAAGATGATAATTGATCATAAATCACACCTCATCATTTCCAATGAAAATGAAAAAAATATATACACTCAAATTATCCAAGGATAATCTATATTACATTTAAAGCTAGACCAGAGAATGTTGCTTGAATCCAAATAAAACCTTTTTCTACTCTTTCTTCTTAATGCCCAATGGAGAAGGAGAAGGGCATTTTAGAATTTCTTCCTGAACTTTTCCTAATGCTTACTGCATGGAGAACAAGGGCATAAAGAAAACCATATCACTTGCATATATATTTCTCAGTCAGAGCATTAAAATGTGGCTGAGCTAAGAAAGCTGAGCCTTGTCTCAGCTTGGAAAATTACCTGTTAATCCTTTTGTAGCAAAGAGTAAGCCACAAGCATGAGGGCCAGTTTGGAGTTATTCTTCCAATACTACTCTTTCTCTCTATAGTACTCCAGTAGTATACTATATTATTCTTCCAATACTCTCTTCTGGAGAGAGGGTGCAGCTTCCCTCTCCTCTGTGAAAAATGGCAAGAGAGGAATACAAGCCTTTCATATGATGCATGTGAATATTTTCCTTTGGATCTGTATAGTTCTATCTTTAGCTAGCTTTAAGACTATGGTGTTTATATCTGCATTCTTTTTTTATCTATGATATTAGCATCCAAGTGAAAATTTCACAGAGGCACTACACTAGAATTCAACTACTCTGGAGTCTAATGGGAAAGACAAATAATTCAGCTCAAATGAAGTCATGATCTGTGTAGATCAGTCACAGAGTGGTTTCCCTTCTAAAGGAGCATAACATTAACATTAACATTAATATTGATATTTAAATTTCTTCCAACTGAAGAAAATTTCAAGAACCCTGGTGACAATCTCTCCTAATATCCAAATCTCTTTAAGGTTTTCTCATGCCTTGTGCATTTGGTTCATTATTGCCATCTCTCTACTATATCCTCCTGACCTTTCCAAATTTGCCACTTTCATTACATGATGTGTCATTATCTGTCATCAATTACTATTCCTGTAATGAAATTATCTTTTTTTTTTCCCTCTATTATTGTCTCAGGAGAATCTGCCCAATCCTCATACATATTTCTTATATAATTCACAAAAGTCTGTGGTCCCGATCCATCCTTGATTAGTGAGATTATATCTCAAAGGGGAACAAAGGAAAACAAGTGAGGACATAACCTAGAATCTTCTTTAGTGGGCAGGAAGGAGAGAAAGCTAGGGTATACTCTAAAAATGATTATTTCTGTTTCAATACACACAAAGTTGTATGATGTAGTGTAAACATAAACTGTACGGGAGCACATAGGAAAGGGATGTAATCCATACACGTTTGTTCTGTTTAGGTGATTCTGAGTTAAGCTATGAAAAACAAACATGAGATATTAAGGTAAGGTAGAGGGTAAAGGCATTTCAGCTAGAAATAATAGTATAATATATGCAAGAGGCCAGATCTAATGATGTAGATTGAGAATTGGAGGATTAATTAAGTAGTTTGGTATGGCTAGAGTTTAGTGTGCAAAGGAAACGAGTAAAGAACTTAGAAAATTCTTGACCTTAACATGTTATTGAGTTTAGACTTTATGTGCGGGTCAATGGAATGACATTACAGTTTTAAGTTTAGAGAGTTACATGTGTGGATTTGCATTTTTATGATGCTCACTCTGACTCTAGGGTGAATAATTGACATAGAATTATAGGCTATTCATCAAATGAGTGTTCCCTTCTTTCTGGGAACACAACCAAACTATACTTCCCAATTTGTTTGCATTTAGATGTGGTCATGTGACTGAAATCTAACTGGTACACTATGAATCTGTGCTATTTCCAGGGCTGAATATAAAAGAATTTCACAGTTAGTGACTTATAATTTTTTTCTCCCTTCTAATGGCTTAGTGTAGAAAAAGATTCTCAAGATGGAGTCTGGGTCTCTGAATCCTTCTTTGGGGTATTCCAGGAATATACATTTTAGAACTTATATGAGTGAAAACTATCATATTTGAGCCATATTAGATTTTTGAGTTTGTTTGTTACAATAACTAGCATTATCATAACATGGAATTTACATGGAATTTAAAATTTACTACCTTATATTAAAAAAACTAAAAAAAAATCCCCCAAAAAACAAGCTAATGTCAAACTGTGTTATGTGCTGCTACCCTAAAAAAAGTTAACTATTTTCCAGTCTTTGTGTAGGTTTTAAATGGTAGGTCTCTGGGAAATTAAACATGTTGATGTGACTTAGTGTATACTTATAGCTGTGATATAGTAAATAATATGCTTTTACTACACTTTTAGAGACTAGTTATGAGAGATTTCAGAGATTTTTTTTTTAGAGCAATTTGGTAAGGTAAGGAATTCTGCTTGTATGAACATTCAGATCTATTTTTTGATAACTTTATGAATTTTTGTTTCATTTTGTTTCATCAAGGCTTTTTATTTTTTTATTTTTTTCTCCAGAATCCATGACTCTTTAAAATTTATTTTTATTATTATTTTTTAATAGCTATTACCCCAATAAAATTTTTTTCTACTGTACAGCATGGTGACCCAGTTACACATACATGTACACATTATATTTTTGACATTATCATGCTCCATCATAAGTGACTAGACATAGTTCCCAGTGCTACACAGCAGGATCTTATTGCTAATCCATTCCAAGGGTAATAGTTTGCAGCTATTAACCCCAAGCTCCCCAAACTCCCCACTCCCTCCTTCTTGGCAACCACAAGTCTTTTCTCCAAGTCCATGATTTTCTTTTCTGCGGAAAGGTTCATTTGTACATTATATCAGATTCCAGATATAAGTGATATCATATGGTATTTGTCTTTCTGACTTACTTCACTCAGGATGAGAGTCTCTAGTTCCATCCATGTTGCTGCAAATGGCATTATTTCATTCTTTTTTATGGCTGAGTAGAATTCCATTGCGTATATATACCACATCTTCCTAATCCAATCATCTGTCCATGGACATTTGGGTTGTTTCCATGTCTTGGCTATTGTGTTTAGTGATGCAATGAACATGCAGGTGCACGTGTCTTTTTCAAGGAGAGTTTTGTCCGGATACGTGCCTAAGAGTGGGGTTGCTGGGTCATATGGTAGTTCTATGTACAGATTTCTAAGGTACCTCCATACAATTCTCCATAGTGGTTGTACCAGCTTACATCCCCACCAACAGTGCAGGAAAGTTTCCTTTTCTCCACATCCTCTCCAGCACTTGTTATTTGTGGTCTTATGAATGATTGCCATTCTGACTGGTGTGAGGTGGTATCTCATGGTAGTTTTGATTTGCATTTCTCTAGTAATCAGTGCTGTTGAACATTTTTTCCTGTGCTTGTTGGCCATCTGTATATCTTCCTTGGAGAAATGTCTATTCAGATCTTTTGCCCACTTTTCAATTGGGTTGTTGGCTTTTTTGCTGTTGGGTTGTATACATTGCTTGTATATTCAAGAGATTAAGCCCTTGTCCATTGCATCCTTTGAAACTATTTTCTCCCATTCTTTAAGTTGTCTTTTTGTTTTCCTTTGCTGTGCAAAAGCTTGTCAGTTTGATTAGGTCCCCCTGGTTTATTTTTGCTCTTATGTCTGGACTACTCAGGGCTTTTTAAATATGTACTGTATTGTTTGGGTTTCTGAGTTGTTAGCAAAAGGAGTGATTATTTAACAGGGTAGTTCCCACTACTGAGTGGGAACCAATGGACAATAAGCAGGGAAAAAAAATTAGAAAGGACGTCATCATTATCTGACAATAATACCATCAATGAGAATCTAATATCATTATCACCCCCATTTTTTACAATTGCTAAACACCACCTGCTTAATAGAATCCCAGTTGTGAATCCATTTGGCCAAGTCTAAGTAATGTTCCCATGCTGCTACACCTACAGAAATTGTAGAGAAAAGATTCCTACCTTGCCTCCTTTTCTTCAATTTTCAAAGGTGTATATTAAAATAGCTTTAATATTCATTTCTAATGAAATAGAGCCTTCCTAAAACTGAAGTGAGAAAACTTACAGTAAGTAATGAGAAAAATTAATGTGACCATTATATTACCAATTTATAAATATACTGCATTGGAGGCATACAGTGTCTGTATTCAGGCAATAGAGGCAAGTGGGAATACCTCTAAATCTCTCTTTTTTTTGTCTTTTTTTTGTCTTTTTAGAGCTACACTGCAGCATTTAGCGGTTCCCAGGCTAGGGGTCTAATCAGAGCTATAGCCCCTGGCCTACAAATATTAAGGAGGACTGTATATGGATAAATGTGACCAAGATGGCCTTAGTGTTCTCTTCAGCTTGATTAAACTATAGACAGGTTTCTTCCTCACTCCAGGTGTCATACCTTCTTTTGCTTAGAATTTTAATTTAGAAAACTTGCAATTATAAATTCATTATCTGCTTATTTAAGATTTATCTTTTTTCAGCATCTTGCCAGTTTTAGAATACAAGAATGTTTTTCCCAAAGAATTTCAGCCATCCCTTTGAAATGCCTTCAGTATCTTAAGGAATACAGTTTTGAGTTGTTAAATCTACCTCAAAGCTGGGAAAAAAAAGAAATAATATAGGATAATACATGGCCTCTATCTCTCAGTATCTGTGGGATAATAGGAACCTCAATTTGGTAAGTACCAATTAGCAAACCCAGGTTTGCTGTGGCTGTGGCGTAGGCCAGTGTCTACAGCTGCAATGCAGACAGGTTCGAATATATGCACACCTTTTCTATGGCTCAATATTCACTTGACATATGCCTATGAATTTCAATAAAGAGATGTATAGCTTTTAACCTGGGGAAACATTTCTAAAACAGTACTTATATGGAAGTTCCCATTGTGGCTCAGCAGTAATGAGCCCAACTATTGTCCATGAGGATGAGGGTTCAATCCCTGGCCTTGCTCAGTGGGTTAGAACCTGGTATTGCCATGAGCTGTGGTGTAGGTCATAGATGCAGTTTGGATCTGGTGTAGCTGTGGCTGTGGTATAGGCCAGAAGGTTCAGCTCCAATTTGACCTCTAGCCTGGGAACTTATATATGCCGCAAATGTAGCCCTAAACAGCATAAACAGCATAAATAAATAGATAAATAAATAGTAGTTATATTAGGTGATAGCACTCTGCCTTTTGGTTCTATATATACATTTGAAATTGTTTCCGTAGCTCAAAATATGACATAAATCTTGTGATTCATTGCATTTTCCCAACCTCAAAAGCACAACATCAAAAAATGGAATGACATATGACATGAGAAATTTCAAAGTAATTTTAAGGTAATTGATGAGCATTTCTTTTTGTTGTTACATTTGCCTAAGAATAAACTTGACAACTATATGTGTCACTAGTTGTAAGGACTCTGGTTTTATTCAAATATTTTCATTATTCCTGTTTTAAAATAACATGCTATCTTGTGTTTGAAAGAATGTTCCATTAGGCTACTCTCCTAGTAACAGAATCTGGCCATATTTGCTATTCTTATTTTTTTTCTTATTATATCATGTTTAGACACATGAGCTAAATTATGCTGTTGTAATGAACAACCTCCCAGTCTCACTAGCTTAGAATAAAAAGAGTTCATTTCTTACTCATGCTATCTGTCCATTTTTGCCTACCATTTCCTTAAAAATGCTCCCATATTCACTTTTTTGCTAAAGTACACCCTTTTGAGAGTTTTTCCTCTTAAGCCACTGGATTTCTCTATGTACTAAGAAATGTACTGATCATTTTTCCAGGTTTTTGCACAGAATCTTAAACACTAAAAAGTAAGCAGGTCTTTGATTAATAAAGATTATCATTTTGTAGCATCCTCCAAAATGCTTTCATTTTATCTCTAAGAATTTATGCAGTGACACTTCTCTGTGGGAAATTTTATAGTAAAAAGGAGAAAAACAGGTTTTCAGATAGAAATCAGGATTGGGACAAATATGCATTCTTCCTTCTTAGGAGAAACCTTAGTCATCAAAACTGGGGTCAGGATATCTCAGGGTGATCATGATGATGGTCTTCTGGGTTATTGCCTAGAGTAACAGTACTTGTGAAAGGGCATATCAATCAGAGATTAGAGCAAACTAGGAAAGCTCCTAAAAAACATAATCTGCTAATTATTTTTTTAACCTACAGGCAATTGTGCTCAGGGGGCCTATCTAATCTTTAGCTTATAGGTGATTGTATTTAGTGTGCAATTAAGCCAGGGAGAAGGACAAAGAAGAACTCTAAGCTGTTCAATTTTAAAGTATTCATTTCTTAAAGAAGCATAAGGAATATAACTCTTCTCTTAGTTATATAAGATGCCTACATCATCATGAGTATCCATGGAGAGGGGCCAGAATCCTGCTCCAAGGCTGTACTATTGTTTTTTGACTATTCCTCCCTTGTCTTTGCTTCTCTTGCCTTCTCTGATTAGCAACTATTTGAATCTGCCCCTTGGAACACAGGGAAGGTTATGGAAGCTGAGTGAGGCCCATTTTCTAAAAACAGGAAATGAGGGACACAGAAAGGCTTTTGTGCCCAAGAGTCCCATAGGGCCCTGCTCAGTTACATTGTGGAGAGCAGTTCCCTTACCCTGCTACTCTTTGCCCAGGCACCCTTCCCAATAAAGTCTCTTTCTTTGGCAGCATGTGTGTCTCCTCAGACAATTCATTACCTAGTGTTAGACAAGAGCTCATTCTCAGTCTGACTGTGCACCACCATATGACAATGAAACATTACAAAATTGTAAACATAGTATCATGCAACAGTCTGACTGTGCACCACCATATGACAATGAAACATTACAAAATTGTAAACATAGTATCATATAAGCATCATACAAGTATCATAGAGCACATGAAGTCCAAATCTCTCTTTTTTTCCTTCACATCAGGGTCACCTATGATACCTAAGAACATCTCCTAGAATCCTGCATTAAGCAGAACTTGCCTTGAAAAATCCTGTTTTAGAACAGATAAAGAAATAACAAAGTGGAATTTATTTTCCTTTCTGTTGTTTACATTTTTTACTTTTATGGACTATAAGAGACGTGTCTATTTCCAAAAGTAAACTTTTCATCATGGTGAAGATGTATTTGATAATTATTTGAATAACTGATCAAGCATTAAACAAATAATAATTTTGGTTACAGCAGAACCATCCAAATAGTTGATTAGCTACTCTTAATAATTTGTTTCCTTACTTTTTTCTTACTATTGATGCTGCAAGTTAAGTTGAATGAATTCAGAGCCCATTTTTTAGTACATATTCTAAAGAATACTTTGACATCTTTTTCAGTTTTCAAATTTTATCTTCCATCTAATATTTCTAATATTATTTTTTCAGTTATTTTGTACCTGTCAAAGAAAAATGTGTGAGGTAAGTTAACAGGCAAAGAAGACTTTATTCAAGATTACTGCAATACAGGGGAGAGATTAAATACAACTCCAATTTTAAAACAAAGCAGGAGAGGAGTTCCTGTCGTGGCACAGTGGTTAACGAATCCGAATAGGAACTATGAGGTTGCGGGTTCTATCCCTGGCCTTACTCAGTGGGTTAAGGATCTGGCGTTGCCCTGAGCTGTGGTGTAGGTTGCAGACACGGCTTGGATCCCATGTTGCTGTGGCTCTGGCGTAGGCCAGCAGCTACAGCTCCAATTAGACCCCTAGCCTGGGAACCTCCATATGCCTCGGGAGCGGCCCTAGAAAAGGCAAAAAGACAAAAAAAAAGGCAGGAGAGTTATTAAACACTGGGTGAATCTAGTGAGAAAACTCTGGAGTATTTTAGCAGGAAGTTGGTATTGGTAAATGTGATTGGAAGACCTGTGTTTGCTAATTGGTGCTTATCAAGTTGAGGTTCCTATTCTCCCATAGATATTGAGAGATGGGCCATATATTATCCCATACTATTTCCTTTTTTTCCAATTTTGACATAGATTTAACAAATCAAAACTGTGTATTCCTTAAGATGCTAAAGACATTTCAAAGGGATTGCTCCAAATTCTTTGGGAAAGACATTCTTTTGTTCTAAAACTGGCAAGATGCTGAAAAAAGATAAATCTCAAATAAGCAGATAATGAATTTATAATTGCAAATTTTCTAAAGTAAAAGTTCTACAAAAAAAGGAGGAAAAAGAAGACACCTAGAGTGAGGAGGAAACCTGTCTATAGTTTAATCAAGCTGAAGAGAACACTAAGGCCATCTTGGTCACATTTATCCATACACAGTCCTCCTTAATATTTGCTGAGATTTCAGCAATGTAAGTGACTATTACTTCCTTGGTTTGATGCTCAAGGTTTTACAAGTTGGAAGCCATTCTCTCTTCCTAATTTGAAATGTCCCATAATTTCTGGATTCCTTTTATCTCCTCTATGTTTCTTAAATTGGAATGTCTTTTCTTTATTGAGCTCTGAAAATTCATCTGAAGCTTGCAATTTTTTCAGATGCAGTCTATAGGAATCAATACATCTAGTTATCGTTCTGTTTTCCAATCTTTGCCCTTGGAGGAAGAAGTTCATTGGCTATATTAAATGACTATATTATCATGTATTATTTGGTATTTTGACCCACTATGTATTATAACTGCCTAACATAGATAACTATTTTCCTGTTTTCCAACCAAAAATATCCTTTACTGCTCACTGTCAACCTCTAAGCCAAAGCTATATATTATAAAGTTTGTTATGGCAGTGCCACAATTCTGGTATTAAACAGCTGAGATAGGCTAGGTTATGTTGAGAAAATAATACTAAAATATAAATGGTTAAATTAAAGCAGTTTGCTTTCTTGGTTAAACTACGTATCACTTTGTGTCTTCTGGATATTCCGATACATATTTCCTTACTAGAGCAAGTAAAATGGCAAAAAGTTTCAAAAGGTCTTGATGGTCTCACCCTGATAGTTATAGTATCCAGCCTGAAAATTACATGTACCACTCTGTACTCACAAACCATGGGTAAGAAAAATCTTATAACTACATCCAGATACAGGGAGCTGATGGAACAATTCACACTAGGCCTGGGAGAAGAGGAAATAACAAAAATGCCTGGAAAACAATATTTATGATTACTGACAAAACTATTTATTTTTGCCTCCTGCCATTTTCTTCCTCAAATGAATAAAATATGATAAATGTATTTTACCAAAATCTAATGTCATCCGACTTTTTAAAAAAATATAAAACTTCTCTAATGCTAAAATCAGCATTACTTGAAATGAAAACTATGACCATTATAACTTGATTTTTAACAATCCAAATAACCATTAAAATAGACAGTAGTCACTAAAGTTCTGGTGTGTTAACCTCTCATATATAAAACTGTAGATCAGTTTTAAATTACAGAGGTATGGTGCTGGACCTTAATGCAAAGTGAAAGTGTTTTGATAAAAGAAATAGAGGAAATTCTAGTACAATGCATTAGTGCTATTGTTGATCCAGGAGTAATGAAACTTCTGAATTTCAATACAGAGGCATTTTCAATTAGGAGTGAACCTGTTAGAAAGATGGATTTAAGAGTCTTCTGCTTCCATTCTTAAAGCCATACCTGAGAAATGTGATTCTATATATCTGTCATCATGCTGAAAGCCAGGGGAGAATGGGCTTCTAAAATCAGATGCAGGTATTGAAACATGATCTCCATCTTGCTAGCTCAGGATAAATTTTATGAGAGATTTCAAGGCTATGACAAGTCATATCTGTTATAGTTGACTGACTGGAATTTCCATAATTTTCATTTTTTTAGTATGTTTATAAGATAATACAAGTGCAGATTTATTTTCTTTTTAAGAAAAACATTTAAAAGATAACCTGAATAACTAAAGCATGATTAAAATAAAATGCCATGAGGAATGCTTTTGTATCTCTTAAAGATGTTTATGTATTTGTGGTTAGGTGATTAGATTTTACTGGATATATTGACAGTATTCATTTCAGTCAGAGAACATTTCATGATTGAGAATTACGGTGGTTAATATAAAAATAAAAAAATAGAAAATCTTCTGATTCTTCAAACTATACTTTTTGTATGCAACTCTGACTAACAGTGCTAAGATGTTAACTTTCCAATATTTGTATTTTTTTGGAGTTTAAATTCATAAAAAAAAACATGGAAAATAGATGCAACACCTCCCATGCCATCCAAGAAGTCCCTGGTAGGTAATGCACAAGTTTTTTCTAAATTAGTTAAATTTCAATTTCCATCTCTGGTGTGCATTATGGCTTAAGACAAAAAGTAACTGTATGAGGAACATCGAAACACAATAAGTTCACAACACGTGTGACTGGATGTGTATCATCTTCATTCTAGTTAATATGCTACTCTTAGGAAGTATTTTTTCCTCTTCTTTTTTTTCCTTTTTTTTGCTCTTTAGGGCTGCACCCATGGCATGTGCAGATTCCCAGGCTAGGGGTCGAATTGGATCTATAGCCACCGGCCTATGCCTCAGCCACAGTAACATGGGATCAGAGCTGCGTCTGTGACCTACACCATAGCTCACAGCAACACGGGATCCTTAATCAACTGAGTGAGGTGAGGGATCAAACCCGCATCCTTATGGATCCTAGTTGGGTTCGTTAACTGCTGATCCATGAAGGGAATTCCGGAAGTATTTTCTAATATAAAATACATTTCTGCTTCATTTCATGTCATTGCAATGGAAATTTTCTAAGTTCCAGAAATAACTTTGTTGATATTAAAGAAAGAGAGGCTCCAAGAAGTTAAAAGATTTTTCCAAATTTGGAAGTCTTGTGTCAAAATAATTTCATTTTTCTCACTTTTGGTTCAGAGTTCTTTCAATTATATACCATAAGCATATTGCATTCATTAGGGCATCCTCGTATATGTGATGAGTTTGAGTTACCTGTTCAAACATTAATCCAGAGAATCCAAATCAGGGACTGGGGACTCAGAAATGCAAATATGTTTGATTATATTAACTGTTTCAGTAACCATTTTTCCCTTTTCATAATTAGAATGTAAGAATGACTAATATTTCTGGGCAAGATGGTGAAAAAAATATAATCATAAAATCACTCTTCAAAAATACATATACTTCTTGTAACTGAAATTCTCAATATCAAAATACTTTATGTATTTTTTCCAAATTCAGTGCCTGAATAAAAACTTGCTACAATCAATCTGCATGTGTGCCAGGAGGGAAACGTTTTGCTTAAGTCCACAAAAAGAGCATGTAGAGTGCATTGCAGTAACACCTCAGCTTTTCTCCCAGCAGGCATCTATTTGCTGTTCATGCTATTTGAATATTTTGTGCATTGTTATTATAATCTTCTCCATATTTTCCCTGAGGCTAAGCCTTTCATAGTTCTGTGTGTACGTCTGCTAGGCACTGAGGATGTCATGAATCTGTACCCAGTAGAAACAGTATTTTTAGTATCATTAAAAATGTTTCATTTTGTTATAATACATGATCATTGATGTGCAAATAGAAATCATAATTTGTATTTGATAATGTGCAAGATCATTGTTCATTATAAGCGCTGTTACTAATGAGTTCATTAAATGTTAAAAAACGGGTTAATGTTGTTTTAAGCATTTTATATTATGGTGGAGTAGAGCAATTTTTGTTTAAAGATTTTCTGTCCTATTAGGCTACCCTTTCTTCATCTTTAGCTAGAGACAACACACTTTGGGGGGGCTTTTATGTCAGCAGTGTGTTTTGGGGTTGCCAGTTTCTTTATCTTCAACTTTGAGATATATGAAACAGAAAAAAATGCCAGGGAGCTCACCATTGAGTTTCTTAGATCCTGAGATCATTAATCTATCTTCTTCTCTTCACCTTTTCTGAGTCCAGAGTCTTCTTATATTTGTTTTGCATATAATGTACAGGGATTTTAGTTACTTATAGGAAGCATAGAGATAAGTGTGTCTTCCCCATCTTCGCAGAATTGGAATTCCTGTAGCAGAATTTTGTTTTGTTCTTATTGTAGCATCAAACAGAAAACCACCTAATGACAATTACAAGTAACAGTGGAGCGGATAAAACATGATATATTCATATTATGAAAACTATTCTAAAATTAAAGGGAATAAAATATGAGTTATGTAATAACATGAGTGACACAGACAGATAAAATACAAAGAAAATAAGTAAAATATGTTTATTTAGTTCATGATTCTAGTCAATATCAGATAAAATAAATGTTTCATGATAGAACTCAAAAAATTTGTTCATGATAGAACTCAAAGAAAATTCAGGAAAGTATAAAAATTGAAAAGTAGCATGAGGGAGGTTTTTGCAGATCTGGAAATATTCTATGTCTTGAATTGTTAGGTTGCTACACTTTGAAAAAATTTATAATGGACATCTAATATTTATATATCCTACCATATGCGTTTTATATTTACATACTGTTATAATAAAACATTTCCAAAAAATCTACCAGAAACATTGTATGCAATTTTGACTAATTGAATATTTCGTCTAGATATTTGAATGGAACCTGCCATTTTCACTTCTATTAATCATCACAGTAGAGATCCTAGCCAAGGTAAACAGCAAGGGGGAAAAATAAAAGGTAAAATAAACGGAGAGAAAGAAACTAAAGGATAATTATTAGAAAATTACATGTTTGCAAAAAACTCAAAAAGAAAGTACACACTCTAAAAACAGGTATAATATAGAGAAATAATTTTATATACTATTATTAAGCTATTAGAAATAGTAAATAATTATCCAATATTATACTACTACTAAGTATTATAGAAATTAATGAAGACATAAGTAAATATAATACTATATTCACACTGGATACATCAATACTGATATATAGATTCAATAAAATCCAAATAAACCCAAGCAAGAGTTTTGGGGACATTAACCAGCTGATTCCTAAATTTATATTGGAAAACACAAAGGGGAAACTTTGGGAGAGGAGTGGATTGGGAGGTTGGGAGTAACATATGTACACTACCATAAACAAAATCAGTAACAAGGACCTATTGTTTATCTCAGAGAAAGGGAAATCTATTCAATAGATAGATTTGATAGCCTATATGAGGAAAGAATCTGAAAAAGAAGAACACGGTCAAACTAGTTCACTGGTTCAAGGAACTGGAATCAGAGACAAGTGGAACAGAGTCCCTCTTAACTGAGCCAATCTAGGTCTAATGACCTCCAGTACTACACCAAAGTGAGAATAGGCCAAGCATCTTAACTGATCAGTAAACTGAACGGACATAACTCATCTGTAAGTACATGATTTAATACTTAATATGTTGCATATTTCTGAGGTTTTATGATTGATACATAATCATATTTTGGTCAGTTTTAATATATATATACACAGACACCCATATACTTATATACCTATATCTATGCTAAAGCATAAAGTATGTTTTCCCATAAACACACCACATAGTCACATTCATAGATTTAAGGTGAGTGGACCAAATATAAGCTTACTAAAGTAAACAAACAAAAAGAATTATAATTTGTTAATGACGATCAGCAGTGGAATGATCAGATCACCCAGTTTACTCTTCTCCAGTGCTGCCGAGCACCACCAGCCTTCCAACTTGTTCTTATTATTCCAGTGAAATGAGTCTTAGCATCTTGGTCTTGCATCCCATGAGATCTGACACATCTGACACATCTACTGTGGTAGCATTCCCAGTCTACTGTACAAATAGAAAGGCATTGCCAGCAGCACTTGCAGATGATCTGTTGACTAGGTCACATGGTCAAGCACGAATGTTACTTTGAACTCAGACTTCTTTTTCTATGCTCTATATCTCAATATAGGTTTTTCCCACTCTTTCATACCATAAGCAGAATTCCTTGAATTTAGAGCTAGAAGATACAACTAAGTACCTTCTAAGATGAACCTCATTGTACAATTGTGGAAAGAGATCCAAAGTGACTTCTCCAAAGGTATTATGTTGGTTAGACACAGAGCTAATGCTAAGTGAGATACTCTTATTCATATTTGTAGATCTTTCAGGATTCCTTAGTATCTTGGTTCTCTACAGACTACTTCTGACATTTATTCTGGGTTCCTGGCCAGAAATTTAAAAATTGGTGTTTATATGTTTGATGTCTAGCAGTAGACAAAGAGGAAAACTTCTAAGATCATTGCTAATTTAGCTAATCCCCAAACATATGCACAAAAATTGACTGTACCCAGGTTTCAAGTATAAATATATTAAACCTTATGGAGCTTAACCAAATGCTAGACTCTAACAGCTTGATTTACTTGATGTCAGTTTTTATCAGGCAGTTAGAGTGAGTTTTCCTTTAAGTTCCAAACACATTGTGACTTACTAGTGTCTCCAGTAATTTATAAAGAGAATTTACTTTTTCTGGGATGAAGAACTGTGTTTATATATAAATCAAAACTGTAGTATTTAATGATTAGTGCCATCTTTTCTATGTTGTTCTTTAAAAGTAGACTAAACCCTATATTTTTCAAAAGAACATTCTCATTTTTTTCAGATAAAGAAAAGCTAGAGATAAAAAGGTAATGGATGCAAAACTGAAGTAAGTATAAGGCCAGAAATTGCAGAGTTCTTCTTTTGAAGATGCCTGCTTAAAAGGAGAGACAAAAAAGCGCAAGTTATCAAAGATATTAAATGATTTTGTGGGGTATATGAAATTCTGTCACAGAGTTATTTTTAAGGTACAGTGAGAAAATATATATTATATATTATATTGCATTTTAAAGTTGACAGTGCTTTACAAAAATTAATAAATTTTGATTATGTTCCTTTGAGGTGGATGAGTGCTATTAAACACCATAGATCATAAATGTATTAGCTCTAGTGATAATAGTTATTGCCATAGTAACATGGACACCACAGTCCTGATACTAAAATCCTTACTTGCACAAAATGTTTGGTGGTTTTAATGAGCATTTTCTGTGAATCTAGATCCAAATTGTGCCCCATGTGTTCACTTCTTTGGAAAATGTTTGAACTCAGTATTGTTATATTCTTGTTAACTGTGTATAGTACAATACATGCGAGTCACCCACAGCACCATGGGGTAATTCAAGCTGATACTGCGATTACATTTAGACTTCACTATTTGGGTCAAGCAAATGAATTACAGACAAATAAACCTGGTTCCTTATGAAGGGTGGCTTTGTCTAACAAAGGATAAAGCCATTTTTGAACATGTGATTTCAGTGGCTACTATTCAATGAGTATATCACTGGTGTCTATGCAATACTAGAAAACTCCATCTTGTCATGGCTGGATTAGTCCTTTAACTTTCAGTTAGAACCTCCACTAAAGCATCCTTGGACATTCTCATAGAAGTATATACAAGCCTTCTTCCCAACTAAATTCAAATACAGAAAAACTGAGTTTAGAAATTTTACAATAATCATCATTATCAATGTAACACTGATAATCTAAGTAGCAATATAGAATATCACACAACTTAAATTTTGCATGATTTTTATTATACATTATCTAATTCCTATTCTGAACTATGACATAGCTATGGCAAAAATTGTTTTCAGTATCAATCTTGAAATTACAATTCAAGTCTAAGGCCAGGGAAATAAAACAAACAAACAGAACACACACACAGATACAGAGGAAAAAAATATGTGCTTTAAAATTGGAACAAATTAGGCCTGAAACCCTAATTTTGCAATTTAAAAATTATGTTCAAGCCACAAAATCTCTTCTGGCTGTAGGTTCTTTATATGTAAAATATGGATGATAACAGCTATTGCTATGATCTATGTACTTTGTAGTAAAAGGTGGATAAAGACATATTAATTAATTTTAATTAAATTTAAGTATACTGAGGTTAAGTTTTCAAAGATAACAACTCACAGAATATTTAACTTTCAAATCAGTAATAGGATACAGAATAAAAAACAAAAAAATATTTTAATCAACACAAAAGATGAGATGAAGTTTAAAAAGAAGTATAGCAAAAGTGTAGTAAAGACAAGAGTTCCCTAGTGGCCTAGCAGTTAAGGATTCGGTGTTGTCACTGCTGTGGCTTAGGTTTAATCCCTGGCCCAGGAACTGCTGCATGTCACAGACATTGCCAAAAAAAAAAAAAAAATGGAGTTCCCTGATGGCACAGTAGGTTAAGGACCTGGTATTGTCACTGCTGTGGCTTGGGTTGCTGCTGTGGTGCAGGTTCGTCCCTGGCCAGGGAATATCTGCATGCCATGGGCATAGCAAAAAAAAATAAAATAAAAAAAACAGTATAACAAAGAAAATGGCAGAAATACCCAAATATATCAATATAAAATAAGTAGACTGATATGATTAATTGGGATAAAAAATTCATTTATACACCACTTATGAGACATACTACAATGGTTAATTTTATATCAACATAACTGGGCCATAGGATACCAATATATTTGATCTACATTATTTATGACGTATCTGTGAGGGATCTGTTTTGGATGAAATTAACATTTAAATTGGTGGATTGACTAAAAATTGCCCTCCTTAATGTGAGACTGCTCAGCCTTCATAATTATGTGTCCCAATTCCTTATAAATGATATATATATAATGTATATTACAGATAATATATATAATATATAAAATCAAAAGAAGCTATTAATCCCAGATTAAATAAATTGAGGCAAAAATAATTAAGGTTAAACAGAATCAAATGTCAAATTAAATGCAAACCTATATAAGACTTACATTATACCCTCAAATTATATGAAGCAGAAAGTGACAGAACTGCAAAAGCTATTGACAAAGCGATAAATATAATTGAATAATATAACACCTATCTCTCTTTAAAATCATAGACCTCCAAGAAAAAATATTGCTCTGGTGTATAAAATATAAATAATATAATTAATGATCATGACCAAATTAATATATAAGATTACTCTCAACAATTTTGTAGGAAATACATACTTACTTTTTTTTAAGCACACATGGACATTTACAAAAATTTACCACATTATAGGCCATAAAGCAAACATTTGAAACAATGGATAACAGAGAGGATACTCTGACCACTATAAAACAGCAAAAGGTTTTGAAAAAAAAAACTTACTGAACACAATCATAAAACTTAAAATTTTATGGGCCAGAAAAGAAATCACAATGGATATTAGAGAATAATATGAACTTTAAAAATGATTAAACACTATATATCAATATTTGTGGGACACAGATAAAGCAATATGTTAAGAGAGTATATATCCAAAAATTCTTGTATTGGAAAAGAAGTAAAAGTAGATAATAATGAGCTATAAATAATTTGCCATATTTAGGAGAAAGTAGAAACAGATATGTAAAAATATTTATAATTGAGAAATCACATCTTCTCAGTTGGAGAGGATAATAGTGTAGATATTTTTGATCTTAGTACAAGAGCTTTTGGGTGTTATGTTGGAAGAAAATGACTCAGCTAGGGAACTTAGACTAATTCTTGATTGCATCATTTTGTCTAGACCTTTCTTAGAGAGACTTCTAGTACAGGTTTTTCATGGAAGGGATCTGTATGCCTGTATTATGCAGCTCTAACATGGTTTCTTCCACTTCTGAAGAAGGAGATACTATTCTTTTTTTTTTTTAAATAATTTTTTTTATTTTCCCACTGTACAGCAAGGGGGTCAGGTTATCCTTACATGTATACATTACAATTACATTTTTCCCCCACCCTTTCTTCTGTTGCAACATGAGTATCTAGACAAAGTTCTCAATGCTATTCTTGAGTGATAATAGCAACCCTGGGAAGGAAGACCCAAACTGATTTCATTTTCTTGTACAGCTGAAGGATATTTAAAATAAATTATTGAGCCATAGCTAGGATAAACGATGCATTCTTTTTTGAATGCTATCCACTTCAAATGCTAAAGCCTTTAGGAAAAAACAGAGTGGGTTCTAAGAAAATAAGGATTTATGTGAGAATTAACAAAGAATATTTTTTAAAATGGTACATATCACAAATTGGAAATATATATAGAATTTTAAAGTTCTGCCTTATTATACTAGAGATCCATATTTCTCCTTTTACCTGTACTCATGGATTTTCTTACACCTGTTTATATCAGCCTTTGCACTCTTGTGACCCCGTTGTTCAAATAGTGATATAAAATGGAGTTCCTGTCGTGGTGCAGCAGAAACGAATCCGACTAGGAACCATGAGGCTGTGGGTTTGATCCTTGGCCTAGCTTAGCGGGCTAAGGATCTGGCATTGCCATGAACTGTGGTGTAGGTTGCAAATGCGGCTCAGACCCTGTGTTGCTGTGGCTGTGACGTAGGCCAGCAGCTGTAGCTCTGATTCGACCCCTAGGGTAGGAACCTCCATATGCCATGGGTGCTGCCCTAAAAAGCACATACATATGTGTGTGTGTGTGTGTGTGTGTGTGTGTGTGTGTGTGCTTAGTGATAAAAACAACAAATATTTGATATTTATTCATCAAATAACGGACACAAAAAGAACAGAGGTAAAAGATTATACCGAAATTACTTCTACTGTATTTATTAGCCTTTTATTTCTGAGTTATTTTCAACTAACTTATTTCAATACACATTAAGAATATACTATATTTACACTATTTATAATACCTAATACATGGAAGCAAACTAAATGTCTGTCAGCAGAAGAATGGGTGAAGACAATATGGCATGTGTATACAATGGAATACTACTCAGCTATAAAAAGAATCAAATAATGCCATGTGCAGCAATATGGATGGACCTAGAGATTATCACACTAAGTGACATTAAGTCAGAATGAGAAAGACAAAAAAAAAAAAAAGAGGAAACAGAGGGGAGGGATAAATCAGGAGTTTGGGATTAGCAGATACAGCTACTACATATAAAAGAGATAAACAACAAAGTCTCACTGAATAGCACAGGGAAGTACATTCAATATCTTGTAATAGTCTATAATGCAAAAGAATATGGAAAAAAATATATGTATGTAAAATCAAATCACCTTGCTGTATTCCAGAATTAAACATGTAAAAAATGTAAAATGTAAAAAAGAACATGCTATGCTTCATTTGTTATCTTTATGATATTACTTTCATATTTATTATTTATTGTATTTATCCATTATAATACCATATATTTAAAATACTTAAAATATCTCTATGTCTGCATAGTTTTCTATTGCTGACAGAACAAGTTGCCACAAACTTAGAGGCTTAAAAATATACCCATCTATTATCTCACATTTTTACATGGGTCAGAAGTCCTAGCACAGTGGTACTCAGCTTGTTCCTTTGCTCTGGTTCTCACAAGATCAAAATCAAGATATTGGCTAGGCTGCATTCCTTTCTTCAAGATCTGGAGGACATGTTTCTAAATTCATTCAGATTGTTGACAGCACTCAATTCCTTGAAGCTAAAAGACAGATTTCCTTTTTGGCTGTCAGTTAGGGGCTGACTTCAGCTCCAGAGGAATCTCCCCAGTCCACATGTGCAGCCCACTCCATCTCCAAACCAACAGTAACATTTGGAACCCATCCACCCCATCTCTGCATAGCATCTCCTTGACCTTCTGGCCTACTGCATCTCACTGACTGCCTTCTTTCCTAGATGATTTTAAGGGCTCACATGATGAGTTTGGGATCACCTGCATAATCCAAGTCACTCTCCCTATTGTAAGATTCTCAACCTTTATTGTATCTGTAAAGTCCTTTTGCCTTGTATAGTGTTATATTCCCAGCTTCCTGGAATCAAGCCATGAACATCTTCAGCAGTTCATTAGTCATCTATTCTTAAGTATTCAAATCCACAAATATCTTTAAGCTACTTACTTGAAACAAGATTTCCAAAAGACTTTGAGGTATCTAAGTTATATGTTTTGTTGCTTTTTTCCCTGAGATAAAGATTCTGTAAAATAGTAGATATTATACCACTATACCTGCTTAGAAAAATGTCATTGGCAAATCCAAGCATGTACAAAAATGTGCTAATATCTTGGTCATTCATTATGTGGATTTCATGTGTTGATACTCAGTATTGTCTCCCAGAGAAAAAATGTGTGAAGATGAGAGGTTCCTCCTGTCCATTCTTTCCTATTTAGTCAGAAATTCAAAACCCATGGAAGCTCTAAATTCATACATTATCTTGCCCAAAGACCTGCAGATTTTGGTATTTTACTATACTACTTGAGGCATTAATTTAAAATAAGATATTTAGCCATTTTCCAATGTTCAAATTCTTAGTACTTGGTTGCTTTGTAGGTAATCCCAGTAAAGCTACCTTCTGTAGCACTGTTTTATATATATATATATATATATATATATATATTCATTTTTTAGGGTTGCAACTGTGGCAAAAGGAAGTTGCTGGGTCAGTGGTCGAATCAGAGCTTCAGCTGATGGCCTACACCACATCAACAGCAATGCCAGATCCAAGCCACATCTGTGACCTACACCCCACCTTGTGCCAATGCCAGATCCTTAACCCATTGAGCAGGACCAAGGATCTAATCTGCATTCTCATGAATATTAGTCAGGTTTGATAGTGCTGAGCCACAATGGGAACTCCCTATAACACTGTTTTTAAATTGTTGCAATTCATTTGGCATAGAGCCAAACAAAATTGCAAAACACTTTATAGAGACATCATATATTTTAATATCAGTGATAATATTCCTTAGTGAAATAATAATCAGATAATAAATATTATTTTGTGATATGTAGTAAACAAAAGGAATCATGATCATGAAGATTTTGTTTTGCTTTGCTCTGTTTTAGGTGTTTTGTTGTTGCTATTGCTGTTTTCAGTGAGTGTGAGAAGATATAGAAGATTCAGTAGCATGAAACTCCTTATGGAAGTAAATTTAGACAGCCTAAGAGAAATAGCCCATATATTATGATGGAGGAAAAGATTAAGTTCACATTAAAAGAAAGATAGAATGCACAGACATACTGATAATCAAAAAAGACTGTTAACAAGGGACTATTTCTGAAAGAATGTAAAATTTACCACAGATTAAAAATATTTGCTTTACTCATCTAGGTTCTCAGTATTTTGAGGAAGTTATTGAACCCTAAGGAAAATCCTGAAGGTGGTTAAGCTTTAGCATTTATCACCATGACATCCCTTAAAAAGGTTTCTAGTGTGGAATTTGCAACACCCTTTTCCTAATCAATTTCACCCACCGGCCTCAATGGAGTTTGCCTCACTGCAGTCTATTTCAATCACTGGACAATAAGAAAACTAATATCAAGGCTTAGCTAAGAGAAAAGAAAATAATGATTCCTTAGACATTTTGACTTTCTTAACGGGTATAATTCCAATTTTTTTAGAATGTTAGAGAACCAAAAACACAATATATAAATTTTATCTGATTATATATCAGAACTATTAAATAATAATTATAAGTATCATAT